>NW_028227260.1:105041960-105601960 GCF_978045245.1 Mus caroli | reverse complement strand
GTTCAAGGCCAGCCTGGTCTACAAAGTGAGTTCCAGGACAGCCAGGGCTACACAGAGAAACCCTGTATCAAAAAACAAAACAAACAAACAAACAAACAAAAACAAAAAAAAAACTTAAAAATAAATTTAACCTGAATCAAAACAATTTTAATTCTATCCATCAGTCTCAAAACACAAGACTGAAGGCTTTCCTTTCAGGTTCCTGCTAACATATAGCTCTTAATTCCTATAATTTTGTACTCATAACCTCTTAATTATCTTATCCATGTAAATTTGTCCATACACAGTTTATACTGGAATAATTATAGTTGTAGGGGTTTTTGGCAAGAGGATAAGTAAGGGCATCTAGTAAAGGAGCTTTTTCTGTACTAGGGAAGAAAGGTTTCTGCAACCTCTAGAATGACACTAGATATTCAACTCTTATATAAGGTGGTGTTCCATCTACGTTGGGCCTAGTATGTTCCATTATGGAGTTTGAGAAGATTGTATGGTCAGCATCCTCATGACAGTCATATTGATGCAGTCCTTAGTTTTCAGGATACAAGCTTTTTGTACCAGGGTCACGACTTACTCAGAAAAGATCTTCATTGGTGTCTCTTGGGCTCTACAACTCTCACCATGACTTTTTCAACCTGCTGTTTGATTGTGTCTGGCCTTCTGTTACAGGTGGCTAGGGCCTCTTTATATTTTACTACTGACACCCTCCAGTTTTTCACTAAGCTCTTAACTGCTTGTTAACAGCTCCAAGCCTCTCATTATCCATATGCACTGTGTCAATACAACTTGGCATGAACCAGCCAACTTCTTTGTCTTTTCATATATTATTTCCCACATGTCTTTCAAATGAGTGACTCCTTGCACCTGTTACAGAATTCAGTCACAAATATTTTTTTCAAGGTCAACAAAGATGAAATATTTAGTAAGAACAATTAATATGTGCCAAGTACTATCCATAACTATCCATGTGTCATTCTTGCTTTGAGATGGAAGGGTGAGAGGGTCCATGTGAAATCTCATTACCAACAATTTTGGGAATACTTTTGAGTACCTGTTGTTTTTGGTATAGTCTCTCCAATAAGCAGACACCAAAATACAATTTAATTCACGAGTGTCATATTAGGTAAATAACTGTGGAAAAGAATGTAAATGGTTTTATATAATCTGATGCAGCTGTTTAATCTTTATGTACATGCCACCCAGAGAGAGACTAAGAAAGAAAGCAGATATAAACAACTTACATTGTGGTAAATTCTAATATTAGAGAAAAACATAGAAAGGTCTGGAAATAAACAACTAAGAGAGGACTACCATAGTTCTTAGCCATGTATACCCTTAGCATCCTTCTGCTTTTAGTAAAGAACATTAGAAGAGAAGCATGGCCTAGTTAGAAACTAAATGGATTTAAGAATAAAGCTAGAGATTGTGCATTGGTGAGCTATTCTTTATGGGTACTATCTCCAGATATACAGCTTTGTCTCTCCCATGGCCCCAAACATAGATGAAAAACTATTGGTAATTAGTGACTGCAGAAAAAGGTAGAATCATTCATTTCCACAGACATATACCCTGAATAGCTATCCAATAACAAATTGTCATTCCCAAGGTATACATATAGACAATATTAAGTGAACTCAATAGGTTTTGTTTACATATTTATTCATTTATGTATACATATATACATACTGACAATAATTAAAGAATAATAAGTAATGCATGTGAGATCGAATAGCAGGCACATGAAGAGTTGCAAGGAGGAGAGAGAGGGAGAAATATATAAATGTATTATTCATATATAAAATTCTTAATAAATAAAATACAAATATCTAAAATTGTAAGTTATAAATATTCAAATGGTGCTTCTCATAATGCAAGGTCATCTGTGTTTCCCGTTACATCACATACAAGCTCTAATCATACTATACTTTGTATTCAAATCTTTGTCTCGGCTTTTAGCATTTTAATTTTCTTATATTCTACTCTAGTCTGTAATCCTCACAGACTTCTCTTAGTACATACTAATTTGTCAATGTCCATTTAATTTAAAATCAAAATTATACCTGATCATCTGTCTTTTAAAAGTTTTTTTTTTTTTTTATTCTCATAGCCACTGAACTTCTTTGTCCTTTTTGCCCTTCATTCAAAACTATACTGAAATGTGTCATCTCTGATTTTACTCAACTACTCAGACTTAACGTTCATAACTGGCTTTTGAATAATGCTGGTGAAAGCTACACATCAATGCACATCTGCATCACTATAAATTGATAATTTTTAAAATCATTCGGAAAATGAGTATCGCTCTTATTTCACTGTCTTTAGTGAGAATGTTTCATGATATGCTTTCAACATGTCATTTACAACTACCCTTATTCCCCTTTGTTTTGTACCATTACAGAGGCCCTCTTTTCCACAAATTTATCTCTTTCTATATTTTAACTTATTTTCTACTTAGCATAAATATTCAGTTTCTCTTATACTCCCCCCATTGCTTTCTAGTTCATCAGAAGGTCATTCCTTACTGCATCGGTCCACTAATATTGTATCAATAATTCCAAGGCACATTTATTTTACTGTCAAAGGGAATTGTTTACCCCCATATCTTTGATTTAATATAATGAGGTAAATGATATATTCTGGCCAATAAAATGTAGCAAAACTGATGAACTACTGAGCTCAAATTTCAGAGGTATTTTCAGTTCTGTTGTGGTCTTTCTGTACATTGGAACAGTGTGAATGAACGTGAACTAACTTCCAAAGAAAGTCATGAAGAGAATCCATTAACCCTAACCAACAACCACCAGTCATGTGAGATTATTTCATAGAATCCAGCCTCTATTGGGCTACCAACTAACTGACAGCAACAAAAATGAAGGAAACAAACACATCCAGTAGAATGATCTTGTAAATAAGCTAAGCAAAGATGTTGATGCCCAACATAGCTTTAATATTGTTACTTTAAGCAATCAAGTTTTAGGATGCGTTATCTTACACCTAAACTCAAATTGAAATGAGCACTAATGGTACATTCCACAACATATTTCATATAATATTTAACACTAAAATAACTGGGATTTTTTTGTACTATTTTCTCTGCTTTTAGAGATAAACTAACAAGCCATACAGTAGTCACATAATTTGAATAAGGTATGCCAGATATCATGGATGATCCAGGATTTTTGTACATATAATTTCATTAAAATCTTAATATGAAAATTGTGACCTCTTTCTTCTCATTTGGCTACATCAATGTTGTGATGAATTCATTCCATTTTCTCGAATCTGATATTACTTTGCACTACACAAGCAATTCAAATTTTTCTTTGCATTATATAAAGCACACAGGAATCTATAGTTATCTAAAATTCAATTGCATGGACTCTGCAATTACCCTAATCTCCACTGTTACTTCCAAATATCGACCAAGTTTGAGTAAAACTAAATTTATAATGGGTGTACTAGAGATAAATAGAAATATATTGTGTTCTAGTATATGTTTTCAAGCGTCAAGTCAGTGTCAAATAATCTTGATTGATGCATGCTTTTATACAAAAATGTGTTGGGCCATAATGCCAATGAAATGCTTAATAACTGTCTAAGTTTTGTTTGTTTTAGTTTATGCTAGCAATCATTGTACACTGTACACACCTTGAGAATAGAGAACTTAACAGTTCCACTAGATCTTGATATTTCCTAACTCCTTGACATACCTGACTATGTAGTGTGAAATATTAAAAAGGCACCCACGCCACCACTGGCAAGGTGCCAGCAGTCTGGCTGGTCTGTTATCAGCCCAGCAGACCCCGTCTCAGAGTTTCAAAATCTCTGCACCCATGGCAGGCCACTGCCATGCCAACACCACACTTCCAAATTCCCTTGGCTGGCTGGGGTACCCCACCACCATACTTTTTCTCAGTTGAGTTTCAATATGAAGGAATAGACCACACAATCTTAGTTTAGAATCAAAAGGCAACACAATCACTGGGCACAGCAACTAGCATCCTAATGTTGTAAGCTTTTTTAAGTTACAAATCCTCCGGTAGCAGATCCTGTTGGATCTGTCACCTGAACCTGGGGCCTTCTATATCTACATTTTTGTCTTCATCATCTCCTGTCCACCAGCCAAGTCTCCGCTCATCTTCCTCCAGACCTTTCTCTGACCCAGAAGTCCCGCACACTCGCCCTGTGAATGGTTCCTTGAAATCTTTATTCATTAGGGGAAGTTTTACATGAAGTCACCTAAGTACTTACATCACTCCTCATCCTAGGTAGCTTCTCTTGGGGAAGCAGAATTAACATCAAAATAAAAACAACAGAACCAAGACCAAAGGGTGGATACTTTGCCCCTTCTTAGAATTGGGAACAAACACCCATGGAAGGAGTTACAGAGACAAAGTTTGGAGCTGTGACGAAAGGATGGACCATCTAGAGACTGCCATATCCAGGGATCCATCCCATAATCAGCCTCCAAATGCAGACATCATTGTATACACCAGCAAGATTTTGCTGTAAGGATCCAGATATAGCTGTCTCTTGTGAGACTATGCCCAGACCAAGCAAACACAGAAGTGGATGCTCACAGTCAGCTATTGGATGGATCACAGGGCCCCCAGTGGAGGAGCTAGAGAAAGTACCCAAGGAGCTGGGGGGATTTGCAACCCTATAGGTGGAACAACAATATTAACTAACCAGTACCCCCTAGATCTCGTGTATCTAGCTGCATATGTATCAGAAGATGGCCTAGTCGGCCATCAGTGGAAAGAGAGGCCCATTCGTCTTGCAAACTTTATATGCCTCAGTACAGGGGAATGCCAGGGCCAAGAAATGGGAGTGGGTGGGTGGGGGAATGGGTGGGGGAGGGTGTGGAGGACCTTTGGGATAGCATTGGAAATGTAAATGATATAAATACCTAATAAAAATTTATTTTTTTATTACATCTTTTCCTCAATTACATTTCCAATGCTATCCCAAAAGTCCCCCATACCCTCTCCCCTACTTCCCTACCAACCCATTCCCATTTTTTTGGCCCTGGCGTTCCCCTGTACTGGGGCATATAAAGTTTGCATGTCCAATGGGCCTCTCTTTCCAGTGATGGCAGAATAGGCCATCTTTTGATACATATGCAGCTAGAGTCAAGAGCTCCGGGGTACTGGTTAGTTTATAATGTTCCACCCATAGGGTTGCGGATCCCTTCAGCTCCTTGGGTACTTTCTCCAGCTCCTCCATTGGGGGCACTGTGATCCATTCACTAGCTGACTGTGAGCATCCACTTCTGTGTTTGCCAGGCCCCGGCATAGTCTCACAAGAGACAGCTATATCTGGGTCCTTTCAGCAAAATCTTGCTAGTGAATGCAATGGTGTCAGCGTTTGGATGCTGATCATGGGATAGATCTCTGGATATGGCAGTCTCTAGATGGTCCATCCTTTCGTCACAGCTCCAAACTTTGTCTCTCTAACTCCTTCCATGGGTGTTGTGTTCCCAATTCTAAGAAGGGTCATAGTGTCCACACTTCAGTCTTCATTCTTCTTGAGTTTCATGTGTTTAGCAAACTGTATCTTATATCTTGGGTATCCTAAGTTTTGGGCTAATATCCACTTATGAGTGAGTACATATTGTGTGACTTCCTTTGTGATTGTGTTACCTCACTCAGGATGATGCCCTTCAGGTCCATCCATTTGGTTATGAATTTCATAAATTCATTCTTTTTAATAGCTGAGTAGTACTCCATTGTGTAAATGTACAACATTTTCTGTATCCATTCCTCTTTTGAGGGGCATCTGGGTTCTTTCCAGCTTCTGGCTACTATAAATAAGGCTGCTATGAACATAGTGGAGCATGTGTCCTTCTTACAGGTTGGGACATCTTCTGGATATATGCCCAGGAGAGGTATTGCTGGATCCTCCAGTAGTACTATGTCCAATTTTCTAAGGAACAGCCAGACTGATTTCCAGAGTGGTTGTACAAGCTTGCAATCCCACCAATAATGAAGGAGTGTTCCTCTTTCTCCACATCCTCGCCAGCATCTGCTGTCACCTGAATTTTTTATCTTAGCCATTCAGACTGGTGTGAGGTGGAATCTCAGGGTTGTTTTGATTTGCATTTCCCTGATGATTAAGGATGTTGAACATTATTTTCAGGTGCTTCCCTGCCATTCAGTATTCCTCAGGTGAGAATTCTTTGTTCAGTTCTGAGCCCCATTTTTAATGGGGTTATTTGATTTTCTGGAGTCCACCTTCTTGAGTTCTTTATATATATATCGGATATTAGTCCCCTATCTGATTTAGGATAGGTAAAGATCCTTTCCCAATCTGTTGGTGGTCTTTTTGTCTTATTGACGGTGTCTTTTGCCTTGCAGAAGCTTTGCAGTTTCATGAGGTCCCATTTGTCAATTCTCGATCTTACAGCACAAACCATTGCTGTTCTATTTAGGAATCTTTTCCCTGTGCCCATAATTAGGGAAACAACACCCTTCTCAATAGTCACAAATAATATAAAATATCTTGGTGTGACTCTAACTAAGGAAGTGAAAGATCTCTATGATAAGAACTTCAAGTCTCTGAAGAAAGAAATTAAAGAATATCTCAGAAGATGGAAAGATCTCCCATGCTCATTGATTGGCAGGATCAACATTGTAAAAATGGCTATCTTGCCAAAAGCAATCTACAGATTCAATGCAATCCCCATCAAAATTCCAAATCAATTCTTCAACGAATTAGAAAGAGCAATCTGCAACTTCATCTGGAATAACAGAAAACCTAGGATAGCAAAAACTCTTCTCAAGGATAAAAGAATCTCTGGTGGAATCATCATGCCTGACCTAAAGCTTTACTACAGAGCAATTGCGATAAAAACTGCATGGTACTGGTATAGTGACAGACAAATAGACCAATGGAATAGAATTGAAGACCCAGAAATGAACCCACACACCTATGGTCACTTGGTCTTCGACAAGGGAGCTAAAACCATCCAGTGGAAGAAAGACAGTATTTTCAACAAATGGTGCTGGCACAACTGGTTGTTAACATGTAGAAGAATGCGAATTGATCCATTCCTATCTCCTTGTACTAAGGTCAAATCTAAGTGGATCAAGGAACTTCACATAAAACCAGAGACACTGAAACCTAATAAAATTTTTAAAAGAAAAAATAAAAACAGCACCAGGGCCATCCATATCAGAAAGCTTTCAGTGGTTTATCATATTTGAATATGCTTAGTTTTTCTGTCCTGTCATTCAAGTATCCAGTATTTTCAGCAGTAGGTTATCATCAAGTTCTGAAGGTTTAGCAAGAACAAACATAATATAATGTATTGGTGTCTATGTCATCTCAGTATATAACAACTCTAAAGAAGTAACCCAGCTAGGCGTTGTGGTGCAGGCTTTTAATTCCAGCACTCAGGAGGCAGAGGCAGGCAGATTTCTGAGTTTGAGGCCAGCCTGTTCTACAAAGTGAGTTCCAGGACAGCCAATGCTATACAGAGAAACCCTGTCTTGAAAAATGAAAAAAAAAAAAAAAAAAAAGAAGTAACCCATACCTGGCCCTGGGTATTTTATATGATATTCTATGCTATTTAAAGGGATGCTATTCTACTATTTTGTTATTTGAGGAAAAATGAACAGCATAGGCTCATAGGGAGTGGTAGTATTAGGACTTATGGCTCTGTTAGAGTAAGTATGGAATTGTTGAAGGAAGTGTGACACTGGGGGTGAGCATTAAGACCTAAGATTCTCATAGGCCCAGTGTGACAGTCTCTTCCTGATGCCTGACAATTTATATGTAGAATTCTCATCTACATCTCCTGCACCATATCTGCCTGCATGCCATCATACTTCCTACCATGTTGGTGATAGACTAAACCTCTGAACTTTATTATTTATTTATTTATTTATTTATTTATTTATTTATTTATTTATTTAGGTTTTTTGAGACAGGATTTCTCTGTGTAGTCTTAGCTGTCCTAGAACTCACTCTGTAGTCCAGGCTGGCCTCGAACTCAGAAATCCCTCTGCCTCCCAAGTTCTGGGATTAAAGGCATGAGCTACCACCACCCGGCAACCTCTGAACTTTAAGTCACCCCTAATTAATTGTTTTCCTTTATAAAAGTTGCCATGGTCATCGTGACTCCTCACAGCAATAGAAACCATAACTGAAACACTCAGTAACAGGCTAAGTCAAGTTAAAACTTCCTTCCTTCCTATCTATCTATCTATCTATCTATCTATCTATCTATCTATCTATCTATCTTTTAAGTAATTTCTAGAGTAGTGTGTTACCATATATTATTTTCAAAAGTTATCACTGTAATTTATCTTTTTCCATATCCTTTTTTTTCTACCCTTTCCTCTTATTTCCCTCATGTTTATCACTCCTATCCCTTTATTTACCTTACCCTCTCATACTGTATTTTGTTTTTATTTTCCTGAAATATATCACTCCTATGATTTCTTATTGATTTCCTGACTTCTGTGAACACTCCAATTTAGCTTAAACACATATATCTAAAAATCAAACCTAGCATCAACATATGAGAAAGGATAAGAGGCATTTGTTTTTCTTGGTCTGTTTTTCTCATATGGTGTAATTATTTCCATGTACATCCATTAACCTGTGACTTTCTTAGTTTAATGTTTCTTTGCAGATGAAAAAAATATTACATTGTTTGTTTAAATCACATTTTTCGGAATCTGTTCATCATGTGGTAGGCACCTAGGTGTTTCCATTTCCTGCTTATTGTAAATAGAACAGCAGTGAGCATGGATAAGCCAGTATCTCTTGTCTGGGATATAGACTCCTTTGGAATTATGCCCAGGAATGCTAGATTATGTCGTAGTTCTCTTTATAGCTTTTAGAAGAAGGTTCACACTTACTTTTTTATCAGTTGTACCGGTTGGTACTCCTACTAGCAAAATATAAGTGTTTTATCTCCCCACAGCTAAGGAAAATTTTTGTTGTTGCAACCACTTTAAAAAAAAAAAATCTTAGCCATTCTACTGGGGTAAGACAAAATTTCAAAGCACTTTTAATTAACATTTCACTGATGGCCAAGTATGGTGAACTCTAACAAAGAAAAACAAGTTTTCAGCCACTTATTTTTATTCTTTTGAAAACTCTCTATTCAGTAGAATATCTTGAATGTTAAGTGGGTTCTTTTTTTGGGGGGGGTGTCAGGGTGAGGATAGAAGCTTAGTTTTCTTTTTAATTGGATATTTTATGTATTAATATTTCAAATGTTATCCCCTTTCCTGGTTTTCCCTCTGCAAAATTTCATTCCATCCCCCCTTACCCTGCTTCTATGAGGATGTTCCCTCACCAACCTACACACCCACTCCTGCCTTCCTCTATACTGGGGCATCAAGCCTTCACAAGATCAAGGGCCTCCCCTCCCATTAATGCCAGATAAGTCCCTTCAGCTTCTTCAGTCCCTCCTCCTTTGGAGTTCCTGTGCTCAGTCTTATTCTTGGTTGTGAGCATCAGCATCTGTATTGATCCTGATCTGGCAGAGCCTCTCAGAAGACAGCTGTACCAGGCTCTTGTCTGCAAGTATTTCTTGGCATCTACAACCATGTATGGGTTTGGTGTCTGCATGTGGAATAGATCCTCAGGTGGGGCAGTCTATGGATGGCCTTTGCTTTAGTCTCTGCTCCATTCTTCATCCCTTTAGACAGGAGCAGTTCTGCGTAAAAATTTTGGGATGGGTGAGTGGCACATCACTCTAATGGTGTAGCAGGGCATGCCTAACCGCTGTATAAGGTCTCCACAGATTCTCCTTCCCCTTTGTGGGGTATTTCAGCTAATGTCATCCCCATGGTGTGCTGGGAGGCTCTTGTTTGTTGTTGTTGTTGTTTGTTTGTTTTTAAATTCTTCATTTAATAGAGACACTAAGCACTTGTCAGGAATGTAGATACTGAAGTTTTTTGTTTTTTGTTTTGTTTGTTTGTTTGTTTGTTTGTTTGTTTTTCAAATCCTGGCAAAAACTCAGCAATAGCAAAGGAGAATCTTATTGCAATCTCCCTGATGAACAGAAGCAAAAAATTTTTCAAAAGGTCACCCATTCTCACCAAGTTGGCCTTGTTTCAGAGATTCAGGAGTGGTTCAAAATGAATAGATCAATGTACATAATCCCCCACACAAATAGTCTCAAGGACAGAAAGGTCATCAGACAAAAACTAAATGGAAAAAGGATGAAACTAAAGTTATGAATCAAATGGAACTTACAGATACCTATAGAATATTTCACCCAATCACAAAAGAATATACCTACTTTCCAGCACTCATGTATTCTTTTCCAAAATTAATCAGTCCCCATGGGTGGTTACCAAACCTTGAAATTATTACTGATGCCATGTTGTGCTTACAGTCAAGAGCCTAACATGGCTGCCCTCTGAGAGATTCTACCAGCAGCTGAATGAGACAGAGGCAGATACTCCACAGCTACATGGAGGATTTAGGGGAAGGGTTAAAGGGACTAAAGGGGATTGTAACCCCATAGAAAGACCAGCAGTATCAACTAACCTGGACTCTCAGAAGCTCCCTAACGCTAAGCCACCAACCAAAGGGCATATACGGGCTGATCTGAGGGCCCCAGGCACTTGTGTAACAGAGGACTGCCTTATCTGGCCTCAGTGGGAAAGGATGTGCCTCATCCTGTAG
This sequence comes from Mus caroli, assembly GCF_978045245.1. Taxonomy (NCBI): domain Eukaryota; kingdom Metazoa; phylum Chordata; class Mammalia; order Rodentia; family Muridae; genus Mus; species Mus caroli. Next base: position 105,591,313 of record NW_028227260.1, on the reverse strand, counting down.
AGACTTGATGACATAGGTGGATTATCAGGCAGCAGGCATTGGGGAATAAAAGGTGTGGGAAAGAAGCTGCATCCCCTCAGAGCTTTGGTGCTCTGGGAAGGCAGACGTGGAGGAATGCTGCACACTCTCCATTTGGCCTCAGGTGTGTATCTGGATGCGTGAAGCCATGGAAGCCCAGTTCACAGAGGGTGGACGGGGAGCAGTCCAACATCCCTGAGCTTCAAGGAGGCCAGAGATAACAGGTTCTCAGTCTCAGACATCCCAGATGCAGCTGTAAGTCTCAGAAGAGATAAGAACAAAGTGGGCATCCTGTGGGCAGCTTGGTCATCCCTGGGGCCAAAGAAAGGAGAGGGCAAGGAGAGAGGGGGTGCTGGGTGGTTCCCATGCAGGTGAGAATCTTTGGTGTGGTCAGTGGCTGGAGCACAGGAAGGCCTTCTAGTGGGAGGTTAGACTTGTCTCCTTAGGAAAACTCTATTCCATCATTCAAGTAGGTGGACCTTGATGAGCAAAGATGGTCTATGGTTTTAGAACTTTATTGTAGAAAGGCAGAGGGAAGGAAGGTAGAAAGGGAGACTGGCCATGGCCATGTGGAGAGAGGGAGAGAGGCATGGGGAGAAGGAGAGCTAGAGTTAAGAATGAGAGAGGTGAGTGCTTAAGAGAGAGAGGAGGGGCCAAGCAGCCACTTTTATAGTGGGCTGGGTTATCTTGCAGTTGTAGGGTAGCTGTGGGGAGGAGCACACCTGACTATTGTCAGGTAATTATGAGAGTGGAGTCTAGCTAGAATGCCAGGAGCTTGGGGCTTTGTCTGCGTGAATGATAGTCACAGAAATATGGAGTTGGGGGGGTTGTGGTGTCAGGCACCTGTCTCTGGGAATGTGGCTCACTATTCTGTCCCTTGCAGAATTTCTACTGGGTCTCTGGAGCAAGTATTGCTCAACCAAAACAGGATGCCTTTCACGGTCCCACAGAGGATGCCCAGGGGCACCCTCTCAAAGAGAGAGTTGGGGAAGAATTGTGGAAGAGGGGATGAGTAGAGGGGGCAACTTTTGGGATGTAAATAAATAAAATAATTAATAAAATTTTTTCTTCACAAATTATTTGAATCTAATCAGGAATTCTATAAAATCATTAATTCATCTAAACTGTATTAATTCATGAAAGTTCATCTTCAAGTTGCCCTGCAGGAAATTTTCCCAATAGGGTGAACTAATGTCCAGGAATCAATAGACTATGTAATAGTGACAGGAAAGGCATATTAGATGTTATGAAGCAGTTCTGAGATGAAGTCTCTTGAGACCTTGCCTATCATAGGTCATAATCCATGCAAAGACAGTGGGACACCTACAGGAAAACAACCTGCTAGCCTCAGCTTTTCCTAGATGGCTCCTGAAACATAATGGGAATAAAAATCCTAAATTAGGAACTGGGTGCATTTCAAAATTATTCATAATGTTTTTTCCTTATAGTTATGATAAAATGTTAGAAAAATATAGAAGAGATGAAGGCAATGGTGTTATGGAAATAAAGATCAAAGAACATGTTTCTTTGCAGTGATCATACTGCCTTGAATGGGAGCAAAAAAAAAGATATCTGTTGGCTCAAAATAAAGTAGGCAAAAATTCAGGAACCTAGTGAAAGAAGAGAATCTTTGCCAATGTTTGGTAACATCAGATATTTTGTCTACATGTGTACTGGCTGGTTATGTGTGTCAACTTGACACAAGCTGGAGTTATCACAGAGAAAAGAGCCTCTCTTCAGGAAATGCCTCCATGAGATCCAAATGTAAGGTATTTTCTCAATTAGTGATCAAGTGTGGGAGGGTTAATTGTAGGTGGTGCCATCCTTGGGCTGGTAGTCCTGGGTGGCAGAGTTGATTTCCTGAGTTTAATATGAAAGAGTAGCAGTTTCTAGATTGTATTTTGATGGGATCTTGCCACTCTATTAGAAACATAATTGCATGGAGAACCTTTCCGTAAGTGAGATAACATGAGAGTAAGTGTACACATGAAATGGTAGAAATAGTGGCTTGTTCAAAGAAATAGGAGCCAACAAAGAAAATATATAAGACTTGACATTTATATGAGTATGTGGAATTTCTCCTTTTGATTGTTTTTATTATCAAAATTAAATAAAAATTCATAATTATCAGCATAGAAGGTCAATGGAAGAATATCAGGAGAAAAGAATAAAGGATATAGAACAATGAGTTTAATAGTAAAAATGGATAATATAAATAATATATTTGGTAGATACCATTTAGCAATTACTTGAGTTTTATACTTATGAGTATGAAATGGAAATGACATAGTTGTGGGGGTATTTATATAGTTAGCTTAAACTACATAGGTACAAGTAAAGTATATGACATAATTCATTATAATCAAATTGATTTTTTTTCAGGAAAGTTAAATGAATTCAGAATGAATTGGGTAACAATTGAGAATATGTGAGTAAGGAATGGTACAGTACATAAATAAATACAACTTATTTAAATTTAGTTATAGACATCTTGATTGTTTAAATTTATTTCATATTTATTATTATTGTGTGTATGGATTTTTCAGGGTGAATGGAGTGAACGATTGAGAGCAAGAATGAAAGCAACAATATGATCTAGAGAATGTGAGCTAGAAAAAAAAATACATGGATGGGTATCATAGTATGCTGAGCAACTTTTTGGACTCTATTTCTTCCTTCCATCCTTACATGACTACAGAGGTCAAAATAATGTCCTCAGGCTTGCCCATGAAGTGTCTTTACCACTAAATCTAATACCATATTGCTGTCTAATGTTATATTAGTTTTCATTTCATACTGATTAACATGGTAGAAAATATAACTCATTTCTGAGGTTTATGGACTGTCATTTCACATATATGAGTAGTGATTAAGGGTATTTTTATACACATATATTCCTGAAAATGACATCTGAAAACAGAGTTTAGCTTCTTTCTTTCTTTCGTTCTTTCTTTCTTTCTTTCTTTCTTTCTTTCTTTCTTTCTTTCTTTCTTTCTTTCTTTCTTTCTTTCTTCCTTTCTTTCTTCCTTTCTTTCTTCTCTCTCTCTCTCTCTCTCTCTCTCTCTCTCTCTCTCTCTCTCTTTCTTATATTGACAGTTTTCCTTGTGCAAATATTCTGGCAAGATGTCAAATTTTAAGTTTTCAAAACGGCACATGAATGGGAGTTCTTTCTTTGTTCTGATTCTAAATATACAACTTTCAGTTTTTCACAGTTAATAATGATATTAGTCATTGCCTTAGTATAAGTGGTACATATTATGTTGACATAATTTTCTATATAATATTTGTTCAGCTTTTTTAATATGAAAAGGATGATGAATATTTTCAACTATAAGGAAATAAGGTGATTGCCCTTTACTCTGTTTCTGTGCTTCATCGTGTTAATTTAGTATGTATGTTGATTTAATCTCAGATTTCAGGGATAAATCTACCTAGCTCATGTCATATAATTTCTTTAATGCCTTGCTTATTCTCTCCTCAATCACTGTGTTTATTCTTGCTTCTGTATTCATCTCTATTACTGATGTATATTTTTCTGTGTTGTCATTTATCTGGTATCAGAGTAAACTGTCCTCAAAATATATATTTCTTAGATATTTAGAGGAGTTTCAGAGTGCCTCAAATGATTGTTCTTGAATTATTTGGTAAAAGTTATCAGTACTGCCACCTAATTAATTACTGGTAGATTTTTCAAATTACATTTTTCTTAAAAAATTACTCAATAAGTTGTATATTTTAAGAACTCATGCATTTTTCTGAATTACACACTTTAAATATTTACAGTAATCTTTCATGCATTCTTATCTTTGTAGAAAACTTATCTTGATTTAATTTGCCCTTTCTCTTTTATTCTTTTTTTTAATTTAGCTCAATGCTTTTCATTGTTATTTTATTATTTATCCTTAACAATTCAAACTTTCATTGACTTTTCCACATTTGTTTTCAGTTTTGAAAATATCAACAAGTAAATAAAAGGACAGTAAACATCAGTAATTGATAAGGAAATGCATATAAATAGCACATTGAGATTTTACTTTTTTCCTATTAAGATGAATGCCACAAGTACTTTTGGCAATGACATTCAGAAATTCACAATTGTGAACATTGTTAATAGGAGTATAGCTACTGCAAAAATATAATACTTCCTCAATGCTTAAAAATAGCACTACTCACCCACAAGCACTCATAGAGACTAAACCACAAACCAGAGATTATTCATGGGATGGACCTAGACCTTCCACACACATGTAAAAATTGTACAGCTGGGTCTTTATATGGGACTCCTAACAGCAGTTGCCTGCCTTTGGATCCCTTTTGCCTAACTAAGCTGCCATGTCTACCCTCAATAGAAGAAGATGCACATAGTCTTACTGCAACTTGATTTGCTAAGGCTCTGTGATATCCATGGGAGCCTTCCCTCTTTTTGAGGAAAAAGAGAAGAAAGAGATGGGGTAGAGTGAGGTGAGAGAGAGAGAGAGAGACTGAAACAAAGACAGGGAAGGGAAGCTGTGATCAAGATGTAAAGTAAATATATAACTTAATTAATAATAATATAAAAATAGAACCACTCTTTGATTCAGCAATATATAATTGTGTATTTATTTTAAGGAATGTAAATGGTAGTCTTGAAAAATAATTAGAAAACCTTAGTGTTCATTTAATAAAAGTCTGTAAAATGAATCTAAACACACATCAGTGGATGAAGAGATAAAAATAACATTATATGTATCTACATAGAAAGTCACTTATTTGGCATTAAAACAATCTGATTATCAGAGAATGTGAGTAGCCTTTATGATTTTGTGTTAAGTGAATTATGTCAGGCACAAAAGAATGAGTATTGCATAATTCCAGTTATAGGAGCAGAAAGAGAGAAAGATAAAAAAGTAGCTTCTCCAGATATCATGAGAGGCACAGATTGTTAATTACTAAGCATTGCACACTCAGTTTTAGTTATTGAAGAGGAATAAGGAATAGAGATATGGCACAAAACATTTCATCCACAGTAACGATATTGCACTTAGAATTTGTTAAGAGGGTAGATGTAAAGCTAACAGTTGCTATAAAAATACAATTAAAATTTAAATATTTATAAAAAAGTAAAAACAAATAAGAAAAGCCTAGAGAATAAATAAAATTAAAATAAACATAGGATCAGCGCCGGGGTAGCGGGAGCGCAGGGTTGCCTGACACCCGCCAGCTACCCACGACCCCCGCCACAGGATTTTGGGACTGCTGGTGAGTGGAACACAGCTTCTGCTCCAGTCCAATCACGCGGGACCTGAGACTGCTCTGGTTGGGGAGAGAGAAATCCGGCCTACATAGGGCCACAACCCTCTTCCGGTCAGAAAAGCACCGGGGCAGCTGGGGCGCAGGGTCTGCTGACACTCGCCAGCTACCCACAACACCCGCCACAGGATCTTAAGACTTCTGGTGAGTGGAGCACAGCTTCTGCTCCAACCCAATTGCGCGGGACCTGAGACTGCATTAGTTAGGGAAGCAGAAACCGGCCTGAGTAGGACCACAGGCCTCATCCTGCTGGATCAGCGCCGGGGTAGCGGGAGCTCAGGGTTGCCTGACACCCGCCAGCTACCCACGACCCCCGCCGCAGGATTTTGGGACTGCTGGTGAGTGGAACACAGCTTCTGCTCCAATCCAATTGCGCGGGACCTGAGACTGCATTAGTTAGGGAAGCAGAAACCGGCCTGAGTAGGGCCACAGGCCTCATCCGGCCGGATCAGCGCCAGGGTAGCAGGAGCGCAGGGTTGCCTGAAACCCGCCAGCTACCCACGACCCCCGCCGCAGGATTTTGGGACTGCTGGTGAGTGGAACACAGCTTCTGCTCCAGTCCAATCACGCGGGACCTGAGACTGCTCTGGTTGGGGAGAGAGAAATCCGGCCTACATAGGGCCACAACCCTCTTCCGGTCAGAAAAGCACCTGGGCAGCTGGGGCGCAGGGTCGGCTGACACTCACCAGCTACCCACAACACCCGCCACAGGATCTTAAGACTTCTGGGGAGTGGAACACAGCTTCTGCTCCAATCCAATCCAATTGCACGCGGGACCAGAGACTGCATTAGTTAGGGAAGCAGAAAAACGGCCTGAGTAGGACCACAGGCCTCTTCCGGCTGGACCAGCACCGGGGTACGATCAGCTACCCACGACCCCCGCCGCAGGATTTAGAGACTGCTGGTGAGTGGAACACAGCTTCTGCTCCAATCTTTAAACAGTGACAACGATAACAACTAACCCCAGAGATTACCAGATAGCGAAAGGTAAACGTAATAATCTTACTAACAGAAACCAAGACCACCCACCATCATCAGAACCCAGCACCCCCACTTCGCCCAGTCCAGGGCACCCCAACACACCGAAAAAGCTAGACACGGATTTAAAAGCATATCTCCTGATGATGATAGAGGACTTCAAGAAGGACTTTAATAACACACTTAAAGAAATGCAGGAGAACACTGCTAAACAGGCAGAAGACAATAAAGAGGAAGCACAAAAATCCCTTAAAGAATTGCAGGAGAACACTGCTAAAGAGTTACAAATCCTTAAAGAAAAACAGGATAACATAATCAAACAGGTAGAAGTCCTTACAGAAAAACAGGAAAACACATCCAAACAGATGATGGAAATGAACAAAACCATACTAGACCTAAAAAGGGAAGTAGACACAATAAAGAAAACCCAAAATGAGGCAACACTGGAGATAGAAACCCTAGGAAAGAAATCTGGAACCATACATACGAGCATCAGCAACAGAATACAAGAGATGGAAGAGAGAATCTCAGGTGCAGAAGATTCCATAGAGAACATCTGCACAACAATCAAGGAAAATGTAAAATGCAAAAAGATCCTAACTCAAAACATCCAAGAAATACAGGACACAATGAGAAGACCAAACCTACGGATAATAGGAGTGGATGAGAATGAAGATTTTCAACTCAAAGGACCAGCAAACATCTTCAACAAAATTATAGAAGAAAACTTCCCAAATCTAAAGAAAGAGATGCCCATGAACATACAAGAAGCCTACAGAACTCCAAATAGACTGGACCAGAAAAGAAATACCTCCCGACACATAATAATCAGAGCAACAAATGCTCTAAATAAAGATAGAATACTAAAAGCAGTAAGAGAAAAAAGCCAAGTAACATATAAAGGCAAGCCTATCAGAATTACACCAGATTTTTCACCAGAGACTATGAAAGCCAGAAGATCCTGGATGGATGTTATACAGACACTAAAAGAACACAAATTCCAGCCCAGGCTATTATACCCAGCCAAACTCTCAATTAACATAGATGGAGAAACCAAAGTATTCCACTACAAAACCAAATTCACACATTATCTCTCCACGAATCCAGCCCTTCAAAGGATAATAACAGAAAAAAACCAATACAAGGACAGGAACCACGCCCTAGAAACAACAAGAAGGTAATCCCTCAACAAACCTAAAAGAAGATAGCCACAAGAACAAAATGCCAACTTTAACAACAAAAATAACAGGAAACAACAATTACTTTTCCTTAATATCTCTTAATATCAATGGACTCAACTCCCCGATAAAAAGACATAGACTAACAAACTGGCTACACAAACAAGACCCAACATTTTGCTGCTTACAGGAAACTCATCTCAGAGAAAAGGATAGACACTACCTCAGAATGAAAGGCTGGAAAACAATTTTCCAAGCAAATGGCATGAAGAAACAAGCTGGAGTAGCCATTCTAATATCTGATAAGATTGACTTCCAACCCAAAGTCATTAAAAAAGACAGGGAGGGACACTTCATACTCATCAAAGGTAAAATCCTCCAAGAGGAACTATGAATCCTGAATATCTATGCTCCAAATACAAAGGCAGTCACATTCATTAAAGAAACTTTAGTAAAGCTCAAAGCACACATTGCACCTCATACAATAATAGTGGGAGACTTCAACACACCCCTTTCACCAACGGACAGATTATGGAAACAGAAACTAAACAGGGACACAGTGAAACTAAGAGAAATTATGAATCAAATGGATCTGGCAGATATCTACAGAACATTCTATCCTAAAACAAAAGGATATACCTTCTTCTCAGCACCTCATGGTACCTTCTCCAAAATTGACCACATAATTGGTCACAAAGCAGGCCTCAACAGATATAAAAATATTGAAATTGTCCCATGCATCCTATCAGATCACCATGGACAGAGGCTGATCTTCAATAACAAAATAAATAATAGAAAGCCAACCTTCACGTGGAAACTGAACAACACTCTTCTCAATGATACCTTGGTCAAGGAAGGAATAAAGAAAGAAATTAAGGACTTTTTAGAGTTCAATGAAAATGAAGCCACAACATACCCAAACTTATGGGACGCAATGAAAGCATTTCTAAGAGGAAAACTCATAGCTCTGAGTGCCTCCAAAAGGAAACTAGAGAGAGCACACATTAGCAGCTTGACAACACACCTAAAAGCACTAGAACAAAAGGAAGCAAATTCACCCAAGAGGAGTAGACAGCAGGAAATAATCAAACTCAGGGGTGAAATCAACCAAGTGGAAACAAGAAAAACTATTCAAAGAATCAACCAATCAAGGAGCTGGTTCTTTGAGAAAATCAACAAGATAGATAAACCCTTAGCCAGACTCACTAGAGGGCACAGGGAAAGCATCCTAATTAACAAAATCAGAAATGAAAAAGGAGACATAACAACAGATCCTGAAGACATCCAAAACACCATCAGATCCTTCTACCAAAGGCTATACTCAACAAAACTGGAGAACCTGGACGAAATGGAGAAGTTCCTAGACAGATACCAGGTACCAAAGTTGAATCAAGATCAGGTTAATGATCTAAACAGCCCTATATCCCCCAAAGAAATAGAAGCAGTCATTAATAGTCTCCCAACTAAAAAAAGCCCAGGACCAGATGGGTTTAGTGCAGAGTTCTATCAGACCTTCAAAGAAGATCTAATCCCAGTTCTTCACAAACTATTCCACAAAATAGAAACAGAAGGTACTCTACCCAACTCATTCTATGAAGCCACAATTACTCTGATACCTAAACCACAAAAAGACCCAACAAAGATAGAAAACTTCAGACCAATATCCCTTATGAATATTGATGCAAAAATCCTCAATAAAGTTCTTGCTAACCGAATCCAAGAACACATCAAAACAATCATCCATCCTGACCAAGTAGGTTTCATCCCAGGGATGCAGGGATGGTTCAATATACGGAAATCCATCAACGTAATTCAGTATATAAACAAACTCAAAGACAAAAACCACATGGTCATCTCCTTAGATGCGGAAAAAGCATTTGACAAGATCCAACACCCATTCATGATAAAAGTCTTGGAAAGATCAGGAATTCAAGGCCCATACCTAAACATGATAAAAGCAATCTACAGCAAACCAGTAGCCAACATCAAAGTAAATGGTGAGAAGCTTGAAGCAATCCCTCTAAAATCAGGGACTAGACAAGGCTGTCCACTTTCTCCATACCTATTCAACATTGTACTTGAAGTCCTAGCCAGAGCAATTCGACAACAAAAGGAGATCAAAGGGATACAAATTGGAAAAGATGAAGTCAAAATATCACTTTTTGCAGATGATATGATAGTATATATAAGTGACCCTAAAAATTCCACCAGAGAACTCCTAAGCCTGATAAACAGCTTCGGTGAAGTAGCTGGATATAAAATTAACTCAAACAAATCAATGGCCTTTCTCTACACAAAGAATAAACAGGCTGAGAAAGAAATTAGGGAAACAACACCCTTCTCAATAGTCACAAATAATATAAAATATCTTGGCGTGACTCTAACTAAGGAAGTGAAAGATCTGTATAATAAAAACTTCAAGTCTCTGAAGAAAGAAATTATAGAAGATCTCAGAAGATGGAAAGATCTCCCATGCTCATGGATTGGCAGGATCAACATTGTAAAAATGGCTATCTTGCCAAAAGCAATCTACAGATTCAATGCAATCCCCATCAAAATTCCAAATCAATTCTTCAACGAATTAGAAAGTGCAATCTGCAAATTCATCTGGAATAACAAAAAACCTAGGATAGCAAAAACTCTTCTCAAGGATAAAAGAACCTCTGGTGGAATCACCATGCCGGACCTAAAGCTCTACTACAGAGCAATTGTGATAAAAACTGCATGGTACTGGTATAGTGACAGACAAATAGACCAATGGAATAGAATTGAAGACCCAGAAATGAACCCACACACCTATGGTAACTTGATCTTCGACAAGGGAGCTAAAACCATCCAGTGGAAGAAAGACAGCATTTTCAACAAATGGTGCTGGCACAACTGGTTGTTAACATGTAGAAGAATGCGAATCGATCCATTCCTATCTCCTTGTACTAAGGTCAAGTCTAAGTGGATCAAGGAACTTCACATAAAACCAGAGACACTGAAACTTATAGAGGAGAAAGTGGGGAAAAGCCTTGAAGATATGGGCACAGGGGAAAAATTCCTGAATAGAACAGTAATGGCTTGTGCTGTAAGATCGAGAATTGACAAGTGGGACCTCATGAAACTACAAAGCTTCTGCAAGGTAAAGACACCATCAATAAGACAAAAAAACCACCAACAGATTGGGAAAGGATCTTCACCTATCCTAAATCAGATAAGGGACTAATATCCAATATATATAAAGAACTCAAGAAGGTGGACTCCAGAAAGTCAAATAACCCCATTAAAAAATGGGGCTCAGAACTGAACAAAGAATTCTCACCTGAGGAATACCGAATGGCAGAGAAGCACCTGAAAAAATGTTCAACATCCTTAATCATCAGGGAAATGCAAATCAAAACAACCCTGAGATTCCACCTCACACCAGTCAGAATGGCTAAGATCAAAAATTCAGGTGACAGCAGATGCTGGCGAGGATGTGGAGAAAGAGGAACACTCCTCCATTGTTGGTGGGATTGCAAGCTTGTACAACCACTCTGGAAATCAGTCTGGCGGTTCCTCAGAAAATTGGACATAGTACTACTGGAGGATCCAGCAATACCTCTCCTGGGCATATATCCAGAAGATGTTCCAACCGGTAAAAAGGACACATGCTCCACTATGTTCATAGCAGCCCTATTTATAATAGCCAGAAGCTGGAAAGAACCCAGATGTCCCTCAACAGAGGAATGGATACAGAAATTATGGTACATTTACACAATGGAGTACTACTCAGCTATTAAAAAGAATGAATTTATGAAATTCCTAGCCAAATGGATGGACCTGGAGGGCATCATCTTGAGTGAAGTAACACAATCACAAAAGAACTCACACAATATGTATTCATTGATAAGTGGATATTAGCCCAAAACTTAGGATACCCAAGATATAAGATACAATTTGATAAACGCATGAAACTCAAGAAGAATGAAGACCAAAGTGTGGACACTGTGCACCTTCTTAGAACTGGGAACAAAACACCCAGGGAAGGAGTTACAGAGACAAAGTTCATAGCTGTGATGAAAGGATGGACCATTTAGAGACTGCTGTATCCAGGGATCCGTCCCATAATCAGCTTCTAAACGCTGACACCATTGCATACACTAGCAAGATTTTGCTGAAAGGACCCAAATATAGCTGTCTCTTGTGAGACGATGCTGGGGCCTAGCAAACACAGGAGTGGATGTTCACAGTCAGCTATTGGATGTATCACAGGGCTCCCAATGGAGAAGCTAGAGAAAGTACCCAAGGAGCTAAAGGGATCTGCAATCCTATTGTTGGAACAACATGATGTACTAACCAGAACCCTGGAGCTCTTGTCTCTAGCTGCATATGTATCGAAAGATGGCCTAGTCGGCCATCAATGGAAAGAGAGGCCCATTGGGCTTGCAAACTTTATATGCCCCAATATAGGGGAATGCCAGGGCCAAAAGAATGGGAATGGGTGGGTAGGGAAGTGGGGGGCGCTATGGGGGACTTTTGGGATAGTATTGGAAATGTAATTGAGGAAAATATGTAATAAAAATATTAAAAATAAAATAAAATAAAATAAACATAGATAAGCAATAATATTAACTATTATAGTATAGGATTTGAATTTATCTTTTATTTAAATGAATGAGATAAAATGATACACTTGCTGTATTAGAAATTATGCAAAATGAGATTGAGAATGTGTGAAGTATATGCATAGTGTAAAGGAAAATTTTCATAACTTTTGTGATATTATTGCCAACTAAAAACTGAATTAATGAATTAATGTATAAAACTATATTTTTAAGAGTTCTTACAATTTAACCCAACTTGTCATTTCCATTTTTTCTGAAAATATACATACATATGTACATGTAAAAAGTGGGGTACTTTATAGAAAATGAGTAGAATCACCTTCTAAAAGCTTAGTAGCAAAATAAGACATTTTGAGGCTTTATCATGTTTACTAAACTGAATAATGCTCATCCATGATGTTTACTTCCTAATCTCTAAAATCTCTGAACATTTTTCTCATGTAGTCAAATTGTGTTTGAATAAGAAATTAAATGAATCATTTCGAAAAGAGGTCTTTGCTTCTACAAATGAATCTAATGTAATAAAATATATCCCCAGTGGAGAAAACAGAGAGAGATACTGCTTTGAAAGAGAAACTAATTCAATGATGGAAACAGAGTTTGGAGTAATATGACAAAGGGAGCACAGGTCAAGGTTACTAGAAACAAAAATATATAATGGAATAAACGATGTGGAATATTTTTCATATGATTATTGGCTGTTTATACTAGATCATTTGGGAAATTCTGCTCATTTAATTAGCCCACTGGTGATTAGGTTATTTGGTTTCTCAACAGTTTTATATTTTTGTGTTCTGAATAGTAATGTTTTCTTTGATGTATAGCTAACAACAAATTTTCCTGTTCAGTATAGTGTTTGTTTATATGAATAATCTCTACCAATGCTGCAGAGAAGCTCTTCAACTTCTCAATTGTAGTTATGGAAGAAATGTAAAACTTACAAGGAAAAGGTTACATCCTGCCCCAGTCAGAATTGCTATCATTAATAAAGCAGCAACAAGAATGTGGAATAAAGGGAATCATTATACATTGCTGCTGAAAATGTAAATTAGCTAAGCTATAATGGAAGCCAATGTAGTGATATGATGCATTGTGTATATGTATAAAAATATTATAAATAGAACTACCATATGAACAAACTATGACATGTCCAAGTATATACCTGAAGGAGTCTAATTTAACATAACCCAGAGATACTTTCATGTTTATGATTATTGTAGCAGTATTAAAATAGATAACTTATATAATCATCCTCTGTACACATCCACAGATTATGGAGAAGATATACCATATGTGCACAATGGTGTTTTGTTTTGTTTGGGCTTTCTTCCTTCTTTGTTTCTCTCTCTTTCTTTCTTTCTTTCTTTCTTTCTTTCTTTCTTTCTTTCTTTCTTTCTTTCTTTCTGTCTTTCTTTCTGTCTTTCTTTCTGTCTTTCTTTCTGTCTTTCTCTCTCTTTCTCTCTCTCTTTCTTTCTTTCTATTTTCTTTGTTTCTTTCCTTTCTTTAGCTTTTAAGTTATAATGAAAATGAAAAGAATGAATGAAAACAAGTAAAAATGGATATTATCACCTTAAATGACATTAACCAGTTTATAATATAAAATATCACATGTTTATACCCATTTGTGCATCTTAAGCTTTATATAGATATATCAAAACTATTATGCATTTTTGGGTGTGAAATTAGATGTGAGGCTATAAGGAAAATAAATGAGAATACCTGGAAGGTATGAAGAAGATGGGATGAGGTGAGCAAAATTCATGGGTTCAAATATCTTCCAGTAGCTTGTCACTCTGTATAATGAATAAAGGCCAACAAAATCATGATTTTTTTTTAAGAAAAATTAGGTGTGCTCTGGCCCTAGGACTCAGGTGTGATCACCATTTTCTATTCTTGGTCTTTCTGGTTTGGGTCCTTGCCGGAGAGGTGCAGGCCGCAGAAGCAACAGAGCTTCTTGGATAGGGTCCCGTTAGGACTTCATCCTCAGTCAGGAGGCAAAGCTGATCCTCAGACCTTTGTGCACCTTCTCCACCAGAGGAGAGCTTGCCTCCAGGGAGTTCTCTGAACTCAGGACTGAAGTGAGATTAGCATTTTCTATCTGGGATCTCCCTGAGGCTGGTCTGCACAGGAAAGCTTGCTAGGTCCCTTTGGGCCTTCATCCTCAGCCAGGAGGTGGAGCTGATCCTCAGACCTCTCTGTACCTTCCCCACAAAAGGAGAGCTTGCCTAAAGGGAGTGCTCGGACCCCAAGACTCAGGAGAGTGCTGGTCTCCTAGGATTGATAACAGAGGCTAACAGACTCAAAGGAGGAACAAGCTCCAGCCAGAGAAAGCTAGGAATCTAACACCAGAGATTACCAAATGGCAAAAGGCAAATGTAAGAATCTTGCTAACAGAAACCATGACCACTCGGCATCATCGGAACCCAGTATGCCCACCACAGCGAGTCCTGGATACCCCAACACACTGGAAAAGCAAGATTCAGATTTAAAATCATATCTCAGGATGGTGGTAGAGGATTTTAAGAAGGACATTAATAACTCACTTAAAGAAATACAGGAGAACACAGCTAAACAGGTAGAACTCCTTAAAGAGGAAACAGAAAAATCCCTTTAAAAATTACTGGAAAACACAACCAAACAGTTGAAGGAATTGAACAAAACTAGCCAAGATCTAAAATTGGAAGTAGAAACAATAAAGAAAACCCAAAGGGAGACAATTCTGGAGATAGAAATTCTAGGAAAGTAATGAGGAGCCATAGATGCGAGCATCAACAACAGAATATAAAAGATGGAAGAGAGAATCTCAGGTGCAGAAGATACCATAGAACACATGGACACAACAATCCATTAGGAACAACACCAAGCCCTCCCACATGCAAGTAATGTTTCCCCCAAACTCTCAGTCCAAACCAATAAGAGGGGCTTGCTGTCAAACCCTAAATCACCTCCAGAACTGTATATAGGGCCGTGCATGGAATTAAATGTATGCTAGAACTATTCCTTCGTCTGACCCTTTTGTTCCAAAAGCTGTAACACTTGGAAGAGTGTTACAGCTCTTGGCTTGCCCGAAGAGCCAAGATCAGTGCCCGAGGTCCTGTTGCATTCCTTACTGGATTGTTTGCTTTTTGCTGACCCAGCCTGACCTGACTCAGTTCAGAGAGGCTAGGAGTTACCAAGTGACCTGGAAGACATGTCAGAGGCTTTGTCTCCCTGCCTGCACTCACTTTCCCTTGCTGGGGCCTTTCCACCCAGCCTGGATAGAGGTTTCTGTGGAAAACCTCTGGTACCCAGTCCCACAGTGTAGATAAGAATGAAGATTTTCAACTTAAAGGGCCAGAAAATATGTTCAGCAAAATTATAGAAGAAAACTGCCTTAACCTAAAGAAAGAGATGCCTATGAACATACAAGAAGCCTACAGAAGTCCACATAAACTGGACCAGAAGAGAAAATACTCCTTTCATATAATAATCATAGATTTAGTCATCTATATTATGACATCTAGGTAGTTAGTTCACTTGATTTGTTTATCTGTGAATTGACTTATTTGGTTGAAACCAAATTGTATGAGATAGTAACATCTTCCTTGATATTACATAAACATTGTTTTATAAATCACAGCATGTCAACTTTAAATGTTAGAGTTATAATTTCAGTTACCTCAAAATGAAAGGTTCTACCAAACCTGATTTTGACTTAAAATGAAGTTTCTAGAATGAAACTTAACCTAATATGATCTGCATTCTAACAGTGATTAGGATACACAAGAGATATACAAAGGCCTCATGAACACAAAAGAAAGATTACTGAAAATACACTGAGAAGATAGCCACCTGAAAGCAAAGGACAAAAAGTTTCTCAGAAGAAACTAATGTTGCTATACCTTAAACACACATTTCTTGTCTCCAGAACAATGAGCCTTATTTTTTATTGTTTGAAACATGTAGTCTGTGGTAATTTGCTCTACAGTCTAAAAAGGCTAGTAGTACAAGCTGGAAATATGAATGAGTAGAATAGCAAATTTTAATTATAATCAATTTATGCATATAGAGAATACCATTCTTTCAAAAATGAAAGAAAACCACTCTTATTCATCTTTATGCAAGTAAGCAGGTAGTTTCACTTATAATTATGTCATACAGTAAAGTCTGTGTGTTATCACAGGAAAACTAATTATAAATATGGTACATACTATTATGTTAGAGTGAAGGAAGTTCTATATTGTTGAGACTATACTCTGTCTAATGTAGCCATCACTGTTACTTTTCCTATGAAATCATGGAAATAGATGATGAAATTATACATGGATAATTAACAAAGTATTCATTAATATTTCAAAAGAATTTTCAATATTCCATTGTTAACAATCTTGGTGAGTTTTTGTTGTCAGTTTGTTGACATAAACTGGAACAAAATAGAAATAAAGAAACTAGACCAAAAGAATGACATGGATCAGACTAGACTATAGACCTATTTGTGAGAAATTATCTCAACTGGTAGTTAATATTAGGACATCTACCAGTAGAAGATACCATAGCCAAGCAAGTAAGTAGACCTGGGATATATAGGAAAAGTAAATGAGCAGAAGCCAGTAGAAGAGTCTGTGACCAGCTTTCCTCCATGGTTTTTGTTTTGGCTCTACCTATTTCTCTGAGTAATGAATTATACTTGTAAATTTGAGGTGAAAGAAACATTACCCCAGAATCTCCTTTTGCTCATGGTGTTTATCATTGTAACACAAGCAAACTATAACCATCACTGTTCTTGAAAAGGAATATGACTTCCTCTCTGGTCATGAAATAGTAGACATTTTCTGATAGGATGATCACTAACATAGAAAGAATAAACTTCTTGGATTATTCAAAGAAAGCTGTACAAGCATTGTTAAGTAGATGAAAACAAAGTAAAAGTTTTCCTAGATATAATTTATCACAGACTGGTGGGATAGTACCCTCCTGTCATCTACAAACCTGGGAATGCTTTTCAGAAGCATTCACTCATATAAAAAAGGAAATCTTGATTTTTTCAAGAAAATAATTAGAGAACTACACAGTACAAAATAGAGTTAATGCTTATTTCAAAAATATTCTATCAGTGATTTTTGCACCTTGAGCTGGGGTGAATAATGGAGTTTTCAAGGAAAGGTAAGAGCATATGAAAATACAGATGTAGTTCTTTATAGAGTACTGCTCAACTCAGTTTAGAGTAGTCTATAAGATTTTTTGAATCCTGAAATTATATCTTCATAGGCTGCTGAAGAATATTAATGATTTAAATAACCCCTAATATATATTAAATATGATTTCAGCTGGTAAGGTAAAACTTTAGGTCACAACCAATGCAAGTAAAGTTATGATAATTTAACTGCAAACAAAATTCATATTCTTGTGAGATTCCCAGGACATTTTATGATATATAAGTAGAAAAGGAGTAAAGCCATATTCATTTAGGGATTATACTCCTATTTTAATGTTCTCACCTAAAACAACGTTCTATGAAAAATGAATCATGCATTATGTTTATATGTACAAACTTCACAACAAATGAAACTGTACTGGAATTTTTTTCTCTTGGACAGTAAGAGACTGCTACTTGCCCCATTTCCCTTCTACAATCCTGTACTTTTTATATGTACTTCTATCTGACTTGGTTCAGAGCCTCAGAATATGTTTTAATCTAAATGCTCTTTAAATGAACTGCCAAAATGTCTGCGTAGTTAAATTTCCATTCTTTATTGGGCTTCAGAATCATTTTATGGTGTGTTTATAATATCTAAGCCTTCTATTTTGAGTGATGCAGAACATTCTACAAAACACCTGTGAAACATGTTCCAATAATTACATTTCATATGCAGTTAACTGGTCATCTAAATTCCTCATACAATCATGAGTGCCTATTAAGATGAGACATAGTTGAAGTATGAGTAAGTCATTGAGGTCATTAAAATGCACACTTGAACATTATTTTTGCTTCTAAGGTCTGTAATTTCCATTTAATGAGAAAATACTTGACATGACAGATATGACTTTATTTCTCACAGATAAACCATTTTGGTGATAAACCTCATGTTTCCATAGATCTTTATGTAGCCAATAAATAATAAACTATGTTTACTTTCAAACCTAAGATCTCTCATTTTTGTCCAATCTGACTTTTCTTTTATTTAAAGATTGATTTTTATTTATGGATACATGCATTTGCCATATGTATGTATAACGTGTATATGAAGGTACCAAAAAAGGAGAAATGAGGATATTAGAAGCTTAAGATCTAGAAATGCCAGCAATTAGGAACATCATGATGCGGGTCCTTGGAACCAAACTTCATTTTTATAATATACATTGATGCTGAGCCATCTCTGTAGGCTTCTTTGAGCCCTTTCTTTTTTTAATTTTATATAATTTTTTACACTCCAGATTTTATTCCCCTCCCAGTCCACCCTCTGATTGTTGTCCATCCCCATGCCTTGTCTCCACAAGGATGTCCCCACCTTCTCACCCCCATCACAACAGATCTCTAAACTTCCTAGGGCCTCCAGTCCCTTGAGGGTAGATGCATCTTCTCTGACTGAACTCAGACCTGGAATTCCTCTGTTGCATATGTGTTGGGGGCCTCATATCAGCTGGTGGTACAGAGTCTCATAGATCTTGGGAGTCCAGGTTAATTGAGACTGCTGGTTCCCCTACAGGGTCACCTTCCTCCTCAGCCTCTTCCAGCCTTTCTCTAACTCAACCACAGGAGTCAGCAGCTTCTGTCCACTGGTTAGGTGCGAATATCTGCATCTGATTTTTCAGTTGCTTGTTGGGTCTTTCTGAGGGCAATCATGTCAGGTCCCTTTTTGTGAGCACTCCATAGCCTCAGTAATAGTGCCAGGCCTTGAGACTTCCCCTTGAGGTGGATCCTACTTTGAGTCTGTTGCTGGACCTTCTTGTCCTCAGGCTCCTCTCCATTTCCATCCTTGTTTTTTCAACAGGAAAGATTATGGGTCAGAGATGCTACTGTGGGATGGCAACCCCATCCTTTACTTGATATCCTGCCTTTCTGCTGGAGGTAGGCTCTACAAGTTCCCTCCTTCCCACTGTAGGGCATTTCATCTAAGCTCCCTCAATTTTAGTCCTGAGAATATCTCACCTACCGGGTCTCTGGTACATGCAAGACATTCTCCATACCTCGTATGTCCTGAGATTGCCTGTTTTATTCTTTCTGCTGGTACTCAGGGCTTCAGTCTCTCCCCCCCCATACCAGATCATAGTTTCCTTCTCCCCCCTAGCCCCTTTGTGATTGCTTTCTTCAATATACCACCCCCTCTGAAGTATCCTCACTTGGGCCCTTCAGCTTATTGACCTTTTGAGTTCTGGGTATTCTGTCCTTTTGTTGTTGTTTGGCTAATATCTGTTGGGAAGTAAAAAAAAATGGGGGGGGGGACCTGGGGAGGTCCTGGGGAGAACTGGGGGGAGGAAAATGGGCCTAATGTCTGGGCAGAGTTCCTGTGCTCTGGGCAGACAGACACAGACAGAGCTGTCTGTACTTTCCACACAGCCAGGGTGAGCATCTAAGGCTGACCCTACTCGTCACGTCACAGGGTGGAGAAGGAGCAGCCCCTGACTGGGGAACCCGAAGTTACCTTGCTAAAGCCCCAGGGTTGTAGGAGAGAGGGATGAAGAAAGAAGTTCCCAACACTGACCAGAGTGCACAGAAGGTCTTGGTGGAACAGAGACTCTCTATGGTTTAAGAGCTTTATTATAGAAATGCAGGGAAAAGAGAGAAGGGAGAGACAGAGAGAGAGAGAGAGAGAGAGAGAGAGAGAGAGAGAGAGAGAGAGAGAGAGAGAGAGAGAGAGAGAGAATGAGAGGCAGAGACAGTGAAGGCTAGAGAGAAAGGGAGGGAGAGAGGAGAGGAAAGAAGACAAAGAGAAAGGGAAGAAGAGAGAGAAGTGAGAGGTAAAGGAACAAAGGAGTAAGAGTAAGAGAGTAAGGTGGGGGCTGAGCACCCCTTTTATGGACTCTAATGTAGCTAGGTAACTGGGGACGAGTTTAGCCCAAAGGACAGAAGCTTGGGCCATTACTTAAGTGACTACTGACCATGCTTCTCTTGTGGGGGCTGTGGGAGGTGGTACCTTAGGCAGAGCCAGAGTTCCAAGAGCATGAAGGAATGCCTACCGTGTCATGTAGGTGAATTATGACCATCAGGGTTCAGACCTCAGCTCGACTGGATACCAGCCTGCAATTCCCCCAAAATATCCACTTATTAATGAGTACACACCATGCATGTGCTTTTGGGTCTGAGTTCATCCACATTCACTTAGGATGATATTTTCTAGTTCCACTCATTTGGATAAATCTGAGATCATCTGAATGGCAAACATAGCTCCAGAGTAATTTAAATACTTGGCTGAAGTTGGGACTGTATCATATATTGACTCTGCTTACAGCCTAACACAGCTTTATTCTTTTATCATAGTTGTTAATTCAATGTCATTATCATTTAAATTATTTGTTTTGGAAATATCACACACATATAATCACACACACACACATATATATATACATATATATATATATAGAGAGAGAGAGAGACTGAGAGAAAGAGACAGAGAGAGCTGGAAGGAGAGAGGGAGTGAATTTTAATTATCTTTCTCATTATCCTCTTATATATGTCCTACATTCATTTTGACTCTTCATCTTCCCTAACTATTTCCATGTTTCATTTTTATTACTTACTGATTTTAATTTGAGGTGCATACATTAGTAGAGATGTGGAATTATTTACTAGAGAACACACCGTATACCCATGACTCCATTAAGGTAAAATAAATGAATCTTTTCCACAAGCAAACATTATTGCCAGTACCTCCTTATCAAAAAGTGGGGCCCCATGAGTCACTTTCCCATCTGAACTGAAATGTTGATGGATTAAATATGCTCTACACTCATGAGTGTAATTGTTTACTCATCTGTACAAGACAATGTTACATAGATTTTATCTGATTCTTCTAATTCTCATATTGTTCTCAGCATCCTCTTCCATTAATATTCTCTGAGACTTGAGGTGAGGTAATATTGATGATTCATTAACACTGAGCACTCAACAGTCACTTATTCTCAGAAATTTCACCAGTTAGGAATCACTGTACTAACTGATTCCCACAGCAGAAAGATCCTTCACTGAGAAAAGTTGAAAGCAGCACTAATGTATGGACAGAAACATAAATATTTAGGATTTAGTTGGGCAATGAATCAGCTTCAGTTTACTTTCTTTTTTTTTTTTTTCTTAATTAGGTATTTTCTTCATTTACATTTCCAATGGTATCCCAAAAGTCCCCCCATACCCTCCCCCCACTCACCTAACCACCTACCCCCACTTCTTAGACCTAGCATTCCCCTGTACTGAAGAATATAAAGTTTGCAAGACTGATGGGCCTCTCCATTGATGGCCAACTAGGCCATCTTCTGATACATACGCAGCTAGAGACTGGAGCTCTGAGGAGTACTGGTTAGTTCATATTGTTGTTCTACCTATAGGGTTGCAGACCCCTTTAGCTCCTTGGGTACTTTCTCTAGCTCCTCCATTGGGGGCCCTGTGATCCATCCAATAGCTGACTGTGAGCATCCACTTCTCTGTTTGCTAGGCGCAGCCAGAGCCTCACGGGAGGGTCCTTTCAGCAAAATCTTGCTACTGTATGCAGTGGTGTCAGTGTTTGGAGGCTGATTATGGGATGGATCCCCGGGTATGGCAGTCTCTAGATGGTCCATCCTTTCGCCTCAGCTCCAAACTTTGTCTCTGTAACTCTTCCATGGATGTTTTGTTCCCAATTCTAAGAAGGGTCAAAGTGTCCATATTTTGGTCTTCATTCTTCTTGAGTGTCATGTGTTTTGCAGATTGTATCTTGTATCTTGGGTATTCTAAGTTCCTGGGATAATATCTACTTATCAGTTACTACATATCATGTGAGTTCTTTTGTGATTTGGTTACCTCACTCAGGATTATGCCCTCCAGGTCCATTTGCTTCAGAATTTCATAAATTCATTCTTTTTAATAGCTGAGTAGCACTTCATTGTGTAAAGGTACCACATTTTTTGTATCCATTCCTCTGTTGAGGGACATCTGGGTTCTTTCCAGCTTCTGGCTATTATAAATAAGGCTGTTATGAACATAGTGGAGCTTGTGTACTTCTTATCGGTTGGAAAATCTTCTGGATATATGCCCAGGAGAGGTATTACAGGATCCTCCAGTAGTACTATGTCCAACTTCCTGAGTAACAGCCAGACTGATTTACAGAGTTTTTGTACAAGCTTGAAATCCCACCAACAATGGAGGAGTATTCCTCATTCTTCACATCCTTGCAAGCATCTGCTGTCACCTGAGCTTTTGATCTTAGCCATTCTGACTGATGTGAGGTGGAACCTCAGGGTGGCTTTGATTTGCATTTCCCTGATGATTAAGGATGCTGAACATTTTTTCAGGTGCTTCTCAGCCATTCGGTATTCCTCAGGTGAGAATTCTTCTTTCATCCCTGAGCCCCATTTTTTAATGGGGTTATTTGATTTTCTGGAGTCCACCTTCTTGAGTTCTTTTTATATATTGGATATTATTACCCTATCTGATTTAGGATTGGTAAAGATCCTTTCCCAATCTGTTGGTGGCCTTTTTGTCTTATTGAAGGTATCTTTTGCCTTCCAGAAGCTTTGCAATTTTATGAAGTCCCATTTGTCAATTCTAGATCTTACAGCACAAGCCATTGCTGTTCTACTCAGGAATTTTTCCCCTGTACCCATATCTTTGAGGCTTTTCCCCACTTTCTCCTCTATAAGTTTCAGTGTCTCTGGTTTTATGTGGAGTTCCTTGATCCACTTAGATTTGACCTTAGTACAAGGAGATAGGAATTGTCCAAGTCGCATTATTCTACATGAAAATTGCCAGTTGTGCAAGCATCATTTGTTGAAATGCTGTCTTTTTTACACTGGATGTTTTTAGCTGCCTTGTCAAATATCAAGTGATCATAGGTGTGTGGGTTCATTTCTGGGTCTTCAATTCTATTCCATTGGTCTACTTGCCTGTTGCTATACCAGTACTATGAAATTTTTATCACAATTACTCTGTAGTACAGCTTTAATTCAGGCATGGTGGTTCCACAAGAGGTTCTTTTATCCTTGAGAAGAGTTTTTGCTTTCCTAGGTTTTTTGTTATTCCAGATAAATTTGCAGATTGCCCTTTCTAATGTTGAAGAATTGAGTTGGAATTTTGATGGGGATTGCATTGAATTTGTACATTGCTGGTAAGATAGCCAATTTTACTATATTGATCATGCCAATAAATGAGCATGGGAGATCTTCTTTAATTTCTTTCTTCATGGGCTTTAAGTTATTATCATACAGATCTTCACTTCCTTAGTTAGAGTCATGCCAAGGTATTTTATATTATTAGTAACTATTGAGAAGGGTGTTGTTTCCATAATTTCTCTCTCAGTCTGTTTATCCTTTGTGTAGAGAAAGGCAATTGACTTGTTTGAGTTAATTTTATATCCAGCTATTTCACTGAAGGTGTTTATCAGGTTTAGGAGTTCTCTGGTGGAATTTTTAGGGTCATTTATATATACTATCATATCATCCGCAAAAAGTAATATTTTGACTTCTTCCTTTCCAATTTGTATCCCCTTGATCTCCTTTTGTTGTCTAATTGCTCTGGCTAGGACTTCCAGTACAATGTTGAATAGGTAGAGAGAGAGTGGACAGCCTTGTCTAGTCCCTGATTTTAGTGGGATTGCTTCAAGCTTCTCACCATTTACTTTGATGTTGGCTACTGATTTGCTGTACATTGCTTTTATCATCTTTAGATATGGGCCTCAAATTCCTGATCATTCCAAGACTTATATCATGAATGTGTGTTGAATTTTGTCAAATAATTTCTTCGCATCTAACTTAGATGATCATGTTAGTTTTGTCTTTGTGTTTGTTTATACAATGGATTGTGTTGATGTGTTTCCATATATTAAACCATCCCTGCATCCCTGGAATGAAACCTACTTGGTCAGGATGGATGATTGTTTTGATGTGTTCTTGGATACAATTAGAAAGAATTTTATTGAGTAATTTTGCATCGATATTCATAAGGGAAATTGGTCTGAATTTCTTTATCTTTGTTTGGTCTTTCTTTGGTTTAGGTTTCAGAGTAACTGTGGCTTCATAGAATGAATTTGGTAGAGTACCTTCTGCTTCTATGTTGTGGAATAGTTTGCGAAGAACTCGAAATAGATCTTCTTTGAAGGTCTGATAGAACTCTGCACTAAACCCATCTGGTCCTGGGATTTTTTTGGTTGGGAGACTATTAATGAGTGCTTCTATGACTTTAGGGGATATAGGACTGTTTAGATCATTAACCTAATCCTGATATAACTTTAGTACCTGGTATATGTGTAGAAATTTGTCCATTTCATCCAGGTTTTCCAGTTTTGTTGAGTATATCCTTTTGTAGAAGGATCTGATGGTGTTTTGGATTTCTTCAGGATCTGTTGTTATGTCTCCCTTTTCATTTCTGATTTTGTTAATTAGGATGTTGTCCCTGTGCACTCTAGTGAGTATGGCTAAGGGTTTAATTATCTTGTTGATTTTCTCAAAAAGAGCTCCTAGTTTGTTTGATTCTTTGAATAGTTCTTCTTGTTTCCACTTTGTTGATTTTGCCTCTGAGTTTGATTATTTCCTGCTGTCTACTCATCTTGGGTGAATTTGCTTCCCTTTATTCTAGAGCTTTTAGGTGTGTTGTCAAGCTGCTAGTGTGTGCTTTCTCTAGTTTCTTTTTGGTGGCATACAGAGCTATGAGTATTTCTTAGAATGATTTCATTGTTTCCCATAAGTTTGGGTATATTGTGGCTTCATTTTCATTAAACTCTAAAAAGTCTTTAATTTCTTTCTTTATTCCTTTCTTGACCAAGTTATCATTGAGAAGAGTGTTGTTCAGTTTCCACATGAATGTTGTCTTTCTATTATTTCTGTTGTTATTGAAGATCAGCCTTACTTCATGGTGATCTGATAGAATACATGGGACAATTTCAATGTTTTTGTATCTGTTGAGGCCTTTTTTGTGACCAATTATATGGTCAATTTTAGAGAAAGCACCATGAGTTGCTGAGAAGAAGGGATATCCTTTTGTTTTAGGATAAAATGTTCTATAATTATCTGTTGAATCAATGTGTTTCATAACTTCTTTTAGTTTCACTGTGTCCCTGTTTAGTTTCTGTTTCCCCGATCTGTACATTGAAGAAAGTGGGTGTTGAAGTCTCCCACTATTATTGTGTGAGGGGCAATGTCTGTTTTGAGCTTTACTAAAGTCTCTTTAATGAATGTGGCTGTCCTTGCATTTGGAGCATTAATATTCAGAATTGAGAGTTCCTCTTGGAAGATTTTACCTTTGATTTGTATGAAGTGCCCCTCCTTCTCTTTTTTGATAACTTTGGGTTGGAAGTGGATTTTATTCGATATTAGAATGGGTACTCCAGCTTGTTTCTTCAGATGATTTCCTTGGAAAATTGTTTTCCAGCCTTTCATTCTGAGGTAGTATCTGTCTTTTTCCCTGAGATGGGTTTCCTGTAAGCAGCAGAATGTTGGTTCCTGTTTGTGTAACCAGTCTGTTAGCCTATGTCTTTTTATTGGGGAATTGAGTCCATTGATATTAAGAGATATTAAGGAAAAGTAATTGTTGCTTCCTATTATTTTTGTTTTTAGAGTTGGCATTTTGTTCTTGTGTCTCTCTTAGATTTATTGAAGGATTACTTTCTTGCTTCTTCTAGGTTGTGGTTTCCATCCTTGCATTTTTTTTTCCGTTATTATCACTTGAAGGCCTGTATTCGTGAAAGATAATATGTGAATTTGGTTTTGTCGTGGAATACTTTGGTTTCTCCATCTATGGTAATTGAAAGTTTGGCTGGGTATAGTAGCCTGGGCTGACATTTGTGTTCTCTTAGTGTCTGTATAACATCTGTTCAGGATCTTCTGGCTTTTATAGTCTCTGGTGAAAAGTCTGGTGTAATTCTGATAGGCCTGCCTTTATATGTTACTTAACAATTTCCCTTACTGATTTTAATATTCTATCTTTATTTAGTGCATTTGCTCTTCTGATTATTATATGTCAGAAGGAATTTCTTTTCTGGTCCAGTCTATTTGGAGTTCTGTAGGCTTCTTGTATGTTCATGGGCATCTCTTTCTTTAGGTTTGGGGCATTTTCTTCTATAATTTTATTGAAGATATTTGCTGGCCCTTTAAGTTGAAAATCTTCATTTGCATTTTCTCCTATTATCCGTAGGTTTGGTCTTCTCATTGAGTCCTAGATTTCATGGATGTTCTGACTTAGGATCTTTTTGCATTTTTCATTTTCTTTGATTGTTGTGCTGATGTTCTCTATGGAATCTTCTGCACCTGAGATTCTCTCTTCCATCTCTTGTATTCTGTTGCTGATGCTTGCATCTATGGTTTCAGATTTCTTTCCTAGGGTTTTTATCTCCAGTGTTGCCTCATTTTCGGTTTTCTTTATTGTGTCTACTTCCCTTTTTAGGTCTAGTATGGTTTTGTTCAATTCCATCACCTGTTTGGATGTGTTTTCCTGTTTTTCCTTAAGGACTTCTTCCTGTTTGGTTGTGTTTTCCTGTTTTTCTTTAAGGACTTTTAACTCCTTAGCAATGTTCTCCTGTGTTTTTTTTTTTTTTTTTAAGTGAGTTATTAAATTCCTTCTTGATGTCCTCTACCATCATCATGAGGTACGCTTTTAAATCCTGGTCTAGCTTTTCGGGTGTGTTGGGGTGGCCAGGACTGGGCGAGGTGGTAGTGCTGCATTCTGATGATGGTGAGTGGTCTTGGTTTCTGTTAGTAAGATATTTATGTTTACCTTTCGCCATCTGGTAATCTCTGTAGTTAGTTGTTATAGTTGGCTCTGGTTAGAGATTGTTCCTCTCGTGATTCTGTTAGCCTCTATCAGCAGACCTGGGAGACTAGATCTCTCCTCTGAGTTTCAGTGGTCAGAGCACTCTCTGCAGGCAATCTCTCCTCTTACAGGGAAGGTACACAGATATTGGGCATTTGGACCTGCCTCCTGGATGAAGATGAAGGCCTGAAACAGGACCTTTCCCAGAAGCTGTGTTGCTTCGGCCTGTCACAGAAACTGTTTGCTTCTGTAGATCACACTCTTACCTGAGCAGACTAGTCTTGGAGGGATCCGGGCACCGAGATGGCTCCCCCTGGTGCTCTGGCAGAGCCCTCCAAAGTGGGGCGGACACCTCTCCTCTGGCAGGGAAGGTGCCTGTATGTCTGGAGTCTGAAATGGGGCCTGCCTCAGAAGCCATCTTCTAGGGACCTTAGGGGTGTCCGCTGACTCCACGCCCAGGTGACCTGGTGCTGGTGCTGACCTGAAGGGACCAATGACTCTTGTCACACTGGCTTACTGCCTCCCTAATGCTGTCTTAGGTCCTGCGTGATTGGATTTGAACAGAAGCTGTGTTCCACTCACCAGAGGTCCTAGGATTGTGTGCAGAGTCCTCTAAGGACCTTGGGGGTGTCCGCTGACTCTATGCCCAAGGTGACCTGATGCTGGCACCTACCAGAAGGGATCTGGACTGTGGTCTGGCTGGGTTTTCTGCTTCCCCAATGCTGTCTCAGGTCCCACATGATTTGATTGGAACAGAAGTTGTGTTCCACCCACCAGTGGTCCAAAGATTGTGTGGAGAGTCCTCTAGGGGACCCAGGGGTGTCAGCCTACTCCATACCCAAGGTGACCTGGCACTGGTGCTGAATGGAAGGGATTTTTTACCCTGGTCAGGCCAGGTTCTCCCCTTCCCCAATGCTGTCCTAGGTCCCGTGCAAATGGACTGGAACAGAAGCTGTGATCCTCTCACTGGTGGTCTCCAGTTTACTTTCTTTTGTTGTGACAAAGACCATGACAAATTGCAACTTGGGAAAGAAAGCACTAGTCCCTCCCACAATAATCATTAATTAAGAAAATTAAAATTACCTACAGACTTGCCTTCACGTCAATGTGATATAACTATTTTCTCAGTTGAGTTTCCCTTTTCTGAGATGCCTCTAGCTTGTGTCAAGTTGATAAACAAACAAACAAACAAACAAACCTAATTGTGCTCTTATCAAATTGACACACACAAATAAATCATTATTAAATTATTAAACAATAAACTTTATTTTTATTTATTGCTGAGACTATGTTAATAGCACAATATAACAGATGACTTAACTGTGAAGTCACGAAATAAAGGAAAAAAAATCTTTAAATATTCAAACTCTTTAAAATATGCAACTTCCCAAGGGAGTTTTCTCTGTAGATAAGAGCACTGGCTATATTTGCAAAGGACTTACTTCCAATTTCCAGCATTTACAAAGCTGTTCCCAATCTTTACCAACTACAACCCCAGAGTATATTATACATCGTCTGGCCTCTGTAAACATAAGACATGAATGCAGAAAAAAAAAAAAACACTCATACCCAGAAAATTATTACAAAAACAAGCAAACAAACAAAAACCAAACTATCGAACTATCCTTTTAAAAGTCTGAAGTCTTTTAAATCTAAATCCCTTAAATTTAAGAAAAAAGTAGGTTATATACTTAACATTCGAACATGGATGAACCAAGGCACAATTATATATAAATAAACTCAACGCTAAAATACAACAGTATAAATAGCTCAATGTGTAATGTCTGGTATCTATTCATGATCTTCCAGAGTCCAAAGGGCTTGTACAGGTGCACCTCCCCAGCTTTGCCATGTGTAATACACTCAATTCATTAAGTAGGCTCAGAGCAGCTCAATGACATACCTGCCACTATCCTTTGTGCTCATATTCCAGTCCTACAGTCTCTAAAATATTGAGGTCTCCATTGAAACTGAGGCTACACCTTCACTAATTTCCTACTGCCCTTTCTTCTGGAACTCCAATATGGTACATGATGTCATGCCAAGGCTTTTGTCTATGAAGTTTTATTCCTGGCTAATCTCCAAGACCCTTCATTCCTGAAGTTCTCACACCACAAAGCCCAGTAACATGTTTTAGACACTTAGACGTTACGAATTTTGGCTGCCAGCATGAGATGCTTTCTCGATATAGCTACTTGCTTACCCAAGCAAACACTTCATAGATTCTACTTCACTGATGCTGGTTGATAACAATTTATTATTCAGCCCCAAATGACAAGAAACTACAATTTTTAACTTAAAATTTAAGTATATCATAAAATGCTCTTGATTTAGTTTTCCCTGTCTTTTGACACTTCAATATAAGGCTTTTATCATCTGATTTGCTTTTATCATTTGCATGTCCCAAACACTCATATAAGACTTCATTAATCTTTGATCACTAATAGCTCTTTCAGTACTTCTAAACATTTATAGTCTTCCCCAACATATTTGTATGCTTATTGTTTAGTACCAATTTATTTCCTGATGTTTTTTCTATTCTTGTGATAATCTGAATGGCTTAGAGTAACTTAGGGAGAGATGAGTTTATTTGAATTATATTTCCTAATCATAGTCAATCATTGAGGAAAGACAAGGCAAGGACTCAAGAAGAGCAGGGACATGGAGGAAGTTACTGACACAGTAGTCATGGAGGAATGATGCTTGCTGACTTGCTCTCAATTGCTAACTCAGTCTGCTTTCTTATACAATTCAAAACCACCTGCCCATGGGTAGCACCATCCACCCTCAACTGGATCTTCCCACATAAATCATTAATCAAGTAAATAACCTATACATTTGCCTATAGGCTAATATATCTGATAGAATTATTTTCCCAATTGAGGCTACCTCTTACAAATGATTCTAGATTATGTCAAGTTGACAGAAAATATAAATAAATAAACTAACCAGTGTAGTATGCAAACTAACCAGCATACTATATAAAACAATAGTACTTAGGCTTTCAAAGCTGTGTGCTTTGGAAGTTTAAGGTTCAAGGAAGGAACAGTTTTCTGTGAAATAGCCTCAAATAGAATCAGAAAGCTGCTAATTATACTGATAATAGTCATTCCACTATCGTATCTATAGTCACATCTTTTTTGGCATGTCAGTATTGTTGCGTGCAGGGTAAACTGCTGGGTAAAACCATTGACTTTTGTCAATCTGCCTACATAGTTCTTTCTGGTACTATGATAGCTACCCAGCAGGGAGAAAGTTCCAAGCTCATTTATAGTTTGATTTCTCTATGTCCTAAAATCAAAACATGTGGTGTCTTCAGCAATAAGTTATTATTATCTAGTTTTTATTGGCAACGGTCTTAGTTTCTTTCCTTGATGTGATAAAATATTCAAACGAAAGAAACTTAGGGGAGAAAATACTTGTTTTACTTTACATTTCAAGGAACAATCCATCAATGTTATGAAAGTGAAAGAACATAAAGTAGTGGAGGCATCACATCTGTAATCATGGAGAAGAGAATAATAAATGTACTTTGCTCTGCTTCCTTTCTCTGTATCATATATCACATACAGTAGCTGCATTTCCCCATATTAATTAATGCATTTAAGATAATCTTCCACAGGGATGTCCAAATCCTAAACAACCTGATTGTAGATTCTATCAAGCTGATAACTAACATTAACCACTAGAGCAACAGTGGCCTTAGACCATAGTATTTTGGAGGCAGGTGGATGCCATTTCATCTTTAAAATGAATAAACAATGTATTTTACTAATTTATTTTTGATGTATGATCTTTTACTACAGCATATTCACATTACCAGAGCATATACTCATAGAGAAAACTCTTTCTCTTTTTTAGTAGCTAACAATTACTTTTCACTCCAGAGCTAGAAGAGGGAATGTGTGTCACACTCCTCTCTGCTGCATGCTGATCATTTTTGCAATATATATATATATATATATATATATATATATATATATATATATATATATTTCCATGGGTTCATTAAAATAGAATTAGTACTTTTGAACTTTCCACATCTCCTTGGCTAAAAGTATATGATTATTCACTCAATTTCTTCACAAACATTTTATCAAATAGTTATCTGTGGTCTCCCTTCCCCCAGCCCGGAACCTGCCTGCTCTAGGGTGGAGCTACCGGCTCATTCGTCCTGCCACGCCCACTGCTGGAACCTGACTCTGCTGCCTGGAGGCACACACGTGTTCGTCCTGCTACTGGACCCTGAGTTACTTGGCGGGAAATTGGGTTCCCTCCCCCCTCCTTTATAAACTGAGTGTCTGGAAATATTAAATTGAGTCTTGATCAGAGTTTTGTCTTGACTTCATTCTTTTCTTCCGCCCCGTCTAGTTACCTCTCTTTGCAGGGAACTGCCATTCTCAGTGAACCGTTCGTGTTGTGGACCGCGGGCGGGCCGCAACAGTTGGCGCCAGAACTGGGACCTGAAGAATGGCAGAGAGATGCTAAGAGAAACGATTGCTGTGTGGAGCTCCACAAGAAAGGAAAGAATCTTCGTATCGGAGGAGGAGCATCGGAGCAACGGACAGGTACACATGCTAGCGCTAGCCCAAAAAAATTTCAGTTTTGAAAGTGTTGCGGGGATGCAGTAGGATACGAAGCAAGTTTGAAGCAGTGCTAACCCAACACTGGTTCTGCTTGGGTTCAGCAGTTCGTAAATCGGAACTAGATACGGAGACAGGCGGTGTGCCGCAGTTTTTTTTGAAAACTGCTTAGGTGGAGGAAAGAAGGGTTCAAAAACATGGATCAGGCAATTGTGTTTAGTTTTCAGGAGTTGCTTAAGGAAAAAGGAGTAAGGCTTGAAGTACAATTAGTAAGAAATTTTTTAGATAAGATAGATAGCTGTTGTCCATGGTTCAAAGAAGAAGAAACGATAGATTGTGGAACCTGGGAAAAAGTTGGTGAGGCCCTGAATATCGCTCAGACAGATAATTTTACCCTAGGTCTCTGGGCGCTTGTAAATGATGCTATGAAAAATACAACTTCCCCAGGGCTAAATTGCCCTCAGGCGGAGCTTGTGGTATCTCAGGAGGAGTGCCTATCAGAGAAGGCCTCCTCAGGAAAAGATCTTCTTAACTCAAAAATTGATAATTGTGGAAACTCTGATGATGGACTGAATTTTAACAAAAATCACTCAGATAGAGGAATGGCCCATTACCCTAATGAGAATTGGTTCTCTTGCGAATCTCCCGCTCCACCCACAGTCACCACTTCGGGAGGTGCTACGCATAGGGACACACGGCTAATTGAGTTAGAATTTGAAATTAAGCTTCAGAGGCTGACTAATGAGCTTCGGGAACTAAAAAAGATCTCAGAAGCGGAGAAGAGTAACTCTTCTGTACTTCACCAGGTGCCGCTAGAAAGAGTTGTTAGTCAGACTCGTGGGAAAGGACAGAATTCGTCTAATACGCTGGCCTTTCCTGTGGTCGAGGCAGTTGATCAGCAAGATGCTAGGACCAGACATTACCAGATCTTGGATTTCAAGTTGTTAAAAGAGTTAAAGGCAGCTGTTGTGCAATATGGTCCTTCAGCCCCATTCACTCAAGCATTACTGGACACAGTGGCGGAGTCAAACTTAACCCCCTCAGATTGGAAGACTCTGTCCAAGGCTACCCTGTCAGGAGGAGATTTCTTGCTTTGGGATTCTGAATGGCGAGAAGCCAGTAAGAAAACTGCTGCTTCTAATGCTCACGCTGGTAACCCAGACTGGGATACCAACATGCTTTTAGGAGAGGGTCCATATGAGGGACAGACAAATCAGATTGATTTTCCCGTTGCAGTGTACGTGCAAGTTGCGACAGCCGCACGCCGTGCTTGGGGAAAGTTGCCAGTTAAAGGAGATGCTAGTGGAAGTTTAGCTAGCATTCGGCAGGGTTCTGATGAACCATATCAGGACTTTGTGGACAGGCTGTTGATTTCTGCTAGTAGAATCCTTGGAAGTCCAGACACAGGTAGTCCCTTTGTTATGCAGCTGGCTTATGAGAATGCTAACGCAGCTTGCCGAGCTGCAATTCAACCGCATAAGGGACAGACAGATTTGGCGGGATATGTCCGTCTTTGCGCAGACATCGGGCCTTCCTGCGAGTTCTCGCAGGGAACCCACGCGCAAGCAATGTTCTCGAGGAAACGAGAAAATAATGCATGCTTTAATTGTGGAGGTTTGGATCATTTTAGAAGTAATTGTCCTAAGAACAAGGGCGCCAAGGGTAGACAAACAGGCCGTACCCCAGGAATTTGTCCCAAGTGTGGAAAAGGCCGCCACTGGGCAAAAGATTGTAAGCATAAACCAAGGGTTTTGAGCCGCCCGGTGCCGGGAAACGAGGAAAGGGGTCAGCCCCAGGCCCCGAATTACTCAAAGAGGACAGCTTATGGGGCCATAAATCTGCTGCCCAGCCAACAAGATCAGTTCTTGAACTTGTCAGGTCAAACCCAGGAAATGCAAGACTGGACCTCTGTTCCACTGTCCACGCAGTATTAACCCCAGAAATGGGAGTCCAAACTCTGCCTACCGGAGTCTTTGGACCACTGCCCACAGAAACCTGTGGCTTTCTCTTGGGACGAAGCAGTTCTATTGTAGAAGGCCTGCAGATTTTTCCAGGTGTTATAAATAATGATTATGAGGGAGAACTTAAAATCATAGCCGCTTGCTCTCGTGGTGTTATAACTATACCTGCTAATCAAAAAATTGCTCAACTTACTTTGATCCCTTTACGCCAGTTACTGTATAGATTCCTTAAAAGTGAGGAAGGACAAAATAATTTTGACTCCTCGGGCGTAAATTGGGTGAAATCCATCACAAATCAGAGACCTAACCTTAAATTGACTCTTGATGGAAAAGGCTTTGAAGGATTAATAGATACCGGGGCCGACGTAACAATTATTAGAGGGCAGGACTGGCCCTCAAACTGGCCCTTAACTGCTTCCTTGACTCATCTTCAAGGAATTGGGTACGCCAGTAACCCAAAACGTAGTTCCAAATTGCTAACCTGGAGAGATGAGGAAGGGAAATCAGGAAAGATTCAGCCGTATGTTATGTCAAATTTGCCTGTGACCCTGTGGGGAAGAGATCTGTTGTCACAGATGGGTGTTGTTCTGTGCAGTTCTAAGGAGATGGTGGCTGGACAGACATTCAGGCAGGGACACCTGCCTGCTCGTGAACTAGTAAAAAAAGGACAGGGAATTGAGACCTTTAAGGATCTTAAACCCCACTCTAACATGAGAGGTTTAAAGTATTTTCAATAGCGACCACTATCTTGCCTGCATCCCACGCGGAAAAAATTCAATGGCGTAATGATATTCCGGTGTGGATAGATCAGTGGTCTTTACCTAAAGAGAAAATAGAGGCCGCTTCTTTGCTAGTGCAGGAGCAGTTAGAAGCAGGACATTTGGTAGAGTCTCACTCTCCCTGGAATACACCCATTTTCATTATCAGAAAGAAGTCTGGAAAATGGAGACTGTTACAAGATTTAAGAAAAGTTAATGAGACCATGGTACTTATGGGAACCTTACAACCAGGGCTCCCCTCCCCAGTGGCCATTCCTAAGGGATATTATAAGATTGTTATAGATTTGAAAGATTGTTTCTTTACCATCCCTTTGCATCCAAAGGATTGTGAGAGGTTTGCTTTTAGTGTTCCTTCTGTAAATTTCAAGGAACCCATGAAAAGATATCAATGGACAGTCCTTCCGCAGGGGATGGCTAATAGTCCCACATTATGTCAAAGGTTTGTGGCGAAGGCAATTCAGCCTGTTAGACAACAATGGCCAAATATTTACATCGTTCATTTCACAGACGATGTCTTGATGGCGGGAAAGGACCCCCAAGAATTGCTTTTGTGTTATAAAGGTTTACAAAAAGCCCTAGCTGATAAGGGATTGCAAATTGCTTCTGAAAAGGTACAAACTCAGGATCCTTATAATTATTTGGGTTTTAGACTCACGGATCAAGCTGTTTTTCCCCAAAAGATCGTTATTCGTAGAGATAACTTAAAGACCTTAAATGATTTTCAAAAATTGTTGGGTGATATTAATTGGCTTCGCCCCTATTTAAAGCTTACTACAGGGGAGTTAAAACCTTTATTTGATATTCTTAAAGGGAGTTCTGATCCCACTTCCCCTAGATCCCTAACCTCAGAAGGATTGCTGGCCTTACAACTAGTGGAAAAGTCTATTGAAGAGCAATTCGTTACCTATATAGATTACTCCCAGCCGCTGCACCTGTTAATTTTTAATACAACTCATGTGCCTACGGGACTGCTATGGCAAAAATTTCCTATAATGTGGATACATTCAAGGATTTCTCCCAAACGTAATATCTTGCCATATCACGAAGCAGTGGCTCAGATGATTATCACTGGAAGAAGGCAGGCATTGACTTATTTCGGAAAAGAGCCAGATATCATTGTTCAGCCTTACAGCGTAAGTCAAGACACTTGGCTGAAACAGCATAGTACAGATTGGTTGCTTGCACAAATAGGGTTTAGTGGAATTATAGACAACCACTACCCTCAAGATAGGTTAATAAAATTTTTAAATGTACATGATATGGTATTTCCTAAGATGACTTCTTTACAGCCTTTAAATAATGCTCTATTGATTTTTACTGATGGCTCCTCTAAAGGGCGAGCTGGATATCTTATTAATGATCAACAGGTTATTGTCGAGACTCCTGGTCTCTCGGCTCAGCTAGCCGAATTAACAGCAGTGCTAAAGGTCTTTCAGTCTGTACATGAGGCTTTTAATATTTTTACTGACAGTTTATATGTTGCTCAATCAGTACCCTTATTAGAAACCTGTGGCACGTTTAACTTCAATACGCCATCAGGATCCTTATTTTCAGAATTGCAAAACATCATTCTTGCCCGGAAAAATCCGTTTTATATTGGCCACATACGGTCTCACTCTGGTCTTCCTGGGCCTCTGGCCGAGGGTAATGATCGCATTGACAGGGCTCTAATAGGAGAAGCCTTAGTTTCAAATCCTGTGGCTCTGGCCCAACGTGATCATGAAAGGTTTCACCTCTCTAGCCACACCCTAAGGCTCCGACATAAAATCACTAAGGAGCAAGCAAGAATGATTGTAAAACAATGTCCTAAATGTATTACATTATCCCCAGTGCCACATCTAGGAGTCAATCCTAGAGGCCTTATGCCTAATCATATTTGGCAAATGGATATAACCCATTATGCAGAATTTGGAAAACTAAATTATATACATGTTTGCATTGATACCTGTTCAGGATTTCTCTTTGCTTCCCTGCATACAGGGGAGGCTTCAAAAAACATAATTGATCATTGCCTACAAGCCTTTAATACCATGGGGTTGCCTAAGCTTATTAAGACAGATAACGGGCCATCTTATTCTAGTAAAAACTTTAGTACATTCTGTAAAGAATTCGGTATCAAACATAAAACTGGAATTCCTTACAACCCCATGGGACAAGGAATAGTTGAACGTGCTCATAGCACCTTAAAAAATTGGCTTTTTAAAACAAAAGAGGGGCATCTATATCCCCCAAGGTCACCAAAGGCTCACCTTGCCTTTACCTTATTTATCCTAAACTTTTTGCAAACTGACATTAAAGGTCAGTCTGCAGCGGAACGTCACTGGCACCCAGTTACTTCTAATTCTTATGCATTGGTAAAATGGAAGGACCCCTTGACTAATAAATGGAAGGGTCCAGATCCAGTCCTAATTTGGGGAAGAGGGTCGGTTTGTGTTTTTTCACGAGATGAAGATGAAGCACGGTGGCTACCAGAGAGATTAATTCGTCAGGTAAACACAGATTCTGTCTCTCCTCGTAAGTATTCACCTTGAGGACTAAAACTTCCTCTTGAGCTGGGAGTGGAAGCTCTCAAAAAACACTGTTTCCTCTGAGCCAATTCCCCTACAAAAGGCCGGAGACAAACTTTAGCTTTACAATTTGCATCTAAATAAAGTACCTTGACTTCTCCAAACAGAAAATTTACATTACTACACTCTAACTGTTTAGTATTCTTCCTTCTCTCAAGCAGGTCAATCTACATTCTCCGGTTCTCCGCCCCTAAGAGCAAACAGGTGGTTCTGCTAATCTCCCTTCCCAGCATGTGGCCTTTCAGTCTAGATAAGATTTAGATTTACCAGGAGAGCTAGGGAAGTAGAAATTTCATATATATTTACAAAGATTAGTTCTTATTTTGATAGATATAGGCTTAGTCCCTTAACTGGCCTCTGGCTTTTCACCCTTGCTGTTACTGCAAGGTGTCCTTAGTTCCTCAGGCTACTGGGAATAACAGAGATGAAGAGAAAAGACTTTTAGCTCCTATTTTAACCAAAATTAATGGTGTTAATACTGACATAATTCTTGTCTAGGCCTTGCTAAATCTGAGGTTGACAAGTCTCACATAGAGGCCTCGCAATAACTCAGAATTGCGATACTGATTCATAATCATATGAATACGGTATGGGTACCGCTTGGCGCAGGAGATCACTGCGGAGGGAAGGTCCAATTTGACCGTTTCTGAGTTCCCTGTGCGACACACCTGATTTAAAAAGAGGTTGGTATCTGACTCCAGATAAAAACCAAAATACTTACGGCTCTGCCTCCCCTCCCCAAAAGATACCAAGAGCCACAGATGTGAGTTGTTACAATACTCACGGGAGGATCAGGTTAATGTCCACCCAAGTCAAGGTTAAGGCCCACTCATCTACGGATGAGAAAATCTTTTGATCACCTCTGTTAAGCATTGCCTATTTAAACTTAATTAACAGGGGGGAGAGAGATTGGAGACCTTGCTGTCGTAAGAGCAGGCCCTTCACTGCCTCCCACCCAAAAAATAAAAAAGCCAATTGGCCTTGTACTAGGAGCCAGCCAGTCTTAATCGCTTCTCACTGTTTCCCCTGCCTGTCACCCAAAATTGTGGTTAATTATCAGTTCAGTGTTATTCTAAAATTGTTTAGCTAAACTCAGCCAGGGTTCCAACGCCCTACTTAAAAGGCAAACAGGTAGCTACCTATTCAGCACTAATTAGCATTATAAAGTCAGAGCCTACAGCCTTAGCCAGATACAGTTTACCATTAGAATAGTTAAGAAATCCCACGGAAATAGGTTTTTTCTTTAGCCCTAGGAACTTAGGCAGAACTATTGAACATAGATAATCTTTCTGCCACAGGCCACCCCTTTTTTATTTTTATTTTTGTTATCTAATGGGGGGAAATGTGGTCTCCCTTCCCCCAGCCCGGAACCTGCCTGCTCTAGGGTGGAGCTACCGGCTCATTCGTCCTGCCACGCCCACTGCTGGAACCTGACTCTGCTGCCTGGAGGCACACACGTGTTCGTCCTGCTACTGGACCCTGAGTTACTTGGCGGGAAATTGGGTTCCCTCCCCCCTCCTTTATAAACTGAGTGTCTGGAAATATTAAATTGAGTCTTGATCAGAGTTTTGTCTTGACTTCATTCTTTTCTTCCGCCCCGTCTAGTTACCTCTCTTTGCAGGGAACTGCCATTCTCAGTGAACCGTTCGTGTTGTGGACCGCGGGCGGGCCGCAACAGTTATCCACTAACAATAGATAGTTTTCCTTTTTTGAAAATTATATCATATCATAATTGTTATTTCTTTACTTTTGTACTAAACCTACTATAGCTATTTTAAATTCCAGTAATAATCCTACACAGAGTTGTACTGAAAGCAACATTTTTATGGTAATGTTACACAGTTCATTTATCATTTTTTCTTGATACAAATTTAGGTTTCCAGGTTTTTTTCTATGTCAAATGGTACACTGATTGACATTATAAAATGGCTTTTGTGTTTTTAACCACTTTTGTTTGTCAGTTTAGTGTTTAACATTTGTTCATATATTCCTATATATGTTGGCTTAGTCGTTCTAATATTGTGAGGAGCAATGATGACCAAAGCAACTCATATAAATAAGCATTTAAATAAAGATTTACATGCAGTATAAGAGGCTCAGTTCATTATCACCAAGTCTGGGAACATGGTCACAGAAATAAAAAGACCTGGTGGTGGAGAACTGAGACATTTATATCCTGATCCTTAGGCCTAGAGAGAGAATCTGGACCTCGTGTGAGCTTTTTGAAACTTCAAATCACACAATTCCTCCAAAATGGCTCTTTCTCCAACAAAGCTCTACTTCCTAATCATTCTTAAATAGAGCTACTCTTGATGACTGAGCATGTAAGAACTTATTGGTGCTGTTTTGATTCAGACCACCACATAAACAAATATAATGCTAACTTACTGCTATTATACTTCTGTGAAATATATTTTCACAGATTTTAAATGGCATTTCACTCTTTTTATGGGATTTATTTAATGTTTTATTTACTTATTTCAGTTTTGATAGTCAAATTTCAAATGTTATATGTAGTGTTTAAGGATTGAATCTTAAGAAGTTTATATGCTTAGGCAAAAAATAATCCACCTTCTTACAGCTTGAAACAACATATAAAACATATAAGACATATAAAGGAAACAAATTACAATTTTGTATGAAAACTTTGAATATGTATAAAACTATACACTACTTATGGAGAAATTTTTAGATAAGATACATTATACACATCATATGACATATTGAAAATGTATTTAAAAGAACATATCTGTGTTCCATGTATTGAAACATAAAGGGATAGCCTAGCTGGCTATATTAAATTGGCCTTTAAAAATAGCATTTTTTATTTATAGGTTACAAGTATTATATCTATGCATTCATATATTTGTTTGGGTTTCCATGATTTTAAATGAATCTAGTAACATTAGAAGAAAGAATTTCCAGTGATAAGATCGTTTTTTATACACTGCTATATTTTCAATTTGCTATAATAATAATGATGATGATAGCTTATGCTTTCCAACAATGATACGTTTGTTTTATGATTATGAATAATGCATCCTATTTTTTAAAAAAGCCAGCATTACCATAAATACATGTAATAAAAAGTAATCTTCATTTTCACCACATTAGCAAAACAGTCATTAAAATCATAGTCTTAACTATTCTGTTAAGTACCTAACTATGTACATGATATTAACTTAACAAAAAAGTGCTCTCTTTAATTTCCAGTAAGTACATAAAAATTTGTTTGTAAGTTTAGTGGGCAATTCACAGGTAAGATAGAATAGGCTATCACGATTTCATCTTTTACATGTCATTATTTTTAAAAGTCTTACTTAGTTAAGCTTATTATTGCATTTCTCTATGATTTGTAAAAATAAAGTTAGATTTAAAAATTCTTACCAGAGAATGGTTGTATATTTTCCACTATACTAAAATTGAATATTTTACTATGGCAATTGTATTAATTATTTTTCTTTCTTTTTTATTGGATATTTCTTTATTTACATTTCAAATTTTATCAAATTTCCTGATTTCTCCTCCAAAAACCAGCCTTCCCCTATCCCTTCTTCCCTCCCCACTCCCCCTGCTTATCACCCCACCCGCTTCTGCTTCCTGGTCCTGGCATTCCCCTACATTGGGGCATAGAGCCTTCATTGGACAAAGGGCCTCTCCTCCCATTGATGTCCTCCT
The DNA here is from genome assembly GCF_978045245.1 of Mus caroli. NCBI lineage: Eukaryota > Metazoa > Chordata > Mammalia > Rodentia > Muridae > Mus > Mus caroli. The sequence continues at coordinate 105,550,782 of NW_028227260.1, read as the reverse complement.
AGGGCATCCTCTGCTACATATGCAGATGGAGCCATGTGTGCTCTTTGGTTGGTAGTTTAGTACCTGGAAGCTCTGGGGGTACTGGCTAGTTCATATTGTTGTTCCTCCTATGTGGCTGCAAACCTCTTCAGCTCCTTAGGTCTTTCTTTAGCTCCTTCATTGGGGACCCTATGCTCAGTGCAATGGACGACTGTGAGCATTCACTTCTGTCAGGCACTGGCAGAGCCTCTCAGGAAAGGGCTATATCAGGCTCCTGTCAGCAAGCACTTGTTGGCATCCACAACTGTGTCTGGGTTTGGTGATTGTATATGGGATGGATCTACAGGTGAGTCAGTCTATAGATAGTCATTTCTTCAGTCTCTACTCCATACTTTGTCTCTGTAACTCCTTCCATGGGTGTTTTGTTCCCCCCTTCTAAGATGGATAGAAGTATGCATACTATGCTCTTCCTTATTCTTGAGTTTCATGTGGTTTATGAATTATATCTTGGGTATTCTGAGCTTCTGGGCTAATATCCACTCATCAGTGAGTGCATATCCTGTGTGTTCTTTTCTGATTGGGTTACCTCACTCAGGATGACCTCCTCTAGATCCATCCCTTTGCCTATGAATTTCATAAATTCATTGTTTTTAATACCTGCTCCTGCAGATCTCTGAAACTTTCAGTCTTTCTGTGCAATTTTCCATGATAGTCCCTGAGGATTTTGTGATACAGATATCCTATTTGTCAGTGAACACATCACAGACAACCTCTGCATCTTATACAAGTTGTGAATTTCAACATTAAGCAGCACCTATTGCACAAAGAAATATCCCTTATGAGGGCAAGAATGTGGTGAAAGAGGAACACTCCTCCATTGCGGGTGGGATTGCAAGCTTGTACAACCACTCTGGAAATCAGTCTGGTTGTTCCTCAGAAAATTGGACATAGTATTACTGGAAGATCCAGCAATACCTCTCCTGGGCATATATCCAGAAGATGTTCCAAGTAGTAATAAGGGAACATGCTCCACTATGTTCATAGCAGTCTTATTTATAATAGCCAGAAGCTGGAAAGAACCCAGATGACCCTCAACAGAGGAATGGATACAGAAAATGTGGTACATTTACACAATGGAGTACTACTCAGCTATTAAGAATAATGAACTTATGAAATTCTTAGGCAAATGGATGGTTCTGGATGATATGATCCTGAGTGAAGTAACCTAATCATAAAATAGCTCACATTAATTTCACATTTCAGATGATGGTGTTTATTTATGAATAGTCATTGTTGTTTCATGAAATTTATTAATATTAACATTTTCGTCTGTGTAAAGGGATTAAAACAGCATTTTGTGCATGGTAGGCATGCATTCTACTATTGAACTCCTCCTTCATATGTATTTATGTTTTATTTATATTTAGCTATAATAGAATGTATTCTGATTTCCTTCCCATTGAATAAATTGTTAATTAGAATTATCAATTTAATGTTATCTCATGTTTATTTTATTTAAAATTCTCCATGGATATAGAAACAGTGGATATATGTATATAAATATGCACACTAATTTCTTATAAGTTATCACCTCCAATATTTATGAAGACTATGAAAATAGATTTGAAATTGACCAAGTATTCTACATATAAGTTACAAAATTAATAGGATTTCCATAGTGATAGAGTAGAATATAAGACATTAGAGTTTATAAACCTCATAAATATTCTAATACAAATTGAGATTTGTAATATAATTAATTAAATTAAAATAATGTCAATAAAAATTAAATACATTAAAATAATAAATTATTATAATGTAATTATAATTAATAAATTAAAACAATGTCAGTTCAATAGAAGGAAGGTTTTTTATTCAGTAACTTACACTGAATTAAATTTAAATAAAAAGAAGTTACAATATCAATTGATAACTATGAAAATGAATTTGTGAAAGGTATAAAAACAGTAAAGAAAATATCGAGGCCACCCTGGTCTACAAAGTGAGTTCCAGGACAGCCAGGGCTACACAGAGAAACCCTGTCTCGAAAAAAAACCCCCACAAAATATAGAAATATTAAAGGGAAATATAAGGTTGAGCATGTATATCAAATAATATAGCACAGAAGCTTAATATGCATTAAGGTATTTATTCATGATTTCTGATTGTACTCTCATTAATCTTACTTAATAATTATATTTTTCTGTAAAAAATAATTTTAGCTAGAATACACAAGGAGAAAATTCTACAACTCATTTCATTTAAAATACTTTTTTAAATTCAATTCATATTTCTGATTTTATCCCAGCGATTTCTGGCAGTCCACTTCTTATTTAAGTATAAAACCTTTTTCTAACTTTCGTGCTCTGTTTGATATACTTCCATTTTATTTTGAATATCATGAGAAAATATCACTTAAATATTTTAAATTTATTAGAAAAATTTTTATTGTTGCTAACAAATCCTTGTTAACATTTTAGATATGTATTAATATTTTATATTTCATATTTTGAAATTTATTTATGTGTGCATTTGTGGTTGGTTTTACATTGTCCCTGATATTGCCTTGATTGATGTCAAATATTTGTATGTTAAAATTGATATCAAAATCATTCACTCTCCCCAAGTTCTTATATGGGCACATTTTTTCCTAATCTGTTATATATTTCCCATAATGTTAACCAATTTTAAAAGCAAAGAGAGATCAGTTTGTTAACTGTGTATGTTGAATAACTGTAAAATCCCAGTTGTAGGAAATAATTTTATCATCCCAAAACTTTTTTGAATTGTTTCCCAGGTCTCCTGAAATTCCTGTTCTGTTATATAGCACTATTTTTTTGCACTTTGCTCTGCTTTGCTGTGTATTCCCAAAATGTCCTATAAATAGAACAATACTTCCTTAGTGTCTCTTTCTCTCTCTCTTTTTTATTAGATATTTTCTTCATTTACATATCAAATGCTATCCCCAAAGTCCCCTATGCCCTCCCCAGCCCTGTTCCCCTGCCCACTCACTCCCACATCTTGGCCCTGGCGTTCCCCTGTATTGGGGCATATAAAGTTTGCAAGATCAAGTACCAAATGCAGACATTGTTGCATATGCCAGCAAGATTTTCCTGAAAGGACCCTGATATAGCTGTCTCTCTCTTTAGTTCAAGCAAAACCCAAGTTCTTTGTGACATCTAGCCTACCTGTTTTGCTCATGCAAAGTTTGATCCACTCAGTAAATATAATGGGCTGAATATAGATACAATGTTAATAATGATATGCATATATGGTCTTATAAGTACAATCAAAGGGAAAGTATTCCATAAAGACATAATTCTATCATACTATATACATAATGATAGATATTAATAAGATATATGCAAAAACTGATTTTAAATTACATTTTAATTTAGGACCTTTAAAACATTTTTAAAGCAATTGATAATGGGACCTATTTTTCCTTCCTATCTATATTATTGTATCTTGGGGGAGGGATCTAAGTGTTTACTTTGTTCATGCCACTGTTTTTCTCACAACACTCCTGTGGTGGTTTGAATATGCTTGCCCCATGGGAAGTGGCACTATAAGGAGATGGGGCTTTGAGGTCTCATATATATGCTCAAGTCTGACCAGTGTCAGAGACTCCTCTTAGCTTTTTGAGGAACAGTCTCCTCCTTATAGCCTTCAGATCAAACTGTAGAACTCTTGACTACACTAGCACCAAGTCTGCCTGCATGGTGCTATGCTTGTGACCATGGTTATAGTGGAATGAACCTCTGAAATTGTAAGCCAACCCCAATTAAGTGTTTGACTTCATAAGAGTTGCTTTTGCTGTAGTGTCTCTTCATAGTAATAAAGCTCTAGCTAAGCTCTAGCTATTACATCTTTTCTACATATGAATTATTGTACACCTCCTAACCCAGTGTCTTCTTTACATTACCTGCACATTAGAATCATTTAAGAAGCCATTTAAAGAATGCTGGCAAAGCCCTTGAACAAATAATAATAATTTAATTTATGTGATATGTGATCTAAACATCAAATGTTGAATATTTTATGAGATTATTTAAATTTTGAATCAGAATTTGTGAAACTTTGGTTCAGATAGAACATTGGTTTTATTAGCTGGAAGCAAAACAGAATCAGGAGGTGAACTTTTTCTAATGCTTCAATTCAGCTTGAGTCCAATTAAACAGAATCTCCAAGTGTAACGCACAGATACTGATGCATTCTACTGTTATTTTTTTATAATTTCTGTTGTTATTGTGTGCCAAGGCACCCTAATGTTATTTTATGATATTTAGTCATTTTATGATATTATGGTATTTTAATATATGAAATTATCAATTTTTAGTCCCACTGAAAACCTTTTGATACAGGCATTTCAGAGAGTTACCAAGCAGTTTCTGTTCAAGCAAAACCTGTATGTGATCTGAACTCATCAGCAAAGGATTGGAACATCTGAGTGTCCATTGTAGTAAACCTTTCCCAAAACTTAAAGAAACTTGCATGCTTTAACAATGGACATTTGACTCTCTTTCTCAAATAGCCTGATATAATTATTCCACAGTACAGTCTTTCCAATTGATATCTTATAAGATGCCCAGATAGATATTGTTGCTAAGATTGAAAATGGCTTCTCTTAGACCTTGAGTTCCTAGAGAAAATAGATGAACACATACCTGGTATCATGTATTCTTAATTTGGCATAGACTTTTACAATTGCTGAATATAAAAGAAAACTGTACAAAAGAGACCAAGAATAAGAGATCTAACAAACTGAGAAGTATATTTGGATTTTTTATCTTTTAAGTCTATGTTAACTGTATAATATTGATAATCACTAAAAATTTATCTTAATATTCACTTAATATTTATGTTGCTTTACAGAAAACAATGAAAGTACAGCTTCAATAAAGCTCATGTTGAGTTATATCTACTGTGCTGCTCTACATAAATAATTAGCTAGAATGGGAAATTCATTCAGATTCTCAAATGCTCCCTAGGTTTAAAAATATATCTTGCTTATTATGACTGCAAACCATTCAGAACCAAATAGATCACTTAGAAAGTTAAGGAATTTAAAAAAACATTCACTTCAAGATAGGATCAGTCATAATGGATGTTAATTATTTATTAAGACTGCTGCATTAATTCTTATGAATATGCTTTCCAGCAATATGCTTAAAATGAAATTAATTTAAACCAAAATAAAAGAACAATTTTTATAATAAAGAAGCAAAAAAGCATAACAGTCAACTATGATTAGTAGTTACTGAAAATGTTATCTAATAGAAATTTGGTTTATGCTATAACTAAAAGAGAAAAATAGTATTTCTCTTGTCAATGTAGTAATTTTAATTATTTTAGCTGTATATATGCTTGTTACTATATTTTATATCAGAAAAATTAAATTAAAATGATCTGCTTTCAAAATAATTTCCTAAATTATAATATTGGAATACTAGGTATCTATAAAATACAGTGAAATTAAACATCCAGAATGTTATTCCATAATATTATTTTAATCTTATAAAATAAATAATCAAATTTCAATCAGCAGTCTGTAAGAATGCTAATCAAATTAGAGGTTTTGTTTTACTGCTTTGGTTTAATCTTTGAAATTAATTTACATTTAATATTGGCTTGTTATATATCTCTAAAGATCCTGGATGACACTCATGGTCATTGAATAAAAGAGATTCTGAGAGGAAAAAAATATATACTTAGCATCCCAGCATAAAGCCCTTAGTAAATACACATGGAGAGTCATCATATAACAAATTAGATAAGTTAACAGCTGATTTGGGTTTTTATAATGATGAGATTTGTTTTTTTTTTTTTTTTTTTTGGTTTTTGGTTTTTTTTTTTTTTTTTTTTTTTTTTTTTTTTTTTTTTTTTTTGGTTTTTCAAGACAAGGTTTCTCTGTATAGCCCTGGCTGTCCAGGAACTACCACACTCAATACTAGAATCGATATTTTATATTGAGAGAAGAAATGGTTGAAGTGAGCTTTAGTATATTAATGGACTTGGTAAGAAAAGGTAAAACACAGGCATATGTATAGCCACCATTCAACATGATTAAAATTTTTATTTGGGTATTCAAGTAGAACTATTTCAATTTTCTGAGAAACAGCCAGATTGATTTCCAGAATGGTTGTACCAGTTTGAAATCCCACCAAGTATGGAAGAATGTTCCCCTTTCTCCACATCCTTGTCAGCATGTGTCTTCATTCGAGTTTATGATCTTGAACATTCTGATTGGTGTAAGGTGGAATCTCAGTGTCATTTTGATTTGCATTTGCCTGATGACGAAGGATGCTGAACATTTCTTTAATTGCTTCTCAGCCATTCGAGATTCTTATATTGAGAATTCTCTGTTTATCTCTGTACCCTATTTTTAATTGGTTTTCTGTAATCTAACTTCTTGACTTCTTTATATATTTTGAATATTAGCTGTCTATCAGATGTAGAGTTTTACCTGAAGACCAAGCTATACCACTCCTGGGGATATATCCAAAAGATATGCCATCATACCACAAAGACACTGGTTTAACTATGTTCATATCAGCTTTATATATAATAGCCAGAAACTGGAAACACCTTACATGTCCTCAACTGAAGAATAGATATGAAAAAACCGGTACATTTACACAATGAAATATAGTCTAGCTACTGAAAATGAGGACATCATAAATTTTGCAGGCAAATGCATAGAACTGGAACATATCATCCTTAGTGAGATAACTCAGACCCAAAATGATATGCATAAAAGGATCCTAGCATGGCTGTCTTCTGAGAGGCTCTACCAGCAGCTGAATGAGACAAATATTTAAAGCTAACCATTGGACTGAAATTAGGGGAAAGATTGAAGGAACTGAAGGGGATGACAACCCCAAAAGAAGAAAAACAGTGTTGACTAACTTGGACCCATGGGAGCTCCCAGAGAATAATCCATGGGCCAGAGCAAACGCGTGCTGGTCCAAAGGCCTCTTGCACAAATGTAGCAGATGTCTCCCTTTTCTGGACTCAGTTCAAAAGGTTGTGTCTAATCCTGTAGAGATTTGATCCCCCAGAGAAGAGGTATTCCCTGTGGGGGGGGGGCTTTCAGAATCAAAGGGGAGAGCAGATGGGGTGAAAAACTCTGGAAGGGCCTGGGAGGGGACAACATTTGGGATGTAAATAAATAAAATAATTTTTAAAATTTGGATGCTGAAGTGCTATGTACTATTCAATATTTGTAAAGGGATATAAGGTTAAATTTTCAGTAAAAATCACTTACTTAAGACTTAAAATGCCTGATATAGCTGTCTCCTGAGAGGCTTTGCCAGAGCCTGACGAATACAGAAGTAGATGCCACAGCCGACCATTGGACTGAGCACAGCGTTCCTAATGGAGGAATGAGGGAAAGGACTGAAGGAGCTAAGGGTGCTAGCAACCTCAAAGGAAGAACAGCATTATTAACCAACCAGACCTATGGGTCCATGAAAGGTAACCTGTTTTCTGGTTGAGCTAGGTTTAAACCATGGAGACCCAGCAGGTGTTTCTGCAATGAATGGAGATGTTTGCCATGCCCTAAGACACCATGCTCCTGACAGGAGGCTTTAACTCTCTATAATTCTGTGGTCATCAGTCATGTATGGCAACATCCCACGCCCCTGATATTCTGTCCAAACTCCACCCCCACAGTTACCTGGAAACAGCCAAGTATGCTCCTCCCTACAGTTATCTGGAAATAGCCAAGTATGCTTGGCCCACTATAAAGGGGGCTGCTTGCCCACTCTTCCCTCTCTTACTCTCTTAATCTTGCCTCTCTCTCTCTCTCTCTCTCTCTCTCTCTCTCTCTCTCTCTCTCTCTCTCTCTCTCTCTTGCCCTCTTGCTCCCCCTCTCTTCACATTCCCCACCTCCCCTGCATGTGACCATGGCTGGCCTCTACTTTTCTATTCTCTCCCTCTCTCTATCTTTCTCTGCCTTTCTCTGCCTCTACTACACTAAGCTCAGGCCCACCCTGAGGAAGTGGGGTGTGGTTTTACTCATCACAACTCTCCACCATGACAATAAACGCCTTAAAATCACGGACTGCCTCTTCTCTTCAGAACCCACCAGGGAGAACAATGGAGCAGGTCTTCCTCTAAAGAGCTGTACATGTAATCTCCCACAGAAGGCCTCTCAGTTCTTCCAGACATGGTTTCCACCATGCCAAACCAAGCTGCCAAGGTCACCCCTCTCCCATTGTAAGCACTCAGAGCTCTCTCCTCTTACCCTTTTCCCTTTAGTCTCAGGCTAGAGTACGATAGCAAAACCCCACTCTGTTCTCAGCTTTTCTGAGGCATCCAGTGGCATCTGTGGTGCCCAAGAGTGAGAACCTGACATCCCGGGACTCCGTGCCACTCAGGGGCCCAGGAGCCAGATCTTCTGTGGCACCCAGCAGCATCTGTGGTACCTGAGAGTCAAGGCCAATGCCATCAGTCTGCAAGGACCTCAGACTGTGCCACCCCACCCCAAGAGCAGGGTCCTGTGGCCTTTCACAGTCTGATGCCCACCTATGTGGGGTGAGCACAGTCAAACTTCCCCCATCCTACCTTGCCCAGTGGCCTGAGCCTTGGTCTGAACGCAGGACACCATTTTAACCCGCACAGAGCTCCCCCCGCCAGAGCTTCCAGGGACTAAAGCACCAACCAAAGAGTACACATGGAGGGATCTATGGCTCTTGTTGCATATGCAACAGAGGATGGCCTTGTTGGTCATCAATGGGAGGGAAAGCTCTTGGTCCTGTAGAGAATTGATGCCCCAATGAAGGGGAATGCCAGGGTAGGGAGGAGGGAATAGGTGGGTGTGTGTGGGGGAGTACCCTCAAAGATGCATGGGAAGGGGAAGAAATAGGTGATTTCCAGAGGGGAAAGCAGGAAAGGGGATAACATTTAAAATGTGACTAAATGAAATATCCAATAAAAAAGACTAAAAATGCCAAGATGAAGCTGTACATTGTTCTACCATGGATGAAGAGTCATATGAGATGTTCACAGCACTATTTATGCTATAAGGCCCGAGTTTCAGGAAGAAGAGACTGACGAAACCACCTACACTGACTATAGCAATTAAAGGAACAAATAAAAACATTTATATAAGAAAAAATTCTGTCTTTGGTAGAGGTCTGTCAATGTTCCTTTATAATTATTCACATTTACTTTTAATCACATTTACTTTTAATCTTAAGTACTTTTAAGTGTATGATGCAAATATGAGAAATTTTTCTTTTTTTATTACTTGCTTTTGCATTTTACTGTTGTTTTTCTATTACCACTGACTTCATTCTTGACCATGCAGTAGTAATCAGCATTTATATAATTTATGCATATGGGAAAGGAAAGTAAGCTGAAAATTTCACATACAATTAGTTGTTCTTATCTGAACCCTTTGAATATGTGTATATTTTAAATTACAATGTAAAAGGAAAATACAATTGAAATGGAATTATTGTTGCTAACCAGTGGTATCTGTAGCCTTGGATTATTATGGTAGATTAAGTTCATTCATGAAGTTCAATAAATTCAGAACTGAAAGTGAAAAGAAATATGGAGAAAATAAAAAGAGTTTTCAAATGGGGAAACGTAATGTGGTTCTATGACATAGATTTAGAAACTGCCTAAAAATATAGATTCTTCAATATTTTTCAAGTGTATAGAATTTTAAAAACAACTTGTTAATTTAGAAAACTAAATAAACGGTAATTTTCACAGAAAAATAATGTAGAACTTATTTGATAGGATAAATGTGCAAACCCAGATTCTTGTTAATACTCTTTTACTGTCCTGTCAGATTTCCTAATTTGGAAATATTTTATGCAAACTAGTACTTTGAGTACCTCTTGTCCACCATCACATTTCAGAATTCAAATGCATGGGTTGGCTATATTAAACAAGATAATATTCGGTACAGTCTGATGCACTAGAAAACAGTGTCTGTGTTAAGAACTATTGCTATGGCTATTCTTCTTTATCAACTTGAATACATCTAGAAATAAAATCTGAGAATGAAGGACATACTTTTTTTTTGCTTGTTTGTTTTATTGGAAATACATTAGGTCCACTTCAAATTTGAATCTTTTAGGTAGGAAGTCATGGTGTAAATCTATATGTTATGTTCAGACCTTCAGCCCACTCATGTTTCATAGCTCTCCATATATCATAACACAAACTTTTCTTTTGTCAGTTGTGTATTTTGTTATTTTCCTTTAATCCTTCAGGATTAGAGCAGTAAGTGCTATTTAAATGTATACTAACATGAAAAGCTTATTAATGTTCTTTCAAAAATCACTGGAATTTTGATAGATCACCAATGAATATATTTATTTACATAGAAAGGTAGTGACTAAAGAACATGTTTCATTTTCATTAAATTCAGATTGATATTTCTCAATCACTTCTATAGAAATTATACTATATATTAATATTGTTCCTATTAGTCAAATTATTTGTTTCAGTAATGTTGTGTCCACTTAAAATAAAAACAACTAGATAGTATAGGAAGTTTCTATCAACTTGTTTCCATGCTAGTTTCCTTTTAATTGATATGTTAATGTGAATTATTTATGACACTTGATTAATTGATATTGATATATTTTGGCTCTCTTTAGCTTTCCTCTGTCTTCAGTCTTTGACTCTATAACCCAAAATTTTACAAATGCATAATGTCTTAAAAGTATTTGTTTTGGTGCGTAGGTTCACTAACTTAAATGTGTCCTGTATTGAATCAACTCATCTAATACCCCTAACCTCTAAATTTCTTTTCAGTATTTCTGTGTTTTTTACATTCTCTAAAATGTAATATAGTTGGAATATCTGGTTAGTTTTTCATCAGCTTGATGTAAGGAGATACATTTAGGAAGAGAAAGTGTCAATTGAAAAACGCTTCCATTAGATGGTCCTGTAGTCAAGACTGTAGAGCATTTTCCTGACTAATTATTGATATGAGATGGCATACCGCACAGTGGATGATGACAGCCCTGGGCAGATGATTATACCAGGTAGTATTACAAAAGAAAAACAAACAAACAAACAAACAAACAAACAAATGGGTTTAGTAAGGCATTGAAAGCAAGACAATAAGCAAACCCTGAATCTAGTTCCTTTCTTATTCTGGTTGAATTCCTGTCTTGTATTCTTTTATTGATTAACTTTAATTGGGATGAGTAAGCCAAATAAATCTTTCTCTGTCCAACCAGATTTTGTTCATGATCTTTACCGTAGAAAAAGAAAGTAAAATAAGACAATATTCTGCTTGTCATCAGCGACTGTTAACAAGTTATACAATTTCTTCAATATTCATGAATTAATGTCAATTTAGTTGTTTTTAATTTTGAGCATTAGAAGCATTTTCTCATGTAAGCATTAAATGATGCATGGATTTATAGATAGAACAATATGGGTTTTTTTGAGAAGAATATGTTTTTAAGATTAATTTTATTCTTATATTCTTGATGTACATTTTTTTTAATTTTTAGTGGGTTTTTTATATTTTTTTGTTTTATTATATTCCACATACTTTCAATTCCTCATTTCCCCTCCACAAACCCCCTATCACCTTCCCCCTCCCCCTGCTCACCAACCCACCCACTCCCACTTCCTGTTCCTGGAATTCCCCTACACTGGGACATTGGGCCTTCACAGGACCCAGGGCCTCTTCTCCCACTGATGTCAAATAAGACCATCCTCTGCTGCATATGCAGCTGGAGTCCCTGGGATGTCTGGAGATACTGGTTAGTTCATATTGTAGTTCCTCCTATAGGGTTGCAAACCCCTTCAGGTCCTTGGGTCCTTTCTCTAGCTCCTCCATTGGGGACCCTGTGCTCAGTCCAGTAGCTGGCTGAGAGCATTCACCTCTGTATTTGGCAGGCACTGGCAGAGCCTCTGGAGACAGCTATATTAGGTTTTTGTCAGTAAACACTTGTTGGCATCCACAATAGTGTTTGGGTTTGGTGACTGTGGGATCGACCCCCAGGTGGGATGGCCTTTCCACAGTTTGTCTCTATCTCCTCTCATGAATATTTTGATTCCCCTTCCAAGAAGGACAGAAGTAGCCACACTTTTGTCTTCCTTCTTCATGGGCTTCATGTCGTCTGTTTATAATTTGGTATTTAAATTATATTGTTACTTCATATTGAAAGTACACTTTCAGCCTTGATGTGATGGTGTGCCTTCTAGCTTCTTATACAGTTTTTGGTTGATGTCCCGGGGAGGACTGCTTTTTTCTGAGTGAAAGGTAGAGAGATCTGGGGACATGGAAAGTGGGAGGAGTTGGGAAGGAGAAGGGGGAAAGAGTAAAGGGGGAAGGGGAAACTACAGTCATGATGTAAATATGGGAGAAGAATTTAAAAAGCTAATTAAAAAAAAAAGACTAGACTTTTTAAGTGTAATAATACCTTTGGTCATTGAAACAAATTATGTTTTTATACTGTCTAATTCTATGGTCTCTTATTTTGCTGATATTCCCATGAATATACTTTTAATATGACTTCATCATTCATATTGTAGTTTTAAAAATTATTTTATTTCAATTTGTGTCCCTTCTGGTCTCCTCTCCATAAACTTCCTACCCCTCCTTCTCCCTCCCCTTTGCCTCTAAAAGGGTGTTACTCTACCCATCCAACCCTCACTCACTCCCTTAGCATCACCCTTCTCTGGGCATCAAGCCTCCACCAGACCAAGTGCCACCGCTCCCACTGCTAGAAGAGGCATATGAATCTGGAGCCATAGTCCCTGCATATGTACCCTTTGGTTGATGGTTTAGTCCATGGGAGCTCTGGGTGGTCTCGTTAGTTGATATTGTTGTTCTTCCTATGGGGTTGGAATCCCCTTCAGCTTTTCAGTCCTTGCCCTAACTCCTCCATTGGGGTCCCTGTGCTCAGTCCAATGGTTGGCTGTGAGCATCTGCATCTGTATTGGTGAGGAGCTGGTAGAACTTCTCAGGAGACAGCTATACCAGGCTCTTGTCAGTAAGTGCTTCTTGGCATCAGAAATAGTGTCAGGGATTGTTATGTGTGGATGGTATTGATCACATTGTGGTGTGGTCTCTGGATGGACTTTCCTTCAGTCTCTGTTCTCTTTTTCCCCTGTGTTTCCTTTAATCAGGATCAATTATGGGTTATAAAATGAAAATTTAAATGATATTTTCATTTCAATATTGAAATGTTAAGATTTTACATTTCTCAAAATTTTATCTTTGATATATATGGAGGTGTATTCCTTAGTCCCTTTTATTATCTTGCATATATCATTTATTGATTTGTATAATTTTTAGTGTTTTGTAGGCCAAAATTAGGTCTCATATGTTGCATGATTCATGTATCCCTGTGCTTTCATGTATCCCAGTGCTTTCTGCTATTGCTATAGGAGGTCTTTTTTAAACTTCAAATTAGATACAGTTCAGTTCTTTGTAGTTTAACTTCATCCTTATTGATTTTCTGCCTACTCGATGCACCAATATTTGACAGAATGGTATTGATATTTCCAATACTACTGGATATGTCTTTTTCTCTCTTGTAGTTCTGATTTTTTGTTTTGCTTTGTTTTGTTTTGTGTTACATATTTTGATTCTTATCAACTAGAATGTATAGATCTGTTCTCATTTCTTATGTTTTTATATTCATTTGTAAGACAATTTCATGTTCTTACGTTCAGGTACTTATTACTAAGAACTGACAACCTTCTCAATTTTCAATGATAATACGTTCTTAATTTTGCTTGAAATTTGTAGCTAATGTAGTTTTAATTTTTATTAGTTTATTTTTGTCTATACCAGTAATTATAAATAAATAAATAAATAAATAAATCACTACATCTAAAGAAGTTTACTTATAGATATAGATGGGTTTTGTTTTTATATGAACTCTGGCAGTCTCAGATGCGTGTAATAAGATAAAACTCTCAGATTATCAGACCCATATATGTTTGAAAATTCAATATATTACTAATATGATGTCTCAGAGTGCTAATTACAAAGAAACATTTTTTTTTAAATATATAGTTACTGGAAAAGTTAGTATCTTTAACTTTTTCAAAGGTTTATTATCATTTAATCATTCACATACATATAAATAGGTTTCATTATCACATTTGTGTGTGTGTGTGAGTGTGTGTGTGTTTGTGTAATTAAAAAGTTTCATTGTTTACTTGGTGTTTGCTAGGGAGAAAGAATTTTTACAGAAATAAAACTATTTACATAATACATCATGTTGAAAAATTTGGTTTCTAAATGAGAATTAGTATTTTCAAACTAATCTCGTTCCAAGGACAATCATCTACTGCCACTGTAGATTTTAATGCAAAACTATATATTAGTAGAAATCTTAGGAAAAACAAGAGGGGAGCTTTCAGAACATTCTTTTTTGCACTTTTGAGTAGGGATACAAGGCAGTTAAAACCAGGATGTTGAGGATACATTAACACTCTCATATTCACTGCAATATTGTTCAAAGTAGCAAAGATAAGGAAACAATTAATTGTTGAGCATAGTATAAAAATAAAGAAATAGTATTATTTGTAGGCAATCTATAGCCTTCTAAAATTAAATTAGCTTTTTAATATGACAGATACATTTTAAGGATACAGTGGCAAGTAAAGGAAGTAGATATAACCTCAAGATTAATAGTACACTGCAGAAAAATTTTAATACAGCAACATGGCTGTTATAACAAGGGACCAGTGTAAAGATATGATCTGATTGGCATGCAGGCATGCCTTGGATTACAATATAGTTTGGCTGCAATAAAGATATGTGCTTAGTATGGACCTTTAATCACTAACAATGAAGGCAAGGTTAGTTTATAGAAGGAAGCAGCTATGTTTCAAAGTGACATCTAATTGAAGGGCAGACAAAGTGACAAATCAGAGAAAGATTTGACATAATTACTAAGATATAAGATATAAGATATACTCAACTCATATGGGATCAGCACAGGAAAAAGGCTACTTCAAAGTAGAGATGAGAGAGAGAGAGAGAGAGAGAGAGAGAGAGAGAGAGAGAGAGAGAGAGAGAGAGCACACAAACTAGATGCAGGTAAAAACAGAATGAGTCAGAGAATAAGAAGCAGTCAGACTTCCAAAGTTATTTTCAGTTGAAGCTGAGTAATTCATTCAGAAGCTGAGAAAAGTCCCTTTGAATCATCCAGTTTAGAGAGGAATTTAGGCCAGAAGACCTGAGTTGAATAATCCAGCCAGAGTTCAGGAATAGGTAGTAAGGGTGAGCTTATTCAGCAGTAAGTCTCCAAAGCAGTAATTATATTTGTTGTATAGAAGGTATATTTAAAGTGACCCTTTAAAATTTTATCTCTATTGTACATGAAGAATCTAAGATTTTTATAAATTTGATGGTTAGAATGAAACAGTTATTCTATCCATATTCTTTTTATCACAGCACATTACCTTTGTTCTGCTACTTGTCATATTTCTTTACATAAAAATCAAGTCAAAGAACAATTTATCATGTAGCAATAATGCATAAATCAATAATAGTATTATATTTTTGAAAAGAGAATTTACTGCTTATATGTGAATAGCTGTTGACCCAGAATTTTGAATTTTTATCACTTATTATTTAATATTACCATTTAGTCATTTACTATTCTACCATGAATCTCTCATTGATTTGTGTACATTGTTTCTGTGTGTGTGTGTGTGTGTGTGTGTGTGTGTGTGAGTGTGTGTGTGTGTGTGTGTGTGTAAAGATTAATTCCTTTTTTCCAAAATTAAATTCTAAACTATTTGCTTTGGGGGCTAGTGCTGTGGTTCAGTGGTTAAAAGAACAAGGTGGGGTTTTTTGTTGTTGTTGATTTGTTTTATTGTTTTTTCCCCAGAGGACCTCAGTTAAATTTCTAGCACTAGTGTGGTAGATTATAATTATTCATAACTACACTTCCAGGAGATCTGATACCCCACTCTGTTCTTCATGGGTACCAGACATGCAAATGATATACAGATATATATTCGTGAAAAAAACCTATACATATAAAATAAATAAAATAAAATATTTGCTCTTATTATTATATACAACTTAACAAAATCTGCACCTCAGCAACCACTATAAATGTTTCTCTTTGGAAAATAGAAAAATATTGTCTCTTAAAAGTTATCAATGTCAACTTTTTGAAGAAGCAAATCATTAAATATCCATTCTATGAAGAAAAAATATGTACCATTATGAGAATAAGTTACATTGTAATTTCAAGAAAACATTATAAACTCAAATTGCAAAATGAATGAAGTTCTAAAATCTATTTGGAACAGAAATTATGGTTAGTATAATAGCAAATGAAGTTAGAAGTGTTTGGCTGAAAATCAATAGAACTATTTTCTGGATAAATTTGTATTTAACATTTTATAAGAAACAGAAATACTATACTTAACTAAATAATTATATAGCAAGTGTTTGGAAGCTCAATAAATATTGTGGTTAACAGTCTATGGAATTTTAAGATCTAAAAATATTAAGTTCATGTCTTGTGGGTGAATTTTTTTTCCATTAAGTGTGTTCATTCTTGATCCCACAAATGATAAAATATTGCTTCTATATTCAAGCAGTTCTTATGGCAAGGCATAGCAAATATTAAACTTTTAGGAATACTAATTATATAGATGAATAAAACAAATAGAATATCACTACACTTAGAGCTCAGATATGACTTTATTAATTTGATCTTTTTGTCAACTTCTCTAGTTGTATCACTTAATTATCTTTGAAAGAAAAATAATGTACCCATCTTCAACAACAGAGACTTGCTTTGTATGCCTTATTAAATGGGATAATAAAGTGGGCACTATTTTGCTTAACTTCCCTTAGAGATGTTTTAGATATATCATAATATTCTTTTTTTAATATATGTAATACATTCTTGTTGTATAATATCTTGTTCTGTGAAACATTACAAAATACTGTTTTTCATACCTTTCTATATTTAAATTATGATAAACAATAATAGATTTTTTAAAATATAAGCTTTACATAGTCTATTTGTTTCATATGTGGTAAATATTCAGTAATTATAGAGACCATCTTCATATGTCCCCTTAAGAGGGTACGTGTCAATGTCCATTTTAGTGTTTCTACACTCCAAGTATTATTATGAATTTGATATTGATAAACATTTGTATAGAAACTAACCTTATTTATGTTATATGAAAATTGACTTACTTTTGGTACAAACATATGTTGACTCACATTTATTTGCAATTATTTATAACATATCTAATTTTTAAAATTATTAAAAAATGTTGACCTATTCCAATTTAGTTATGGAGCTTTACTTAAGTTAAAGCACACTGGAATCATGATTTCTTCATGCTCACTATAAACATTGCCATAACAAGAAAAATAGAAAGTCTATAAAACAAGATGTAAACCAAATTAAGATCTGACCCTTGATAATCACTCTACCTGTCACTGTTCCTCAGTCCCATGTAGTATCACTGAAGTGCTTTCTGTCAGGTTTGCATTTGAAATTTCAAATAATTTCTGAATAGAATTATATGAATATATAGTAGATTTATTTTTTAGTATGCTTAATTTGAGATTTATTGATACTTGTCTATGTGTTTAATTATATAGCATTTTATTTGTAATTAAGTAATTATATGATATAAAATATATAGATTTTTAATATAGATCAAACTAAGATCAATGAAAAATAGTTCAGATAATAGGAAAAGAGTTAAACACAGTTTTCATGTTTCTTCTTACAATAGCTTTATTATTTTGTCAAAGCACAATTGAACATTAAATATCCATAATTAAAACACTATGAAACTTATTAACTATATAACATACAACTAAATAACCATGGAGCTAATATACAATATTAAGAAAACTCAAATATGATCAATAAAAGGGAAATAAATGAGTACAAGAAATTCAAATTAAATTATTTATTATCTACTTAAGGTCACATATATCTGTAATTTTGCTTAAAATAATTGGTCTGGAATTTTCATCAGGATTTACAACTTTCAATTCTCCCCAAACATATAAGACTAAATAAAAGGGAAAATAGTATTCATACAAGCAAACTGTTTAGTATAGAAAACCATATCATGATTAAAGCATTTTTAATCAAGGAGAAATATAAAAAAATGTATAATATGTAAAAATACCACTTCAACATAAATACTAATATACATTCAAAAACAAAATAGGTATGTGTTAGAGAGATGACTCCGTGGTTAAGAGTACTTGTTGCTGTTAAGAGTAATTGATTTCAGTTCTCATTACCTTTATCAGGCTGCTTATAACTGTCTACAACGTTGGTTACAAGGGATCTGATGCTCTCATCTGGCTTCTGTGGGGACCTTATACATCTAACACACACACACACACACACACACACACACAAACAAACATACACACACATGTACATGCACACACATGTCTGCACATACTTATAAATAAAAACATAATTTAATTCATAAGAAATAAAATAGACATAAAAATCCATAGTTTTAAATAAAGTAAACATTATCTTTTTCTTTGTAATGATGAAACAAAGGGAATGAATATCAGTAGACAACCCATTTCCCAGTATATCTTCCTTAACAGCTGGTACACACTTAAATAGTGCTAAAAACATGCATGCCCTGAGAGAATATTTTTAATGTCTAGATGAAATGCTATAATATCAAATTAGATTGCATTGAAAAATAAGACATTACACTTGTGTGTAGAGGAAGGGCTATTTCCTAATACTAAAGGCCATTTTTGAATGCCAAAGGCAGTTTTCAAAGGCTTGTGTAGTGAGTTGTTTCATTAGTCCCTCCCTATTCAGAGAACAAGTTTCACTCTTGTTCTATAGCTGATGATGTTTAAAAAAAAATGAAACGACTGATTTCCAGAGTTGTACAAGCTTGCAATCCTACCAGCAATAGGGGAGTGTACTTCTTTCTCCACATGCTTGCCAGCATCTGCCGTCACCTGAAATTTTGATCTTAGCCATTCTGACTGGTGTGAGGTAGAATCTCAGGGTTGTTTTGATGTGAATTTCCCTGATAATTAAGGATGTTGTGCAACCACTCTGGAAATCAGTCTGGTTGTTCCTCAGAAAATTGGACATAGTATTACTGGAAGATCCAGCAATACATCTCCTGGGTATATACCCAGAAGATGTTCTAACTTGTAATAAGGACACATGCTCCACTATGTTCATAGCAGCCTTATTTATAATAGCCAGAAGCTGGAAAGAACCCAGATGTCCCTCAACAGAGGAATGGATCCAGAAAATGTGGTACATTTACACAATGGAATACTACTCAGCTATTAAAAAGAATGAATTTATGAAATTCTTAGGCAAATGGATGAATCTAGAGGATATCATCCTGAGTGAGGTAACCCAATCACAAAAGAACTCATACATTCATTCACTGATAAGTGGATATTAGCCCAGAAACTTAGAATATCTAAGATAGAATTTGCAAATCACATGAAACTCAAGAAGGAAGACCAAAGTGTAGATACTTCGTTCTTCCTTAGAAGGGGAAACAGAATACACATGGAAGGAGTTGCAGAGACAAAGTTTGGAGCTGAGACAGAAGGAAGGACCATCCAGAGACTTCCCCACTCAGGGATCCATCCTATAACCAGCCACCAAACGCAGACACTATTGCATATGCCAGCAAGATTCTGCTGACAGGACCCTGATATAGCTGTCTCGTGTGAGGCTATGCCAGTTCTTGGCAAATACAGAAGTGGATGCTCACAGTCATCTAGTGGATGGAACACCAGGCCCCCAATTGAGGAGCTACACTAAGTACCCAAGGAACTGAAGGGGTCTACAACACTATAGGAGGAACAACAATATGAACTAACCAGTACCCCCAGAGTGTGTGTCTCTAGCTGCATATGTAGCAGAAGATGGCCTAGTTGGCCTAGTTGGTCATCATTGGGAGGAGAGGCCCTTGGTCTTGCAAAGATTATATGCCCCAGTACAGGGAAATGCCAGGGCCAGGAAGCAGGAGTGGGTGGGTTGGGAGCAGGGTCGGGGGAGTGTATAGGGGACTTTTGGGATAGCATTTGAAATTTAAAAGAAGAAAATATCTAATAAAAATTGCCTAAATATTAACAAATTAACAAATAAATAAATAAATAAATAAATAAATAAATAAATAAATAAATAAATAAATTGGCTTGTCCTGAAAAACAAATGAAACTAGTTTTGGAGGTTTCATTTCTAATTATTTTATTTCATAGAAGAAAGGTCATTTTAACATTTAAATTAAAAACTAATTAAAAACTAAAGATATTAAAAGTTCCTATTTAGATAAAAGTTCCAAACTTGCTACATTTATTTCAAACCATCTATAGGGAATCTTTTTATTATTTAAGGAATATGTACTCAGAGAGACTCCAGGAAATCCTGCTGTAGGAGATGCACAATGCCTACAAAAAAAAAAA
Organism: Mus caroli; assembly: GCF_978045245.1. NCBI lineage: Eukaryota > Metazoa > Chordata > Mammalia > Rodentia > Muridae > Mus > Mus caroli. The sequence continues at coordinate 105,530,384 of NW_028227260.1, read as the reverse complement.
TCCATGCAATAATATCTTGCATCTCTCTTCAGACTCTGTTGTCTTAGTGAATATTAATTTTTTCAGGAGGCAAATTCCGGTGACTCTATTCACTTTGGTCACCAGATACTAACTGTAAATCTTATTTTTTTCTTGTGATAGAAGAATAACAAAGCATATCAATCCACTTTGCTCATGTTTTCTGCATGGGGTGTTCTAGTTTAAATGGTTTGTCAGTTTAATTGCAGGAAATATATGAGTGCTGCATTCTCAGAGATGGAACCACAAGAAAATGGTGACAAACCCTCTGGAGTATCTACTTCAGAGTTTGCTTCCATTGTGTATTTAGCTCATTTTTTTCTAATTGATGTTCTTTAAGAGTTCTTAGAGAACTGTGATTGGATGTATAAATATGTATTGAAAATACATAAATATAATTCAGTTTTTTTAAAAAAAATCAGCCATTAGTATATGTTATAGATTGATTTCTTTAACTACATATATGTGTATAAGTGTACACATGTCCAAAGTTTACTTGTTTACATGTCCAAAATTGTCAATTAGAAAACCAATATTCAGCATTGATTTATATGATCCATATTACTTAGAATTCTACAATATAGGTTTCAGTGATTCCTTGACATCAAATATTTCAGCAGTTTCTATTGGTATCATACAGACTAAAGGAAGGGAATTTTATGAGTCTCTTGCATAATATATATTATTTTGAGATAGTAATGTAAAAGCTTTGACAAGGATTCATGCTCAGACACTTCTATAGCCCTCTTTTCAGTTCAATTAATGTCACAAAAAGATAGATATGTTATTACACTTGACTTAATACTAATACTCAAAATATTTACCAGATAACATAGAATTAAGGATTATAAATACATATTATTTATAATTGAGGTATATATATATATGTATATATATATATATATATATATATCATGTTGATTTTTTTTCTCAATATTAAGTAGCACTATTAAATTTGTCTCATGTATAGTTAGGAAGGTTTTTAGAACATACCATAATCTCTTTCTGCATTTGTCTTGAGTAATGTACACAGAGATGTTTGGAATTACTTGCTACTGAAATTGGCTAGTCAAAAACTAGTGCATTCTAACTGTCCATTTCTCCATTAGACTTTTAGAGACATTTTTCAATGACATCTATTTTTGCTAGATATTTTTTGTATCCATAGAAAGAAATTTCTGTGCGTGGTTCCTTTAAAAAATATATATATCATTAATTTTAAGGTTTTAGTGAAGGGATTAAAACAGCCTTTTCTTCATATAGTCACTATCAGTACTCAGTAATGGAAAATTAAATATTTGTTTTAAAAATACATGCCTGTTTTCTTTGTCAATTCTGTGAAAGAGCTTTTATTTTGATCATTGAACACATTGAAAATTAAGGAAATTCAAGTGCATAGATTTGATTTTTTTATAAAAGAGAAGAACTATGGTAATGTTGAATTGATCAACTTCTTTGGGCAATGAGTAATCCACTAACTACTTGACAATGAGTTAAGTGATCTTTCATTCCAATTTTGTAGAGTATGGAAGTGAATCTGTAACAGTTGGGTATTCTCTACAGGGATTATCTCAGGATGTGCTATCTAAGGTACTAACCTACATTGTCTGCTTTATTTCCTTAGTAAAGCACACTCTCAAAGCCCTGGCATATAAGTCTTGCTTCATCAGTTTTCAAGAACCCTCCCTACTCTTTTCAGAAACATTAATTGCCTGAACCCCAACAACCTAGAGTGTCTGAAAGGGATTGTGTTCATACATAACCCTGACTAATGTCATAGATACTCCCAGCAAGGTACTACTTTCTTTTGGAGCCTTAATTATGCTGGACTAGTTTGGAAAATTGGTTTCTGGTTACAGATTTATTCTGATTTTAGCCTGCCTTGCTGAAGTTCTAATTAACTCTTTTCACTCCCCTCCTTTTAGTTCTCTGGTTGTTTACAAACCTCTCCTGTTCAAAAAAAAAAAAAAAAGTCTTAAATGTTGAAGCCTTTGTCTCTGATACAAGTCATATTTGGAGATGTGTTTGAGAGAGATGACTGGTTCATTAGGATATTGGTGGATTAATTTATGATAAATTCAAAACTTGATTATTGAAATGTTATAGCACTGTGGATGATGTCACCTGTTCTAAAGGAAGTCTCTCAGGCATGTCTTGCCAGAATGTATCTACATCTTGTCCTGTCCTTCCTCTGTTACTGCCCTCTCATTTGGGGCTGCCATTGTATACATAAATACTTCCTCTACATACTCTTTCCATGAGACTGCTTTTGTCTCACCCCAGGCTCACAATAGCAAGAGGAGATTACTAGTGATTAAAACTTCTGAAACTCTAAGTCAAAATAAATATCCCCTCTTGAGTATTTGGCATAGTGATAAAGTTTGCCATACCTGCATTCCATATTATAACCTGTTTCAGTAACTGCTTCTTGAAAGATTTGATCCAAATAGTATGATTCCACATCATCACAGAACTTTCTCCTGCTTTAGCATATTATCTTTCTTATAGTAACCAGAAATGTAGCAAATCTTGTAATGTGGTAGAACCAATGATGCAGAGATTTTTAAGAAGAAAAGAACACTATCCTACCAATATCCTGTTTAATGAATTAAGAAAGCAATTTCATCCCATGGGCAAGAAACAATCCCTGACACTATTAATGATACTCTGTTATGCTTGCAGACAGAACTCTAGCATAACTGCCCACTGAGAACCTCTAACCTGCAGCTACCTGAAACAGATTCAAAGACTCACAGCCAAACATTAGGTGGAGCTTAGGGAGTCCTGTGGAAAAATCAGGGGAAGTATTGAGTGGCCCAAAGTAGACAGTGAATCCAGAGAAAGACCAATAGAGTCAAATAACCTGGACCCTTGAGTGATCCCAGAGACTATATCACCAGTCAAAGGGCAAACATAGACTGGACCTAGGCTCCACTACACATATGAAACAGATGTGCAGCTTGGTCTTCATGTGGATGCCCCAACAAGTGAAGTGGGGTTTTCCCTGAGATTTTTGCCTTCATGTGGATTCTAGTCCCATAATTGGGCCACCATGCCTGGCCTCCCTGGGACAGGATGGGCCTAGTTCTGCAGTGACAGATGTGACTGTGCATATGCACCCCTCTCTCTCTCTCTCTCTCTCTCTCTCTCTCTCTCTCTCTCTCTCTCTCTCTCTCTCTCTCTCTCCCTCTCTCTTTGTGTGTGTGTATATGTGTGTGTGGCACAGGGGCTTCTTTTCAGAGTAGAAGGGGTGGGAAAATAATTAATTATGGAGAGAAAGAGAAATAAGTATGTTAAGCAGGTTTTTAGAAGTGGTTAGGGACTATCATTCAGAGGAAGTGAAACTTTTAGTGAATTAAAGGCTAAATATAGGTAATCTCAATAAGCAAACTGGATGAAGGATATTTTAGATGAGATAAAGCAAACATATACAGACCCCAAGCAGGGGAATTTGACAATATTTAAATCTGTAATGTTGGAAGACAAAATATCAAGAATAGTTAGGGAGATAGGCACATACAAAGTTATAAGGAATCTTGTGTTTTAGGCTCAGGAATTATGACTTCACACACTCACACTATCAACTACTTTCTAACCTTAATGTTGTGAGCCATTAAGACAACACAATTGTCCTGATCTCTGAATTGCACCTCTCTCCCCGAAAAGAAAAGGGGGTCAAAAGCAGGCCACCGACACACTGATTCTGAGAACAACTACACAATGTTCCAGCCCTAAGTCATCGCTGATGTCCTGACCACACCCTGATACCACCAAGTTCCTGCTTCCCCGTGTAGCTGCCAAAAGAAAATATTTCTATTGTCCCCCTCCCACTGATAAGTGCTTCTCCTTTTGCTTGTGCAATTCTATTGCCCCACCCCTCCCACTGATAAGTATCTGTACTTCCCCTTTTGCTTGTGCATTTAAACCTTGGGCCTGGCTAATATATTGGGGCCTTGATGCAACTCAGAACGTTTCTGTGTCGTTATTCCCACAAGGCTCTCATCTCTCTCTGCCCCCCAATTTGGTTCTTAGGAGAAGGTCCCCTCGAATAACTGGACCTGCTGGACGGGTCAAGTGGCAACCAATGTGGGGCACAAGGTATGACCACCCTCTGGACAATGGATTCAAGAGGTACCACGCAGACAGTGAGACAGTGAAACAGTTCCCTGCCACTTCACTCAAGTGTCACAGATGGATGTCGAGAGGTAAGCCTAGGCATTCAGTTGTCCCATTAACCATGGGGAATGTTCTGTCCAAAGAGACAGTTTTTAGTCAAAAGATGAAGGGGTCTCTTTAGGAGAGAGGGATAAGAGTTCAAAAAAAAAAAAAAAAAAGGATTTAATAAAATATTTTTTGTTTTGTGGATGAGAGATGTCCATGGCTGATATTGAATGGTCCTAGAATATACCCTTTAACTTAGAATAAAGTAGGCAAAGATATTAATGCTTTGATAAAACAAGGAGAAGATGTCCCTGAGTCCTTTTTTAGCAATTGGGGAATCATCAGAGATCTCCTTAAACAGGCAGAAGAGGGCGGAGAAGGTGCTCACCTCCTAGCCCTTACTGAAGATATTTTAAAAAACTCCCGATCGCCGTCTAACAAAAGTGAACCCCCTAGCCCCCACGGGAAATTGTGCAGGGTTACAGCAGAGAGCACAGTGAGCTCGGGAGTGCGGCCTTCTTCGCCGGGTGAGCCCGAGGGGCCCGGGAGCAGCCTCGGTCCCTACCCTGTGGACACCCTTGATGCAGCCACCAGCTAGGCCTGAAGGCCAAGGCTGGGCCTTCCGGGTTCTGTGGCCTGAGTCAGCAGGTCTGAGCAAGAACACTCTGCCACTGCCAGCAAGGGACATGAAACCTCCCTGTGGCCAAGCACACTGACCTAGATGAACTGAGGCCTCAATGGGCCTGGACAAAGGTGAGCAGGGGCCCCCCCTCTTCCACTGATTTACTGTGGTCTATATTGAATGCTTCTGCTTTAGCCTTTCTGGATAAGACACAAAGAGATAATGTGTCAGAATTTGAAGATTGTTGGATATGCTTTTCTGCTTCCCCGCCCTTTTATGAGGCCTTATTTGGAAATTTTACCCTGCTTTCAGATGCTAGGCAGCTTCCCTTCGAGTCAGTTCAGCTTACCTTGACAGAACTCTCTGAGATAGGAAGTTGTGTGTTGGACCCAAGTATGCTTCTGCCGTGGCCCTTGCTAGAGATTTGCAATAACACGTTCAGAGTAAATAAAAATAGGTTTTCTTATCTTCTTGCCCCAAATGATACCTTTTTGGCATGTTCCACAGGCCTTACACGGTACATTATTATACAAGATTTTATAAATAATAGAGATTATTGTGTCTTGGTTCAGCTTTTTCCAAATTTTAGTATTCATAAGTCAGATGACTTATTAAAGTTTTGGGACCGAGGTGCCTCCTTGCCATCCTGCCACAAAAGAGAGCCTATCTCGGCGGTGACTCTTGTGGTCCTTCTTGGTCTGGGTGCTGCTGAGACTGAGACCAAAATTACAGCCCTCAACAGAATGCACACAATTACCATCTACTCAATGAGGCTATTAGCCAAGATATAGAGAATATAAAAAGGGGCCTAGATGATCTTACTGATTCCTTGGTCTCCCTTTCAGAAGTTGCCCTTCAACGTAGAAGGGGATTAGAATTGCTCTTTCTACAACAAAGAGGCTTATGCACTGCACTTAAGGAAGAATGCTACTTATATGTTGATAAAACTGGATTAGTTAAAGATAGCATTGCCAAGGTTACTGCCAGCTTAGAAAAAAGAAAAAGAGAGAGAAAACAACAAGAGTTGTGGTATAAAATAGACTAAAATAGGAACTATGGCAAGGGCATGAAGCCCTTGACCCTGGCTTCTAAGATTAAGTGGATCTTAGGTAGATCTCATTAAAGGACACAGCCCCAGTTATAAGAAAAACTTCAAGTTGTGGATTCTGATACTTTAGATAAAATTAAAAGTTATAGTTAAATTATGGTTAAAGTATAAAAAGAGACTTCATAAAGGTCAAAATATAGCTCAATTCTTACTGTTACCTTATTTACAACTCCCCAATCCTACATTGTGTCAAAAAATTCATAGATTAGGTTTTATTAGAAGTTAAGAAATAATTTCCTAAAACATATATAATTCATTTTGTCGATGGAGTTTTTGTTGGTTGCAAAAAATAGAGAGCGTTTTTGCAGATGGCTATAAAATACTTGACTAAGTGTGGACTTATGATGACTTCAAAAAATATTCAGCATGGTAAACTTTTAGGCTATTTGAGACATTTAGTGTATAGAGATTGTGTGTTTTCTCAAAAATTTGCCCTCAGATTAAATAAATTAGAAGTTTTGGATGTTTGCCAGAAGCTGTTAGAAAATTTTAGATTTTAATCTTGCTTTGACAAGCTGCCTCTTACAAGCAGAAAAGGAAAGGAAGGGATAGAGGAAAATGGATTTTAAAACTCACCCAGGGACAGAGAGAAATCAGGGATGCCCTATTTATCCTCTCTGGCCCCTACAAGAGAAGTTCTCTACCCTCTTTATATTGTCTGTTTGGTGCTTGTTTCATTGTCTAAATTACTGACTGTTTTATGTTTCATGTTGAAAAGAAAAGAAAAAAATAAATGGTTAAAACTTTACCTGCTGAATCACTCTCAGTTTGCACAACTGAGGCTGAGAGGCCCCTCACTTTAGCCAAAAATCAAGTACAGAGGAGAGGTCCTGCTAAAAAACTGTTTTTAAAGAAAAGGAATCTGCAGCCTCTTAGTTCTAAGGCAAATAAGCTGATAGTTGCTTTTTCCTAAAAAATTCTCTGCAATTTTGTGATTATTGTGTTTAGCAAATGACAAAGTGTGTTTTTATCTTATAAGTATAGCTATAAAAAGTAAAATTCTTTGATTGATCTAAATTTTTTTTCATTTAAATAAATTTATTTCTTGTAACTTTGCTCTGTTTGGATTATGTGGCTTTTGTTCAGTTATGAGAACAGTTTTTAAAAGATGGTAGATTTTGGCTAGCTTAATGGATGGTATAGGAAAGTGGAAAGTGTAAGACACCAGGAAACATACATTCAGACTAGATGTTTGTTCACGAAGCCTAAACTGTCATCTAATCCATTAACACAATCTCCTCAAAAAGCATGAAGACTATACTGATACACAGGGTTTCCTCATTCAAATAAAAGACAGACCAACTAACCTAGCGGCTAGCTGAAGTACAAAGAAATCCCAATTTGAACACCCACGTTCATGATAAAATACATGCATTTAAATGTGGTCCTTCTGGTTGGAGGTTGGCACAGATTGATCTAAATTTATAAGATTCGTGTAACCACTTCATTTGGTTTTTGATTGGTCTTAAAGGTATAAATATGATCTGCATATCTTGGTCATAGAGAATTGGCTTATAAGTTATTTGGGTATGATTGAAAAGGTGTAACACTGGTTACAAAGTTAGCTTAAATGTAGTAACTCAGGGCTAGAGTCATTTTCAAACAAAAGCACCTGGCATAAACCAGCCTAGAAAACTAGTCCTCTAAAGATACTTCTAAATTGAGATAAAATTTTATGTAATTCTTATCCTAGAAAGTAGACTTATAGAGATAAGATTTTAAAACAATGTCTCTTTAATGGAACATTAAAATTTGCAATGTCATGCATTCATGAATTGGCAGCCAAACTTTGTAATGTGATAGTGATGTTTCTAGTGTTGATTTTAAGGAGAATAAATTGTTTAAAATTGGGTCTTGATTTCCAAAAGTTATAGATATATTCTAATATTGCAACAGAAACTTAAAAATTATGGTTAAAATTGCCAATGTTCTATTAACTACAGCGTGCAGTTTGATTTCAAATTTAAGATCTTTAATTCACCTGTATATTGTAGTTAAGATAATTATAAGAGTAATCATCTTATAACAGCGCTAATACAGCTCACTTCATACAAAACTGGGGCAGAGTTATCTAGATATGTTTGTCTTTGTGCATAGATTAGACCCTCAGACAATCAGTTTGGCTATAGTTGCCTGTCAGGAAACTGCAATACAGACAATTTTTCACTGCACAAATGTTGTGAAGAATGCTTTAACTGTAAGTCATCTTAAGAAAGAGTATCAAAAATCAGAGGCATAGACAGTTAAATTGTTCCTCTAAAATCGGTCCTTATTGCAGGAGGGCCAAGATGCTCAGATTAAAAAATATATTTTACGTTTCAGTTAATGCAGGGCTCAAGGCAGCCCCAGAGAAGCTTATAACCTTCTTTTATTTTGCAAACAGTTCCTTAAAGTTTTTCCTTGTGTTCAAGGAAATTTCTTTTTAGCTTTGTTACAGATCTATTGAGATGTTTAAAATAATGCTTAAATTCAAAGAGTTTTGCTTTCAGTGAACTGGTGATCACTAGATAATTTTGCCTGTAGGTATAACTAACATAGCTTTACAATATGTAAAAAAAAAAAATACTGTGTACTTCAATACAAGAAGCAAAGAGTTTAAAACTTTCAGTATATATTGTTCCCTAAGTGAAAAGTATTTTATTAGGTAATGCCTCTAATAGGAAGTTTAAAGTTCTGGGGAGTAGTTATTGCTCCATAAGATACAGAGGCAATATATTTTTAATATTTAGGATTTTAGTTACAAAAACTCAAAAAAAATTATTTTCTTCAAAAATTTTTATTTTCAAAACCTCCAAGAGATGTTTTGTCAACAATTTAATGTTACACATGTTACTAAGATATTTTATAATTCTCAAAGACAAGGTATTGTAAAACTTTAAAAACTATACCTTCTTTAAAAACAAAGAAGGGGGAAATTATATCCCTGTACACATTATTTAAGTCACATTTTTATTTTAAAAAAAACTAGATATAATAATGTCTAAGGCATATAAAAAGGATCCACTTATTGGCACATGCCATGATCCTGTTCAGATACTTAATATGGGGAAAAGGGGGAATGTTTCTGTTTTGTCCACAGAATGCTACAAGAGCATGCTATCTTCCAACATGACAGGCTGACCTGTGACCTGTGAGTGACCTGACTGTGGTGACCAGAAAGCTGTATTGAGCGCACAAAAGAGGAGAAATCAGAGGGCCACTTACAAAAAGATGAAGAAACTTCCTATCTCCACCATGGGCTGCAGCAAGGAGTGCCAACTTGGTGCCAACTTAAAATAAAAACAACTAAAAAAGCTGTGTCGTGAGGCAAAAAGACTGGTACAGAGAATGTACAAGATGCTTTTTTCAGAGACACTGTTTTTGGCCATTTAGGCCAGCTCCTTATAGCTATGAAAGTTTGTGTACCTTACCTATATGCTTATTGTTAAATAATTTTAAGAGTCAAGATCACCAATCTTGACACGTCTTTTTCATGTTCATTGTAATTCTTGTCAATCAATTTATTGTGTAGATACTAATTTAGATAAGGAATCTGCTGCTATGATTTTGTTAAAGAGACCTGCTTAGGTTTTGCTGCCTATTAGAGTTAAGAAATGATCCTTGGTTTAATTATCTGGGAATGAAAACTTTAAAAATATATCTACCATAGCTTTAGATCAGCAGCTACATACTGCTCATTTTGTTAATGATAAGCATAGGAATATTTCCATAGCTTTGTCAGAGCAACATATTATATAGATAAAAATTTGGAGGCAAAAGATGTCTTAGAAGTAGTAGTCTTAGTAATAGGACAGGATATAACATACATTAAGGCTAGAAAGGCAGAAATTTCAGATATTAGTAAAAGTCATTTGGACACTTGAAACATTGATAAATTGGCTAGAGATTTGAAAAACAACCTAAGTGCATTGGGTTCAATATATAATCCTACTTGTTATTCTTATTGACATTGTTTTATCAGTAATCATTGTGTTTACCATGGGCTTGGGATTCAGGGAGAGTGTTGCCTATTCAGTGACATTCAGAATTGCCTCTGGCATTACACTATCACTTTGAATAAAAGCTAGGTCACTGCCTTACACAGGAATTTACCATCACCTAGGAAGAAGGAAGTTTGAGACCTAAAGACGAACCAGAGTAGATACTTAGAACTATAGATAGCTGAGTTACACCCATACACACATATTTACAATGGCCTAAGGGGAAGGTAGACTAGCAAAACTGGTTTTCAACCTCCCCCTGGCTTTCAACCTTGTTGCCCTCCCTTTTGGGGCTCCTATTGGGACTCCTATTATTGATTTCTTTTGGTCCTTGGGCATTTCAGTTCATTACCATCAGCTGGATGTTGGCGATAACAAGCAGGTTACTAACGAAGAGGAAGACTTGGATACTGCTTCATCAACCTCGTCTTGAGGAGAGAGACTCAATTTCCATAAAATTCTTAAGTAAAATCATTCCCCTCCCCCTAAATTCGGCCATCAGTCTCATGCCACGAATCATTTATAGATTGCCATAATCTGTGCTTCCGACATTGGAAACTTAACAGTCATCCCAAGCTAAACACATCGAAAAATTGGAACTTGAAGCCATCGCCCATGAGAGTTGTAAGAATAAGTGCTGCATGGAGATTAGTCTGGAAGATGTTAGACAGTCTCTAAGAGGCATGTCTGATTGCATGAAGGTTGAGTGCCCTAGGGTCCTTTCCCCAGGAAAAACAGCACGGAAGCAGGTTAGGTTTACTCTGGGTAAAAATCTGTGGGCCTAAGAGTCAATCCTGTACATGACCCCTAACATTGCACATTGGGGATCAGACCTCTATCTCTACCCACGGAGCTTGCTTTGATCCTAAATCCCTTGGCTAGCCCAGGTTATACCCAACAGACTGGAACCGTTAATTCAAGCCTCATAGATGACTTGTCCTTGTGTCCTTCATGGTTTTAGAGAATCACCCGGTGAGCAAACAGACGTTTTGGCGGTCTTTAAAAATGTGGCCATCACTGGAAAGGCCCATTGGACTTGCAAACTTTATATGCCCCAGTATAGGGGAACGCCAGGACCAAAAAGTGGGAATGGGTGGGTAGGGGAGTGGGGGGGGAGGGTATGGGGGACTTTTGGGATAGCATTGGAAATGTAATTGAGGAAAATACGCAATAAAAACACATATTAAAAATGTGGCTACAAATTTATTATACAATATGCCTTTATAAAAATATTAAAACTAGGGAGATGTTGGTAGCCATTAAGACAACACAATTGTCCTGATCTCTGAATTGGGCCTCTCCCCCCGAGAAGAAAATGGGGTCAAAAGTGGGCCACCGACACACCGATTCCGAGAACAACTACACAATGTTCCAGCCCTAAATCATCGCTGATGTCCTGACCACACCCTGATACCACCAAGTTCCTGCTTCCCTGTGTAGCTGCCAAAAGAAAAAATTTCTATTGCCCCCTCCCACTGATAAGTACTTCTCCTTTTGCTTGTGCAATTCTATATTGCTCCACCCCTCCTGCTGATAAGTATCTGTACTTTCCCTTTTGCTTGTGCATTTAAACCTTGGGCCTGGCTAATACATTGGGAACTTGATGCAATTCAGAACGTTTCTGTGTCGTTATTCCCGCAAGGCTCTCATCTCTCTCTACCCCCCAATTTGGTTCTTAGGAGAAGGTCCCCTCAAGACCCTCGAATAACTGGACCTGTTGGACAGGTCACCTTAACATTGGCCCAGGAACACTGACTAGAAATCTTGGACTCATCATTTATTTTTTTGGTCAGTCCTAGTTCCAGTCCTCACATATTCTCATTCCTTCATTCCCCATCATATCTGGAGTGTTGGCTCTCCTCTTATGTATGTTCATCTTTGTTGCTGAGAATGCTAAGTGTTATAGCACAAGTTCATCTATCCTGAAAAAAATTAGACAATTTTCACAAGTTCTTAAAATTAGGAAATCCTCTCCACGTTGCTTATATGAAAAAAAAAAAAAAAGGAAGAAATAAGTTTCAAAAAGCCATATGCTCCAAAAGATAATTTTAGCAAATTGAGTTACAGAATTTCTAAAAATTTTGTTTGTGTAAATGCATGTTGGGGCATGCATTACCTTCCTGAATGAAATGTAAAATATACAGGTTGTCCAAGTTTCAAATAAAACTGGCAACATTTCTAGTTGGGTTTGTTAGGGATGTGAAATGGATGAAAGTCTGAAATTATATACACACATATTACAATGAACGTAAGACACAACTTATTCTTTGGACTTGCCTCTTGTCACTGATATTGCAGAGTTAATTTGCTGCCATTGTACTTAGAAGCTAATGACTGCTTGACTGTTAAGTTAAAGATAGTAATAAAATAGAATGGGGTCAATCAAATTATTAGAATTAATGTAACTTCATTTTATGTCTGAAGCAACAATTCCTTCGTATTTTATAGCAGCAGGCATTGCAGAAAATATTGTGTTGGAGAGAAAAAATGTGGGGAGTGTCTCTATCTCGCTATCATTTTAAATTTATTTTTGTAATTATTCACTTTACATCTTGCTCACTGCCCCCTTTCTGTGACCTCCTCCCCCATTCCTTCTCCCATTCTCCAATTTTCTTCTTTGAGCAGGTCGGGTCCCCTGGATATTCCCCCAACCCTGGCACTTCAAGTGTTTGTGAAGCTAGGCACTTCTTCTCCCTGTGAGACCAGACAAGGTGCCACAGCTAGTAGAACATATCCCATATATAGGACCTGGCTTCAGTTGTTTGGGACCCACATGTAGGCCCAGCTGCACATCTAATACATATATATCAGAGGCCTAGGTACAGTCCATATATTTTTGGGTTGGTGATTCAGAGTCTGGGAATGAAAGGAGTTCAAGTTAGTTGATTCTGTTGATCTTCCTGTGGAGTTCCTATCCCCGTTGGAACCTGCAATCCATCCTCCTCTTATTCCATAATAGTCCCCAAGCTACATCCACTGTTTGGCTATGGGTGTCTGTATCTGTCTGTGTCAGCTGCAGGGTGGAGCCTCTCAGAGAACAACATGTTCCTGACGACAAGCATAACAGAGTATCATTAATAGTGTTAGGGACTGGTGTTTACCCATGGATAGGATCACAAGTTGGATTGGTTATTGGTTGGCTATTCCCTCACTCTCTGCTCCATCCACCATGAGTTCATTGTAGACAGGATAAATTTTGGGTTCAACGTTTTGTGGTTTAATTGTTGTTCCTATGGCTCTGTTGGAATTCCTGTCTGGTTACAGGAAGTGGCTTCTTCAGTTACTATATCCACAATAAACTGAGTCACATCTAACATCACTCCCATTGATTCGGGGGTGTCTCCTTTATCCCAGGTTTCTGTCTCATCATGGAAATAACCCCACCTCCTTATCTCTCTCAGTTATATATTTCCATACATTTTCATGACCATCTGACCACATCACCTCTCCTTCCTTATACCTGGTCCTGAACCCCCTATTCCCCTCCCCACTCCCCTTCCCTCTAAGTTCCCTCTCTCCATCTGCCTCTTTTGACTATTTTATTCCCCCTTCTAAGTGAGATTTAAGGTTCTTCTGTTGGGAACAAAATTAAAAAAAAAAAAAATGGGGGCGGGTGGCTAGAGAAGAAAGTGGCTAGCTTAGCCGCGTCGAAGCCACTTAGCCATGCCCATGCAGGGCCTGCCTTGGCTCTTTTGCCCCTCTCACCTGCTGCTGGCCCACCCCCTGCCTCGCCTTGTTGACCATATCCAGACCGCCCCATCTTTGTTTCTTTGTTTTTTTGTGTGCAGGCCAGGACTCTACTGTGCAGGGCGGGGCCTGATCTAGGTGTGGGCTGCACTTTTCCGCTCAGCTCTGGCGGGGAGGGAGCAGCAGAATTCAGGAAAGAGGCAAAAGTTTTTGAACAGGAACTGCTCAACTGGTCAAACAAAGCCTAGAGCAAGGAAAGTTTTGGGTTAAGTGGGAGGGTTTTTGCTGTTTGGCCTGGCTGAAGGGAAGCATTCTTGGTCAACACAGCTGTGATCACTGCCCAGCTGGGCTTCTCTGGAGCAAGTTAAGGCTACAGAAGTCAGAAAACCAACTCTCTTGTAGTTAAACCTGTAACAAGGAATGGGAATTGGACCTCATGCCAGCCCCGCTGAGGTTAAAGCCGAGAGCTAGAGGGGAGGGGCTACAGAGCTGACCAGGAACACTTTGGAAAGGGAGAGAGAAAAGTAAAAGGCCTAGTTTTTGAACTCGATCACTCATGTCTCGGGACACTTAGAGATCTCCTGTAGGTCTCTGTGAGAAGCATTCTTCAGCTGGTTCTGTGCTGATGGCATAACCATCCTCTGCTACTAGTTGTTGGGAACAAAATAAAAATGGGGGGGGGCAGGGCCCTGGGGAAGAACGGAAGGAAAAAGATGCCCACACCCCACCAGAGTTTCCCTATTCTCTGGTCAGTCATGCGTGGGAGGGCTGCTATCTACCCTATCCACTCATCCCTGGGTGGGTATTCCTCTATCCCACTCTTCACGGGATGGTCAAGGGGAAGCCCTGCCTGGGGATCCCTCCCCCCAGCTACTTTGCTAAAGCAACCAGGGTTGTGGGAGAGAGGGAATAGGGGAAGAGTTTCCCAACACTGACCAGAGTGCACAGCAGAACTTGAAGGAGCAGAGCAGAGCCTCTATGGTTTTAGAGCTTTATTATAGAAATGCAGGAGAAAGAGAGAAGATAGAAAGGAGGAAGAGAGAGAGAGAGAGAGAGAGAGAGAGAGAGAGAGAGAGAGAGAGAGAGAGAGAGAGAGAGAGAGAGAGAGAAGAGAGGAAAGAAGCAGACAAAGAGAAAGGGAAGAGGAGAGAAAAGTGAGAGAAGAGAAGGGAGACAAAGGAATAAGAGTGAGGTGTGGGCTGAGCACCCCTTTTATGGTCTTCACTGTTGCTAGGTAACTGGGGAGGAGTTTAGCCTAAAGGTCAGAAGCTTGGGCCATTGCTTACATGACTACTGACCATGCTTCTCTTGTGGGAGCTGTGGGAGGTGGTACCTTAAGCAGGGTCCTGAGTTCCAGGAGCATGAGGAAACGCCTACCGTGTCATGAAGGTGAGCTATAACCATCAGGGTTCAGACCTCAGCTCGACTGGAGACCATCCTGCAATTCCCCACACTCTTCATTTGAGCCTTCCTTCTTGTTTATCTTCTTTGTGTCTGTGGTATGTAATATGGTACCTGTGTTTTATCTTATGGCTAATATCCACTTATATAGGAGTACCATACCATGCATGTCCTTTTGTGACTAGGTTACCTCACTCAGGATGATATTTTCAAATTTCACCAATTTCTCTGAAAAATTCATGGTGACTTTGTTTTTAGTGTCTGAATAGTAATCCATGGTAAAAATGTATCACATTTTCCGCATCCATTCTTCAGTTGAGTCATATCTAGGTTGTTTCTAGTTTATGGCTATTGTGAATAAAGCTGCTATGAACAGAGATGAGCAAGTGTCTTTGTGGGATTGTGGAGTATCTTTTGCCCAGGAGTAGTATAGCTAGATCTTGGGGTCAGAACTATTCCCACTTTTCCAAAGGGATTGATTTCCAAAGGGATGTTACAATTTTACACTCCCATCAGCAAAATGGCTAGTTACAAAATTAACTCAAGGAAAGGAGTCTTTGTATATACTGTAGTTATACAACTTTCAAGTTTACTCAGTGTGGTAGTTTTCCAAGCTCTGTAATACAAATTAAAAATATAACATCTATTAAAACAATTATAACATTTGTTTAGTAGAGGGAGATGTATATACTAAAGCAATCATGTTAAAGAGAGCAATTTTCCTTGACAGAGTTGGTCCCAGGAATCAAACTCAGGACATTGTACTTGGAAAAAAAAAAGCCTTTACCTAGTAAGCCATTTAACTGGAATTAATATATTTCCAAAAAAAAAAAAATCTCTTAAGTATTGATTTTATTTTTATACTTGGAAAACATCTGATTTCAAAAACTGGAATTTAGCTCACATCTTACAGTGCTTACATATCTGTAGAAACATGTAAACATAAAAAGTGGAAATAGGAAGGTTGTTTCCTTCAATAGAAGCTATAAAAAATGAACATATGCCCCTTCTGCCTGGTCCTTGCTGCTAGGGCAGACCCCAAGTTGGTCTTCTCCCTGGAAGGCTCCATATCACTATATATCCCAGAGGACCCACTGAACTCAGAGAAGTTTGTAAGAATACCCCACTACCCACCCCACCTCAAGTCCCTGAGCTGATGCTGAGAGTCTGGTAGACTCAGGATCCATCACCCACCAAAAATCCCACCCTCCCAAATACCACTCCCCTTCCTTCTATCCCTCCCACCCTTCTGCCTGGTCTTTGCCGCTCGGGCAGACTCCTAGTTGGTCTGCTCCCCTGAATACTCCATATGCCAATGGATCCCAGAGGACCAACTGCACTCAGAGCAGTGGAGGACCCTCTGCATTCAGAGAAGTTGAGGATCTGCTATACTCAGGGCACTTGGACAATAGCTTGACTACTCCACGGAAGACCCAACATCCTGAATTCCTTCCAGGAGATCTACTGCACCCAGAGCAATAGATCAGCAGCTTCTTTGTCCCTGTGAAGAGCCCCCAGTAGGAAGGTCCCACAGGTGGTCTGATACAGCCAGGGCCGCAAGCCTACCAGGAGACCTGAAACAACCTAGGGATAAAAGAGGCTGAATACATACAGACACCTAGATCAACAAACCCCAGGGATATCCAGATGCTGAAAGTCAAGCATAAGAGCATAAGCAACAGAAGCCAAAATACATGGGCATCATCAGAACCCAGTTCTCCTACCATAACAAGCCCTGAATACACTAACACACATGAAAATCAGGAATCTGTACTAAAGTCCTATCTCATGAGGTTAATAGAATCCTTTAAGGAGGATATCAATAACTCACTGAAAGAAATACAGGGAAACACAGGGAAACAGGTGAAGAAATTAAATATAGTGATTCAAGACCTAAAACTGGAAGCAGAAACGACAAAGAAAACACAAATGGAAGCAAATCTGGAAATGGAAAACCTAGGAAAGAGGGCAGAAATCACATATATAAGTATTACCAACAAAATACAAAAGATGGAAGAGAGAATTTCAGGTGTAGCATATACGGTAGAAGAGGTTGACACAACTGTCAAAGAAAGTTCAAAACATAAAAAAACCCTTAACCTGAAGCATCCAGAAAATTCAAGACACAGTGAAAGGCCCAGTAGGCCCCCCTCAATCTGTGGGAATCAGGGTCTTGGACAGATGGGCATAGATAGAGTCAGTGAGAAGGAGAGGTGACAAACAGACTCAACACAAGGGAGTGTGGATCTCCATGTATTTTGTCAAATCGAGCCTCAAGCTTTTTATACAGAAGAAAATAGGGAAGTTAGGTGACACACCAGCAAGGTACAATGAGGTTAATGGATTCTTACACAAAACAGAGGAATGCAAACATGAAGGGCTGGCAGGACCCAGCTGGGATAAAATTCAATGTTAACAATTGGGATCAAAAGGAGCCCCACCTAAGGTCAGCTTAAACTAAGAAGCCAGGGCAAAGTCTTCTTCGTGCCCTTGACTTAGTTCTGATTCTAGTCCATTGTATAGTCCACCTTCCCCCTAGGCCATTGTAAATTCCTATGTATGGGTGTAACTCAGCTATCTATAGTTCTAAGTATCTACTCTGGTTCCTCCTTAGATCACAAACTTCCTTCTTCCTGGATAATGGTAAATTCCTGTGTAGGGCAGTGACTTAGCTATCCATGCCCAGGGTCGGCTCAAGGACTGACTAGGACTGGTAAATAATCTAACTTAGCTATATGTCAAATAGAGGCACTTATAATAAAGCAATATTAAGGAAAGGCACACAGATCCATTTACCAACTAAATCAAGGATATTGAAGCATTCCTTATACAGGATGACATGGTTCCAGGAGACTAAGTTTCCATGAACTTTTCACTCAGGACAGCACCCAGGTTTTTGGGGCCTGTCACACGTGTCACTACTGGAGTGGACATAGCAATCATGGGGAAAATCCACCATGAGAAAGTCTCAATTCTGAACATCTATGCCCCCAAATGCAAGAGCACCCAAATTCATAAAAGAAACATACTAAAACTCAAAACTCACATTGAATCCCACAAAATAATAATGGGAGATTTTAACATCCCGCTCTCACCAATGGACAGGTAATTGAACAAGAAACTAAACTGAGACACAGTGAAACTAAATGAGTTTATGAACTCCTAAAAGAAAAGAATGCACCTTCTACTCAGCACCTCATGATACCTTCTCCAAAATCGACCATATAATTATTCAAAAAACAATGCTGAACAGATACAAGAAGATTGAAATAATACTATGCATCCTATCAGACCATCATAGCCAACTGCTGGTCTTCAATAATAGCAAAAACTACAGAAATCCCACATACACGTGGAAACTGAACAACTCTTTACTCAGTGATAACTGGATCAGGAAAGAAATAAAGAAAGAAATTAAAGACTTCAGGAATTTAATAAAAATGTTGACATATTATACCCAAACCTATGGGACACAATGAAAGCAGTGATAAGAGGAAAGTTCATTATACTAAGTGTTCTGGTGAAGAAGCTAGAGAGATCTTACACTAACAACTTAACAGCACACCCGAGAGCCCTGGAACAAAAAGAAGCAGACTCACTCAAGAGGATTAGAAAGCAGGAAATAGTCAAAATCAGGGCAGAAATTAACCAAATAGAGAAAAAGACAACAATACAAAGAAACAGCAAAACCAAAAGCTAGTTCTTTGAAAGAATCAACAAGATAGGTATACCCCTAGCCAAACTAAATAAAGGGCAAAAAGGCAGTATCCAAATTAATAAAATCAGAAATGAAAAGAGAGACATAGCAACAGAAATTTTAAAAAATCATCAGATGGTACTATAAAATTCTATATTCAACAAAACTGGAAAATCTAGATGAAATGGATGGTTTTCTAGACAGATGCCACATACCAAAGTTAAATCAAGAACAGGAAAACTATCTATACAGGCCCATATCAGACGAGAAAATAGAAGAAGTCATTAAAAACCTCCCAACCCCCAAAAAACGAAAAACAAAAGAGCCCATAACCAGACCTTTAAAGAAGACGTGATACTAATTTTCCTCAAACTGTTCCATAAAATAGAAACAGAAGGAATACTACCTAACTCATCTATGAAGTCACAATTACTCTGGTACCTAAAACACACAAGGACCCAACCAAAAAGAGAATTTCGGGCCCATCTCACTTATGAATATTGATGCAATAATGCTCAATAAAATTCTTACAAACCAAATCCAAGAACACATGAAAACCATCATTCATCATGATCAAGTAGGCTTCATCCCAGTCATACAGGATTGATTTAATATACGAAAATTAACGTACTCGTCTATATAAACTAACACAAAGAAAAAAATCACATGAATATCTTCTTAGATCCTGAAAAGCATTTGACAAAATACAACACCCCTCATGTTAAAAGTATTGGAGACCTCAGGAATTCAAGACCCATACCTGAACATAATAAAAGCAATTTACTGCAAACCAATAGCCAATAAATATCAAATTAAATGGAGACATACTTGAAGCAATCCCACTGAAATCAGAGACAAGACAAGGATGCCCACTCTCCCCATATCTATTCAATATAGTACTCAAAGTGTTAGCTAGAACAATAAGAAAACAAAAAGAGGTCAAGGGGATAAAATTTGGTATAGAAGAAATAAAGGTATCACTATTTGCAGATGATATGATAGTATACATAAGCAACTCCAAAAATTCTACCAGAGAACTTCTCCAGCTGATAAACAACTTCAGTAAAGTGGCTGGATATAAAATTAACTCAATCAGTAGCCCTCCTTTATACAATGGATAAAAAGGCTGAGAAAAAAATGAGGGAAACAGTTCCCTTAACAATAGCCACAAATAGCATAAAATATCTTGGGGTAATTCTAACCAAACAAGTGAAAGAACTGTATGACAATAACTTCAAATCTCTCAAGAAAGAAACTGAAGAAGATCTCAGAAAATGGAGAGATCTCCCATGCTCATGGACTTGAAGAATTAACATAGTAAAAATGGCCATCTGATGAAAAGCAATCTATACATTCAATTCAATCCCCATCAAAATCCCAATGCAATTCTTCAAAGACATGGAAAGAGCAATTCTCAAATTCATCTGGAAAGGCAAAAATCCCAAAATAGAGAAAACAATTCTTAACAATCAAGGAATAGCTGGAGGAATCACCATCCCATTCCTCAAGTTTTACTGTGGAGCAATAATAATAAAAACTGCCTGGTATTTGTACAGAGACAGACATGTTGATCAGTGGAATAGAATAGAAGAACCAGAAATAAAACTGCACACTTACCGTCACTTGATCATTGACAAAGATGCCAAAAATATATAATGGAAAAAAAAGAAAGCATCTTCAATAAATGGTGCTGGTTTAACTGGCTGACTGTAAGTAAAAGAATGAAAATTGAACCATATTTGTCACCTTGTAAAAAGCTCAAGTCCAGGTGGATCAAAGACCTCAACATAAAACCAGATACACTGAATCTAATAGAAGAGAAATTGGGAAAGAGCCTTAAACTTATTGGCACAGGGGGAAATTTCATAAACAGAACTCCAAAGGCTCATGCTTTAAGATCAAGAATTGATAAATTGAACCCCATAAAACTGGAAAGCTTCTGTAAGGCAAAGGACATAAGACAAAGTTGCAACCTATTAATTGGGAAAAAACTTCACTAACCCCACATCCAAAAGAGGGCTAATATCAAAAATATATAAAGAACTCAAGAAGTTAATCACCAAAAACCTAAACAATCCAATCAAAAAGTGAGGTATATAAATAAATCGAGAACACACAACTGAGGAATATCAGATGCCTGAGAAACACCTAAAGAAATTTTCTTCTATAATTTTGTTGAAGATATTTGCCGGTCCTTTGAGTTGAAAATCTTCATTCTCATCTACTCCTATTATCGGTAGGTTTGGTGTTCTCATTGTGTCCTAGATTTCCTGGATGTTTTGAGTTAGGATCTTTTTGCATTTTCCATTTTCTTTGATTGTTGTGCCAATGTTCTCTATGGAATCTTCTGCACCTGAGATTCTCTCTTCCATCTCTTGTATTCTGTTGCTGATGCTCGCATCTATGGTTCCAGGTTTCTTTCCTAGGGTTTCTATCTCCAGCGCTGCCTCACTTTGGGTTTTCTTTATTGTGTCTACTTCCCTTTTTAGGTCTTGGATGGTTTTATTCAATTCCATTACCTGTTTGGTTGTGTTTTCCTGCAATTATTTAAGGGATACTTGTGCTTCCTCTTTAATGTCTTCTACCTGTTTAGCAGTGTTCTCCTGTATTTTTTTAAGTGAGTTATTAAAGTCCTTCTTGATGTCCTCTACCATCATCATGAGATATGCTTTTAAATCCGGGTCTAGCTTTTCGGGTGTGTTGGGGTGCTCTGGACTGGGCGAAGTGGGAGTGCTGGGTTCTGATGATGGTGAGTGGTCTTGGTTTCTGTTAGTAAGAGTCTTATGTTTACCTTTTGCCATCTGGTAATCTCTGGAGTTAGTTGTTATAGTTGTCTCTGTTTAGAGATTGCTCCTCTGGTACTTGTGTTACCCTCTATCAGCAGACCTTGGAGACTAGCTCTCTCCTCTGAGTTTCAGTGGTTGGAACACTCTCTGCAGGCAAGCTCTCCTCTTACAGGGAAAGTGCACAGATATCTGTCATTTAAAGAACTCAAGAAGGTGGACTCAAGAAAATCAAACAACCCCATTAAAAAATGGGGCTCAGAACTGAACAAAGAATTCTCAGCTGAGGAATACGAAATGGCAGAGAAGCACCTGAAAAAATGTTCAACATCCTTAATCATTAGGGAAATGCAAATCAAAACAACCCTGAGATTCCACCTCACACCAGTCAGAATGGCTAAGATGAAAAATTCAGGTGACAGCAGATGCTGAGGTGGATGTGGAGAAAGAGGAACACTCTTCTATTGTTGGTGGGATTGCAAGCTTGTACAACCACTCTGGAAATCAGTCTGGCAGTTCCTCAGAAACTTGGATATAATACTACTGGAGGATCCTGCAGTACCTCTCCTGGGCGTATATCCAGAAGATGTCCCAACCAGTAAGAAGAACACATGCTCCATTATGTTCATAGCAGCCTTATTTATAATAGCCAGAAGCTGGAAAGAACCCATATGCCCCTCAACCGAGGAATGGATATAGAAAATGTGGTACATTTACACAATGGAGTACTACTCAGCTATTAAAAAGAATGAATTTATGAAATTCTTAGGCAAATGGATGGACCTGGAGGGCATCATCCTGAGTGAGGTAACACAATCAAAAAGGAACTCACACAATATGTACTCACTGATAAGTGGATATTAGCCCAGAAACTTAGGATACCCAAGATATAAGATACAATTTGCTAAACGCATGAAACTCAAGAAGAACGAAGACCAAAGTGTGGACACTGTGCCCCTTCTTAGAATTGGGATTAAAACACCCATGGAAGGAATTACAGAGACAAAGTTTGGACCTGCGACGAAAGCTTGGACCATCTAGAGACTGCCATATCCATGGATCCATCCCATAATCACCTTCCAAACGCTGACACCATTGCATACACTAACAAGATTTTGCTGAAAGGACCCAGATATAGCTGTCTCCTGTGAGACTATGCTGGGGTCTAGCAAATACAGAAGTGGATGCTCCTAGTCAGCTATTGGATGGATCACAGGGCCTCCAATGGAGGAGCAAGAGAAAGTATGCAAGGAGCTAAAGGGATCTGCAACCCTATAGGTGGAACAACATTATGAACTAACCAGTACCCATGAGCTCTTGACTCTAGCTGCATATGTATCAAAAGATGGCCTAGTTGGCCATCACTGGAAAGAGAGGCCCATTGGACTTGCAAACTTTATATGCCCCAGTACAGGGGAATGCCAGGGTCAAAAAGTGTGAGTGGGTGGGTAGGGGATTAGGGGGATTGTGTGTGGGACCTTTGGGATAGCATTGGAAATGTAAATGAGGAAAATACCTAATAAAAATATTTCAAAAAAGAAAACTCATAAGTCCTTAGTAATAAGAGAAATGTAAATCAAGACAACACTGAGATTTTACCTTACACCAGTCAGAATGGATAAGGTCAAAACCTCAGGTGACAGCACATGTTGGAGAGGATATGGAGAAATAGGAACACTCCTCCATTGCTGGTGGGATTGCAAAGTGGTACAACAGCTCTGTAATTCAATCTGGAGGTTTCTCAGAAAATTGCAAATAGATCTACCTGAATAAACAGCTATAGCACTCTTAGGGATATACCCAAAAATATACCCCACCATGCCACAGGGGCACCTGTTCCAGTATGTTCATAATGTCCTTATTTGTGATAATCAGAAGCTAGAAACAACCTAGATGTCTGATGACAGAAGAATGGATACAGAAAATTTGGTTCTATTACACAATTGACTATTATTCAGGTATTAAGAATGAAGGTATCTTGAATTTTGCAGGGAAATGGATGGAACTAGAAAATATCATCCTGAGTGAGGTAACTCAGAACCAAAAGGACAAGCATGGTATGTACCCACTAAAAAGTGGTTATTATTCAGGAAGAAAGAAAGAAAGAAAGAAAGAAAGAAAGAAAGAAAGAAAGAAAGAAAGAAAGAAAGAAAGAAAGGAAGGAAGGAAGGAAGGAAGAAAGAAAGAAAGAGAAAGAAAGAAAGAAAGAAAGAAAGAAAGAAGAAAGAAAGAAAGAAAGAAAGAAAGAAAGAAAGAAAAAAGAAAGAAAGAAAGAAAGAAAGAAAGAAAGAAAGAAAGAAAGAACCCATACAGAATACACAAGATACAGTCCACAGAATTCAAAAGACTCAACAACCTGAAGTGCCCAAGTGATGATGCCTTAGTCCCACTTGGGAAATAGAAGAATGCAATCACAAGTGGGGAGGGAGCGAGGGGGCAGAGAGAGGGAGGGAAGAAGGGAGGGAGGGAGGAATGGAGGGACTTGGGTTGGCATGTGGGGTAGTGGGCAGTAGAAGAGAACCTGATCTGATATTATGTGAGGGAAAAGGACAGAAGCCTTGATGGCCAGCAGAATGAATATAAACAGGCAACCTCAGGAAATACGAGGTTGGGGGCATCCCCCCCCCCCAGAATGCCCCAGAAACCTGGAAGGTGAGAGACTCCCAGGACTTATAGGGAGGGACATTTGATGAGTTGCCCAACTGCAGGTAGAGGGAACTTGTGGAGCCCACCTCCAGCAAGAAGACAGGACATTTGTGGGTTTGCCATCCCACAGTCTGACCCATAATTTTTTTTCTGTCTGAAAGAATTACAGGGATAGAAATAGAGAGGAGTCTGAGGAAAAGAATGTCCAGCAACAAGCCCAAAGTAGGATCCAGCTCAAGGGGAGGTTCTAGTGTCTGACACTATTACTGAGGCTATGGAAAGCTCACAAAAAGGGATGCCCTCCCAGGGACCCAACAAGAAGCTGAAAGAGTTAGATGCAGTTATTTGTACCAACTAATGGACAGAAGCAGATGACCCCAGTTGTTGAGTTGGGGAAGGCTGAAAGAAACTGCGGAGAAGGCAATTCTGTAGGAGGACCAGTTGTCGTGATTAATTGGAACCCCCGAGATATTTACCCAGAAGTTTCAAATGGTAATAAGAACACATGCTCCACTATGTTCATAGCAGCCTTATTTATAATATCCAGAATCTGAAAAGAACCCAGATGTCCCTCAACAGAAGAATAGATACAGAAAATGTGGTACATTTACACAATGGAGTACTACTCAGCTATTAAAAACAATGGATTTATGAAATTCTTGGACAAATGGATGTATCTGGAGGATATCATCCTGAGTGAGGTAACCCAGTCACAAAAGAAGTCATTAGATATGCACTCACTGGTAAGTGGTTATTAGCCCAGAAACATAGAATACCCAAGATACAATTTGAAAAACACAAGAAAATCAAGAAGAGGAAAGACCAATGGGTGGTTAGTTCATTCCTCCTTAGAATAGGGAACAAAATACTCATGAAAGGAGTTACAGAAACAAAGTTAGGAGCTAAGATGAAAGGATGGACTATGCAGAGATTACCCCACCCAGAGACCTATCCCATAATCAGTCACTAAACCCAGACACTGTTGCATATACCAGAAAGATTTTGCTGAAGGGACCCAGTTATAACTGTTTCATATGAGGCTATGCCAGTGCCTAGCAAATACAGAAGTGGATGCTCACAGTCATCTATAAGATGGACCACAAGGCCCCCAATGGAGAAGCTAGAGAAAGCACCTAAGGAGCTGAAGGGGTCTGCAACCCAATAGGTGGAACACCAATATGAACTAACCAGTACCCCCAGAGCTTGTATCTCTAGCTGCATATGTAGCAGAAGATGGCCTAGTCAGCCATCACTGGGAAGAGAGGTCCCTTGGTATTGCAAACTTTATGTGGCCCAGTACATGGGAATGCCAGGGCCAAGAAGTGGGAGTGGGTGGATAGGGGAGCAGGGCGGGAGGCGGGTATAGGGAACTTTTGGGTTAGCATTTGAAATGTATATAAAGAAAATATCTAATAAAATTTATGTTAACAAAAAAACCCAAAAAACAAAAAAACAAAAAACACTGAACCACCGAACAGACAGCATACACCACCTGATAGGAGGCCCCTAACACACATACAGTAGAGTACTTCCAGGTCTGTGTTCATTCAGAGAAGAGGCACCTAACCCTCAAGAGACTGGAGGCCCCAGAGAGTTTAGAGGTCAGGTAGAGTGTGGGTGGGTGCATCCACATGGATATAGGGTGGGGTGGGGAGGAGGTGTTGGGTATGGAGCAGTCGAGGGTGGGTGGAGAGGGGCAGGGAATGGAATATGGAGTATAAAAATTAAATTACAAATAAAATTAAATTTAAAAAATAAGAATATATTTGCCATGCTTCTGTCTTAGGGGTAGCAGAAGTATAATAAAAGCTGTGATTGATGCTTTCTTTCCTTCCACTAAGCCAAATTCCTTCTGCACTTGATTTATTGAAAAGTGTTATGATGAAAAGATATTAAAATATATGAAAGATATTAAAGTCAAGTGATTTTCCAATCTATAGAATGAGTATCAAGCATTTTATCCTTTGATTCTGTTAGTATAGTTTGCCACATTTATTTATTTCTATATATCTTAGCATTCCTTTACCTCAGGAACAAATCCATTTTATCATAGTAAGTGATCCTTTCTATATTGAGTTGAATTTCTCTTGCTAGAAATAGGTGATTTTATTACAAACTATGTACAGCAACGTTATCAGGCTTTATATGTATTTTTTTTCAGAATGTTCTTCTTTGACTTTGCTTTCAGAATCATGCCGATCATCTTTTTTCTACATATTTCCACATATTCCATCTTTGTCTATACTCCCAGTGTTCTCCATAAGATAAGACATATGTAAACACACTACTTAGCCTAGGCTTCTTCTGGAGAAGAAGGATTGTCATTGTTTTTGTGTAGAGAATAGCATAATGACAATCTGTCCCTCTTTACATTCTCAAGTCACATGAAGTGTGTTTGTGTGTATGTTGGCATGTATTCAGATGAGTGCTACTTTGCCTTTATTAAAAAGATAACACTAAGGTTGGGTTCTATTCCACTTATTCCTTGATACAAGACATATTAAATGATGTGACTTCAGAATAGGTGTATGAAGAGGGAGAGAAAGATGGGCTCTCCACTACAAGAAATCTTTGATGTGTCCTTTATGATATCTCAAATGCCTCATTATCAGATCATCATATAAGGATGTAGGTTATTCTGTGTCTTTCCTTCATAGACTTGGTCACCACACTTCTTATAATTTAGTTGTAGATAACTCTATTTCAAAGTATACTTACTAAATTTTAGAAAATATGTTAAAAATTTAAAAATTAAAACAAAAAATACTTACGGTATTTTATATATTAGCACCTAATGAATTGAAAATATATAACTAAAGACCATAGTAAAATACCTTGAAAATAGTTAATCCATATGTTGTATAACCATATTCATGCAAATATACATATACATATACATATACATATACATATACATATACATATACATATACATATACATATACATATACATATACATATACATATACATATGTGTGTGTTAGTTAATGCTCTTAAAGAGAAATTTTCATGTTAATGTTTTTAATTGTTTCTGTAGGAGAGAGATTATTATTTGCACATATGTTACTCTTACATGTTATAAACATTTGTGCAAAAAAATTAACACTGATTTTCTTGATATAATAGATGTTGAACCTTTTAATGCAAAGCCAATGCTGTATCACTGAGCCATTAACATATACCCAGTAAACATATAATGAAAATGTAACTGATTTTTAAAAGAAAGTTGCAGATAGTGCAAACTAAAACTAAAGGGGGAAGTGTAATGTGAAGCTAGAAGTGAGATAAGGTTATTCTTAAAAATAAATCATCCAGATTAGTCTGAGCATTTATTTTTCTATTTCTGTATATCTGTCATTTTCCAGGACTTAAATGAGAACCTGAGTCAAAAATTAAATAAGGTAAATATGTGTCCTGTTATCTGATAACGTAGATTCATACATGGAGACAGATATTAATGAAATAATTATGAAAAATCACATTCATGAAAAATAATATGAAGTAACACAATTATATAAATACATGTGATAAAAAATTACATTGTGTATTTTCAAAGCTATACTCTGTGTCAGTTTCCTAATTTTCCCACGTTTGCTGTTTGTTATTTTTCTCTCAGTTTTCTAGTGGCTAATACAAGAAAGAAATATGAATGGCTACCTGATTAATCCACAAGGAAAGAATAAGTGTACTTTGTAGGAGTAAAACAAATTTTATAAGTGGTCTTGAAATGAGAAGACTCAATAATATTAACGTTATCTCTATTCTAAATATGTCTACAAATAATCACCTGCTATTGCATTCTTGTCTTGCCTTTCATTTGTGAAGTTTCTCTTTCAAAAGTGTCAATCTGTCAGTGATTGCTGTGAAAAATCTATTCTAATTTCATTTTTTTACTAGATTCATATTCTTAACACAATAAGCCAACATTTAGTGCTTCATTAGTGAATGCCTCCTTTAATTAGATCTCTATTGAGAATTTATATTTTAATCTTATGACTTAATGGTCTCATTGTTATAATTACCAATCTCTGGATAAGCACCCCTACAAAGACTCAGGCCGATATCTCCTCCAATCTCAATGAAACTGAAGGTAAAATTTACAAGAATTTTTTCAATATTTACAAGAATAAGAAGAGTATTGAGTGTATTAATTATCATTTACTAAGAAACACACTTCATTATCTACTTTGAGGATATTATGAAATTTGATTCTAACATATCACTGAGAAATAGAGTATTCTTTTCTCTATTCTTTGGAAAATAATAGTGGTGTGTGTGTGTGTGTGTGTGTTTGTGTGTGTGTGTGTGCATAGTGCACCTGTCTATGCTTACTTTGAATATAAGATAAGACTTTGAAAATTGTTTTTAACCATACTGTTATTCATATAAATTTATTCAATCTTTCTTCCAATTAATAATTACAGAAGATGTCTTATGAGGAAATGATAGTGTATTTGTTGAGAAGAAGGTAATGTTCAATATACATCTAGGCATTATTGGTGAAGTTATGGGCAATCACGTGCTGTGAAGGTTATTATACTTGGGGTAATTCAACTGAATCTGTGAAGCTAGGGGATAAGATTGGAATAAAAGATAGTAATTGATTTAACTGTAGAATTTTGTGTTTGTGGAGAAGTGAAAGCTGAAGTGGTTTTAAATCAGGGGAAACAATTTATTAGAAATCTTTGTAACTACAAGTAGGGTGAATACTGAAGAAGTAAAAGTACAAATATATCATTTAGAATTAGCAATCAATGAAGGAGAAAATATAATATGGAAAAACATGGAAATAAATAAGTCACACCGTGTTCTAGGAGAGGGACTGCAGAGGCATATATTTCTTTTGTACTTTATGTATTTGTTTTTATTAATTTTTGAGAATATCATATGTGTAGGTGATATATTTTCCTCACAATCACATCTGCTTTCCAACGTCCTCTTATATTTGGGGCCAAATTTGATATAATTGAACCCCATAGTGTCAATGATTCACTCAGCAACATTTTCCCTTCATTTATTTTCATGTTTACTTCATCAGAACAACTTTCACATAGTGTTTTTTTTTTTGTTTGTAAAAGTTTCCTTTCCAACTTGCAAGACAACATATTATAATTTTGAATACATATTACCTGTTTATATTTATTCACATCATGGTGGCATGCTGTCACTCTGTATATTATTTAGAAATCTGAGGGAGTTAATTTCTAGATCCTCAGTGCAAACCCGTGTACAACAGAATAAATTTTGCTTATGATTATTTTCCTCAAATAATTTAGATAATCAATTGAATATTTTATCAAACTGCATAGAAGAAATAGAAAAGCTGTATTGAAATACTAAAAATTTAATACATATATGGCAATTTGTTAATGCACATTAAACACGAAACAAAATACATATCCATGATTTTCTTAGTGATATTTAGATGTTTTAAAGGGAAACATATAACAAGAATAGTCAGCTTATGCACTGACAAAGAATAACATAAAATAAGATATGAAAGATAATGAGAATGACTCATTTTTTACATACTTATCAATTTTGATCAGAATTCTTGCCCAATTATTTTTGAGATATAACTATATTTTCATTAAAAAGCTATTAAAATACTATTGCAATGGAATATGTAATTTACTCATGAGAGAACCGTGTACTCATTGAAATATTCGGATGGTAAATAATCCTTTCTGTCATTAATAATTAGAAGCCCTATAATAACATGTATACATATAATAATGTGTATATATAGGGTGTATTTGCTCATACTATAGCCTTTTCAACATATATTTTTTAAAAACTCATATAGTGACAGATTTCTGTAGAATGGAATCTCATGTTAAGAGATATACTGAGATCACCTGGGAAGCAGTGAGATGCACTGGACAACCACTTCTATTGTAGTGGAGTTAGGATGCAACTTGGAATGTGAAAATTATGAAAGCTCTGGTAGGCAATCTTAGTATGCTCACCTTTGCTTTTGAAGTAGAAAGTTCCTTCAACAGCCTTATCTATCCACTGTAATAACTATTGCTCATTATCTGGAAGGAGTCCTTTGAAGATTTTAAGAGTATAATCTCTGAGCTTTGAATGCAAGGGATAGAACTTTTATTTTATTAAGTTATTTACCTATAACATGAAATGAACTACTTTTCTTTACTACGCTTGAGTGTCCATGCCAATATTTAAATAAAGACCAGGTTGTCTACCACTATTCTGTGATGATGATATATTAAACAAATGCTTCAAAATGCTTGACAAGGTACTTGAAACTGTATCCTGTTAAAAATGTACAATGATTATGATTTATAAATCATGTTATTGATCCTGGTTTTCACTGTCTGTGCCTTACAACAAGCTCAACCACTCAAACTCAATAAAAAATAAAGAAGTCAAATTAATATTGGAAAGCATAAAACAAATCAATTTGCTCTATGTGGCCACATTGGGTAGGGGATAAAAGAGATTGAGCAAATTTACCACCCACAAGTAATAGAAGGCGGCTGAAGTGAGATTAAACTTTAAATATAAGCCTAGAGATACACTTATCTAAGCAGTGAGAGTCAGATGTAACCCTGTTCACCACTGACTCTTCATTGTGTGGCCTTCAGTTGCATTTAGTGTTGCCGTCCAAGTGGTTAGAACTATGTAGAATCTCTTTCTTAGAGACAAGTTTCCTTTCTGGCCAGGGTCTCTTTCCTTTCTCCAGAGTTTCCATTTCTTTGGGATCCTTTGCTTTATTTGTCTGATTATGAGCTTCAGAGACAAAAGTATTAAGAATGAACAAAAAATATTAAGAATATTTTCATTCATGCCAGGCCTGTTAAATAGGATAAACATTCACATTATGTATTCAAAACTTCAGGAGTAAATGTAAGTTATTTAGGTCTGTATGTGTGTGATATTTACATCTTTATGTTGTTGAATGAAAATATGTAGTAGTTACTATGGAGAAGCAGATCAACATGTTAACATATATATTCTTATTTGATAAGATCTAGAAGATTACTTATCAAACAGTTTTTACTTTGTACAATAGAACACCCAATTTTAGTTTAGTTTTTAGGAAATATATCACTACTCTGAAAATTAGTGAAACAGTTACTTTAAAGAAACAGACTTTTTCATTACATGTTTTTATTATTGATTTTGTGTGGATATGTTTATACGTGTGTGTGTGTGTTTTCACATGTGACATCTTGTTAGAGTCAATGAAAAACTTGCTGATGTTTTTTTCTCATCTTCCAACATGTGGATTGAGGGAATCTAACTAAAATAATTAGGCTCAGCAGCAAGTACCTGTGAAGTCTGATCGATTTCAATAGTCCAAACATAATTTTTTAAAAGAAGAAACTGAACAGTAGCTCATACAATCCTTCTTCATTGACAATATATCTGTACTTGTAAATAAATGATGTTCAGCAACTGTGATTAATAAAGATATAAAAATATAAGGAATGACTAATTTTGCTATTTTACAAAAACAAATTTTATTGTATTTGCTTAAATAGGTTTTGTGTTGTGACAAAGTACTTTCATATGCATATGAAATGTATTACACAAGTAAATAGAACCAAAGAGAGAATAAATAAAGTAACGTGAATGATGCAAATAAGAAGATTGCTTCAAATTTTCACTTGGATTATCCTTTTGCAAAAGATATAATGGTTCTTTATTTTGAAAATATTTTTATTTAATATATTCTGATTATTATTTTCCTCCCTAATCTCTTACCTCATCTTCCAAACCTAACCACCCATACTACTCCATTATTTACCCTCTGTTTAGAAAATAAACAGTCAAATTACAAAGAACATAATAGAACAACAGACAGAGAAAAAAAATAAAAGGAAAACATACACATTTAGATCACACACACACACTCAGACAACAGAAAGTTTGAAACTATATAATAGATAAACAAAGGAAAAGTAAGACTAAAATATGCTTATTTCAAAAATGCCATTAACTTTGTTTTGTGTTAGCCATCTACTGCTGGCCACAGGGTCTTCAATAACAGTGATTGTAAACCCAGTGAGACTCCAATGGAGAATACTTTTCATTTGCAAGTGTTTATCAACTTGATATAGAATCTGAGTTAGGATTTCCACTTCATTTCTCAGCACTGGGACCCCATGTGTCTCTGACTTGTACAGATCCTATACTTGCTGCCAGTTTCTGAGTTCATGTGTGCATTAGTCCTTCTGTGTCTGGAAGTCACTGCTTTCTTGGGGTCTTCCATTTTCACTGGCTCCTAGACTTTTTCTGCATCCTCTATTACATAGTTTCTTAAGCCCTGAAAGGATGGATTTGATGGAAATATTCCATTTAGGATTGAATATTCCAAGGTATCTCAATTTGTGCTCATTGTCTAGCTGGTGGGTCTTTTTATACATTCCCATATTCTGTAAGAAGAAACTACTCTATTGCTGGCTGGGTGTAAAAGTTATTCTTAGTTGTCAACCAGACCACATCTGGAATTAACTAATACCCAAGCAGCTGAGTAAACCTGTGAAACCGTCTTTAAGTAAATACTTAGAAGTAGAAAGACTCACTTTTAAATCCTGACCTTCTGAGGGTGGAAGATCTACTCTTAGATATTTTTCTTATAAAATGAAGCATTTAAGTGAAGACTTGGTTACAGTTTCAGAGGGTTAGTGCATTATCATCATGGAGGGAGCATGGAAATAGACAGTCAGACATGACATACCTCCTAACTATTTTCAAATAGTTCCTCTAACTTGGAAACATATTTTCAAAGATATGGGCCTGTGGGAGCCATTCTCAATCAAATTACCCTATTACCTATTAATAAAGCTCAGTAAAGACAAATTAGCATTTAACTCTGTGATATGTCGTTTCTTCCACTAAAAAGGCATAACATCCCTTTGTTCAGGATTCATAATGACCCTCTTTTAAAGTTAGAAATGTGCTTTGAGAATGGTAGTTCCTCTTTGTCACTTATCATTAACCATGATAAAATACCCAGCATTCAAATCCTTTATTTTATTCCAATTAATTTTATAGTTATTCTCATGGCTAAAATATAAAATTTCCCAACTTTTTTTTTAATTGATTCTTTGAGGACTTCACATAAAAACCCTATCACAACCACTCTCCAGTTCTTCCCTGTCTTCCTCTCCTCCATGTTATTTCTGCTCCCCTCTCCAGCCCCCCCCCAAAAAAAATGTTCAGGTTGAGTTATTAATATATTCAATGGGATGTATTCAAACTCAGTGACCTACTCCCTAAAAGGAGCTGAATTCCTCCCCTCCCACATCACTGCTGGAACTCATCTACTGTGGACCATGATACCCCAGCGTTCTATCACAGCTTTTAAGAGAGGACCCCTATGGCTTCCTGTCTAGGCTGTTAATATTTTGTGGGGGTTGCTGGGTGTGGCTTGAGGTGAACATAGTTAGGGGTTGTCACAGATGTCCTCTATGTCACTTTTTTTTCTAAATTGTGAATCTTGAAACATTTATATCACTAAAAAAAAAAAAAAGTATTTGCTCTTTATAGAATGCAGAAGCATAGCTCATTGCTGCAGTAAAATTCCAACCCAAATATGCCCCAGCAATGAAAACATGACTCAGTTAATATAAAAACATGGTTTGTGCCTAGATAGGGCAGATCTACTGCTACACTACGATCTTCTCCATCTATAAGACCCCTTAGAACTTGCAGTTTCTCCTCCGGGACTTGTGCTTCTGCTCAGCTTTACTTTGTCTTCATCTTCCTCTGCTCTCCTTTATTTTACAAATTAAGGTGGGAATTAAGGTGGGAAGCAGGTTTACAGGAAATCACCTGAGTGCTGACTCATTCCTTCTTTGTAGCCACTCACAGGCGAACAGAATTAATATCAAATATAATTAGCCCCACTGATATCCAAAACATTTGGGCAAATAAAAGGGAAGGTGTGGTAGAGGGTGAGGAGATAGAAGAAGGAGAAAATGGAAGAGGGAGAGAATGCAGAGGAAGACGAAGAAGAAGAAAATTGGAGTAGACGCATATGGCTTGGAGAAACCACAAGTTCTAAGGGGTATCATAGATGGAAGTACAGTGGTATATCTGCCCAATCTAGGTGCACAGCATGTATTCATATAATTGAGTGGTGTATTCATTGCAGGGGCTTATTTGGGATGGAGAATTACTGCAACAGATCATGGGCTTCCACATGGTTTCTGATATCAATAGAGATCACAAATAGACCTCTCATTTACATTTGCACTACAGACACAAGTTGGGCCCTCTGATGCAGCTAGGAAGCTGAAATTATAGACAGCAACATAGCTTCTGATGCAGCATAAACCATGGACATCTACTGGGTATTTGGTGTCAACATGGTCCATGGATATCAACTCAGACCAGGCCTTAGTAAAACCATGGACCCAGAAAAGGTCCTCTGTGGCACCATGGACCAGTCCATCACCATGTCTTGGGTGGCAGTGCAGGCCACTAAGACTATTGAGACTCACAGCAGCATCATACACCATAAACGCCATTATGGGTTCAAGCTTAACATAGACCATAAACATCTACATGGCCTTTGTCAGTAACAGAGGACATCAACTCAGACCCAGCTGCAAAGGACCACAGAACAATACATGTCCCTCTATAGCATCATGGACCTAGATATCTCCATGGATCCAGGCAGCACTGCAGGCCACGTGCATCAATGTGGCCCCTGAACAACAACAAGAATTCAGATTACAACATAGATCATGTACATCCACATGATCTCAGGTAGCATGGACCACAGATATCAACACAGAGCCAGATTCAGTAGGAAAAAGGACCCACACATGCCCCTCAGTGGCAGCACAAGGATGGACATCACTGTGGACCCAGATGGTAAAACAGGCCACAAGCACATTGATGTGGCTATCAGCAGTAGTATTTTTAGAAGACATTATCATGGCTTCAGGCTATGCAGCACAGAGCATAGATAACCATATGGGTTTTAGTGGTAGCTCAGTCCACAGCTATCAATACAGACCCAGTTGCATTAAAGCCATTGACCAGATATGTCCTTGGTAGAACCTGGTTACCACTATGATCTCAGGTGGCATTTAAGGCACCTCACATCAGAATGGTCCCCTGGGGCATTATGATCCACGGACATAAACAGAACATTGCCATAACACAAGCCATGAACTCCCACATGTCTTCAAGTGGAAACAGGTTCTCAAACATCAACCAAGACCTCAGCCACATCAGTGGCACTGACTGACACATGGCCCCCAGGAGCACCTGGTAACATGATGGCCTTTTGTGGAGGTCTAATCTTGTGCCTCATCATTACGAAGATTTAGGGTGATCCCACATCATATAATAAGCCTTAAATTCAATCAGAGAGTGATTAATTCTTGCCATAGCCTCTCCAGTGGTATATCATGCAGACAAGTAACTAGTAAAGATTGAAGGGTTTGTAGCTGACTTGGTGTTTGTTTGCATTCTTCCTCTGGTTAACAGAGTATCTTTCAGTACCATGAGTAGTACTCAGTAGGGGTGAAGGCTCTAGTTAGATACCAGCTTAAAATTTCCATGTTCAATGAGATATGCAAATCATATGTTAGGGTCTTTCCAAAAGTTTATAAAGAGAAGCCAATAGCCTTGGAAATAGCCTGAACTGTTTGGGGGTTTCCACAGGACCTCTTTGGCAAGCAATTTAATTAGATATATACCATTTCTGGCAGTGGAGGTTTCACTTGGTGGCACAAAAGGTTTAATAAGAGTTTTGTCTCTTATGCCTTTGGTGAGTCCACTTATACTTCTTTCAAGTATGTATGTATTTTAAAAACGTTTTTGCTATTTATGGCATTTGTGGGGGGTGGTAGCAACAAACGTGCAATTTTCTTTCAGTGTATTATAACAATTGTTTCATAAAGAGGATATTTCTCGTTCCTATTACATTAACTATGAATATTTGGTTAAGGTTAATTTTTAAGCATTTCTTCACAGTAAAGTTATAATGAATTTTGGATTTAAAATGGTTTGGGTTAATACTGTGAGAATATGAATTAATCTGCCTAAGCTGTGCTTACTAAGTGAATTAACACCATGTGTGTCTATGTAAGAGAAACAAACATTTCTCTTTCCATTTTCAAGAGCTAATAATACCCTGATTTCATCAAATAGTGAAATATTAGAATAATTTGTTATATTGACACAGATTTTTACACAGGGATAGTTTGAATAATTTATTATCTTTTAAGGTCATAACAATATTTTTGCCTTGTATTGTATCTGAATAACTGGAAATATATATTCAAGTGTTGTGAAAATTAACTAAGAAAAATTTCAATGAATTCTTAGAATCAAATTCTTTTTGAATGTGTAATAAGAGTATTATACAATTTAACTTGTAAATATAACCATCCAGAATATTAACCCAACTTCTTTTAGTTGGATTTAGGAACTACATCTAATATCATACTGCAGACAGGAGAAAGTCTCTTATCAGAAGTGTTTCTAATTCTGGTCTAACAGTGATAGTATGCTATGTAGATTTGGTGGGACAGCATATATATAGATACTTAATACATTTCTATTCAGTGATCTCCAGTATTCAGTCTTAGTGGCTTGTTGTTATATGGCATTATCCTCTTTTGAGTTAGAAAATATGCTTATTTGTGTTTATATTCTATTATCTTGATGTTTAAATCTTAATATATATACAAAATATATTTCTTGATGCTGACTTAATAGCTCATTTGGCAAAGGAGTTGCTGAGCAAGCATAAATCAAGAGTGGTGGTGTGTGTATAATTTCAGCATAAAAGGTTTAGAGAAAGGAGGATTAATGGGACTGACTTGACAGTCAGTTTAGCTAAAGGGTCAGCTGTAAGTCAACAAAAGACCTTATCTGAAATGGAAAAAAAATAGATGGACAACTTCTAAGGAACTGAACTAAGTTATGATCTCTGGACTCACCATGCATGTGCACACAGATATATTTCTTGTTTGGAAGAATGAATCAATTAGCTATTGATGGAAAATGAGATACAATCCATAATTTAGTAATGTGAGACAAGAACACATCTATTTTCACAGTCATATATAGACCAAACACAATGGAAAGATACTCAGGTTTTTTCTGAAGAACCTGTTAGCCCCAGTACAGGAAGAAGAGCTTTAAAATGATAATGAAACTAAAACTCTTGATCAGTTCTCTTAGGATTTTGTCTTCAGTAATTGATCATTCCTTCGGTCTATTGATTTTTCTCTTTAAAGAAAAATTACTTTCCTTTTATTTCCCTGTTACTGTGAATGAACAGTGGAATCCATCATTCTGAGAAATTCTTATTCCAATTTAATTTAGCTGTCATCCATGAACTCTGAATATCCCTGACTTAGAAATAAATAGCACTAGCATTTGAAATCAATCTCTTACTACTTCTTGATTTTATCAACACAAATAATAAACTAAATGATTTTAGACTTCATGTGGAAAAGCTGTATTTTATAGGAATATAAATGTGTTACTTAGTCTGAAGTAATACTTTGACACCTAGTGATATTTGAGGATTAAAATAGAAATTAAAGTATACATAGACTTCTGACCAGGAACATGCCTTAATAGCAGCATCAATATGCTCTCAAGTTAGAAATAAATATGAAAAAATCTATTTGAATCTGTCAGTTGCTTAACAGCAATCAATTCTTCTATGTAATTTACTACAGGTGATAAACAACTTGGAAGAAAATAATATATAATATTTGTATATCTGTTCATTTTATGGGGAATGAAGGACTTCCTTTTCTTTTCTTTTCCATAAAGTAGATGATTGTTTACATTCCCAAAATAAGCGTGAAAATCTTTTATTTTCTTCATATAATCAGGAACTTTTCATTTTTGCTTTTTAATAATAGTCTTTGTAACAGATGTGAGGTTTGACTTGCATTTTCCTGAGGATTAGTGTGTTCAACTAATTTTACCATATCCACTGGGTATTTATTTATATCCTTTTCAAAATAGGCTATTTTCAGGTTCATTGCCTATTTTTTTTCAGTTTTGTTATTTAAATTTTATTTTATATTTTTACTGTTGAGTAATATGAAGTTTTTTATATACTCTGAATACTGAGAATTTATGAGAAATATTCTGTAGGTTGCTTTGTCATTTTGTTTAATGTTATCTTTCTTTGTACTATGTAGAATAAGCAAGACACCAAAAGAAGCAAACTGCATTTTTTTCTCTTAAATATGGGGGGAAAAGGTACATACACCAACAGAATAGAATTTCTAGCATTACTTACTTTCCATGGTAAGAGACATGGGGAAAATTAAAAGATAAAGACCAAAGTATTACAAATAGAAGTTACATGAGAGGAATAAGTACAGATCTATGGTACAGAATAAAGACCTATAGGTAAAAATATTTTGTGGAATGTTGGTCTTTAGAAAAGACAGTACATTCTATGTATTCTTATTTCACATCCACACAAATAAATTATACATATATATATATATATATATAATCTTCTAACAATATATAATAAAATTTTACTCTTCATATGCATATATAATAATTAAATATGAATAGTAAAATTGGAATAAATATACTTTAGGTGTTAAAAGTTAAAGTAAAATATAGCAAGAATTGTAGTAAAAGCAGACTTTAAAATCACAATACCTCAACTCCCACTCATTTGAATTTATTGAAATGAGTCTATCATGTAAGAATCTAACTTCATTGATTGAATGTGAATGAACTGATTGAGTTGAAGCAATATCACCCGATAGAACAACAATGGCTGCCAAGTACAAAGGAATAAAAGAAAATAGGGAAATAATTCATTTTCGTGCTTTTATTTTTCTACCATTCTTCCCAGACTAGCACTACACAGTTATGCAGCCTTCAAAGAAGTATTTGTTATTATAATCACCTCCATGATTTTTTTTTCTGTGCTAAAGATACAATCTATTTGTTGTGTGTGTTCTCCAAATTTTCTAGGAGAGGTACAATCCCATCCCTCAAACGCACTTTGATTCCAGATGTGCCCAAGTATTAAAATTTCAAAACAAAATAAACACAAATTAATATGTTTAAAATGAAAGGAATAAATATAATTAAATGTTAGCCTGGGAACAAACCAATGTTCCTCCATAATCTCTATTTCAATTGCAGCCAGAAGCTCCTGTCTACCTTTCCTCATGATGAACTGCAACATGTAAGGTGAAATAATCCTTGTGCTGGTTAATTTTTGTAAAGGAGATAAACTGAATAATTTGGGAAGAGAGAACCTCAGTAGGAAAATTGCCCCTACCAGATTATCTTGTGGCCATGTGTATGGAATATTTTCTTTATTAGTATTAAACATTGTAGGGAACAGTTTACTGTGAGCAGAGACAATCCTGGATAGGTTTTCTTTAGAAGTATAAGAAAGCAAGCAAAAAGGAGTATTCCATAGTTTCTGATTCGGTCTATACCTTCAATTTTTGCCTTCAGTTCCTGTCTTGACTTTCCTCACGGATGAAATGAAACCTGAAAACTGTATATTGAAATAAACATTTTCTTCTCCAAGTTGCCTTATTCCATGTTTATTAACCACAAGAGAAAGCAAACTAGAATCATTATTCTAATTATTCTATAGCTGGTGCATCCAGCTACTTATGTGGTTACAGAGGCTTTGAAATAAGGTTCTTTCATCATTATACAAACACTTTGATGACTTAACCATTTCCATAACCCTACCTTAACTATATTTTTACTTAAACATTAAATTAGTATACATGATAATATATTGTACGATGCCAGCTGTGTTTATGTTTCCTAGATACTTTCATATCCTTTATGCATTCATAGATAATTATGTTTTTATATCAAAATAAGCTACAATGTATGAGAATATATACATTATAGTTATCTTTAACTACAAAAAACCCCCTGGAATATGCTTATCAAAACCATTTTTTTATTTATGATAAATATATGGTAAAGTGATATGACTTAATTTAAAAGAACAACTTATATTTTAGAAGTTGTTACAATTATTCATGAAGTGCTATACCATCTGACCCTTTTTCAGAATAACTTCTTGCCAATCATCTCAATGATTCCACTGCAGTCACACTGATCTCCTTGGTGGTCTTTTATAACATGAAAGAAAAATTGGAGATTTTCATCCTCCTCCTCCTCCTCCTCCTCCTCCTCCTCCTCCTCCTCCTCCTCCTCTTCTTCTTCTTCTTCTTCTTCTTCTTCTTCTTCTTCTTCTTCTTCTTCTTCTTCTTCTTCTTCTTCTTCTTCTTCTTCTTCATTATCCTCATTGTATCTTTCCCTTTTTTAAGATTTTTAGAAAAAAAATCCTTAACAAGAGTTTGAATGAAATTTTTCTAAATAAATAGTAGTATCCTCTGACACAGACATACACACACACACACACACACACACACACACACACACGTCATTTGCACAAAGAAAAAAATATTATCCACTATAAACCTTAGCCTTCATTACTATTTTTACATTTATGGCATCACTTAGAGATAATACCTCTGGATGGCCTTTCCTTCAGTTTCTGCCGAACATTTGACTGAGCATGGAGACCCCAGTGGAGAAGTTAAGGGAAGGACTGAAGGATCTGAAGAGTTTTCCAACCTCATAGGAAGAACTTTATCAACCAATCAGTCCTCCAAAGCTCTCAGGGACTAAACCATCAACCAAAGAGTAAACAGGGGTGACCCATGGCTCCAGCTGCATATGTAGCAGAGGAGGGCCTTATCTAGCATCGCTAGTAGGGATGCCCCTTCTGGAGGCTCAATGCCCCAGGATAGGGGAATACTAGGGAGCTGAGGCAGTCATGAGTGGCTAGGTGGCTGGGGAGCACTCTCATAGTGGAAGGGGGAGGGATGAAGGTATAGGGGACTTGCAGAGAGGAAAATTGGAAGGGGGATAAAATTTGAATTAAAAGTAAAAAAAATAACCAATAAAAAATGAAAAAAGAGAAAATACCTCAAATTGTGTGTGTGTGTGTGATTGTGTGTATATGTGTGCTTTTTAAAAATATTTGTGAAAAATGTTTTGTTTTTTAAGCAATATGGTATTCATCTGTGCTCCTGAATGATGCATTTCTGAATCATCCTTTCATTAAGCTGGATATATGTGACTGCAAAGAGAACAATGAAATACAAGTGTAAATTATTTTGGCAACTTCCCAACTGTGCAAAAATCTGTGTGATACTCCATATTCGCTTTCTTACGTTCAATGACTGCGAGTCTCTATATGGTACAGACTCCTGTGTTTATCCAAAATGAAAGAAACTTTTAGAATTGCTTTGTTTTTTCAAGACAAAGTTTGACTATGAAGCTCAGGTTGGTTGAACTCTTTGATCACACTCTCTGTCTTTCAAGTGCTTGAATTGTCATGCACAGTCATGCCCCATAATACTCATGAAGTTAATCCTGATCTAGTTTAAGTATAGAAGTTAATAAATGATTTTGTATACAAGATATTACATTTTGTATGTAGTTATGAACCTAAACCAGCTATTTAATTTATTTGAAAAACACTGCTCAAATACTCAGGTATAGCATACTAGTTGAATATATTGATATAATTCATTCATTCAGACATAATACTTGGTTGAATTATATCACTTGGCTCACACACATAATCTTTCAAGGTTATTTTCATTATTTTAATATGGCCATAGTAACACAGTTCAGTTTTGCCTCTGGGGCTATTTCCTTATTGATCCATACATATATACATTTAAGTTCCTCATAGTTTTCATTTGTTTCTCAAAATTATCCAGGCAGAACTTTGCATATTTAATATTAATTTCATTTACTTTCATTTATGTTTTTGAGACATTCAGATGATTGTATAAATACTAACTCTTCCAGACTCATGAACAATTTTCTTCTTTCTACATTGAATTTTGTACCCATTAAATAACTTCTTATTTCTATTCACTCTGTCCTTTACAAACAACATTTTAATTCCTGTATTTTTTAACTTGACAGTGTTATCCATCTCATATAAATAGAATCTTACCATATTGCCTGTATATTGTAAGTTTATTTAATATAGGTTAATATCAGGTTCAACATCTATGAATGATGTGGTAAAGGTTAAAGTTTACTTCTAATAACTGAACAACAATATATTTTATGGACCGAGTTTCTGTTTGATTGCTCTGAAGAAACACCATGACCAAGGCAGTTCTAATAAAAGAAAGTTTTTCATTGGAAAATTGCTTACAGTTTCAGAGGTTTAGTTCATTATCATTATGGTATAGAACATGGTGGCACACATGACATTAATAGTCTAAAGAAGTAGCTGACATAGAAAGAGACTGGGCATGGCATGAGATTTATCTCAAAGCTCATCTCAAGTGTTATACTTCCTGAATATGTTCACACATCTTAATACTTCTAATAATTTCAAGGAGTTCTAGTACCTGGCGACCATATATGAGGCTACAAGAGCCATTTTTCCTAAAATTACCAAATCTGTATTTGTACTTTATTTATCCATATTTGTCGCTG
This sequence comes from Mus caroli, assembly GCF_978045245.1. Taxonomy (NCBI): domain Eukaryota; kingdom Metazoa; phylum Chordata; class Mammalia; order Rodentia; family Muridae; genus Mus; species Mus caroli. Next base: position 105,487,789 of record NW_028227260.1, on the reverse strand, counting down.
GAAATGGTTTTTAAATAACTTTTGGACTCTCCTAATCTTGTGACCCTTTAATACAGACCCTCATATTGTGACCACGATAATAAAATTATTTTACTTTCTACTGTAATTTTTCTGCTACTTTGGTGACAGAGGTTTGCTATAGAGGCAGTGACTCATAGCTGGCACAACATGAATGTAAAAATAATTGAGTATTTCTTTTCAGTGCTCTCATATAAGTTTTAAAATTTGTTTTCATAATTTTAATGCTTTCTATTTTGGCTAAATTATTATACATTCATAACAAAATATGTAATGAACCTAGATTTCCCATATTCTTGAGTCTTTATTGTCTTTCTTATGGTTTCTATTGGTAAAATGAAATGCCATAACTAAAAGCAACTCAAAAAGGAAAGGATTTATTTGGCTTACATTTCCACATCACTGTTCATTATTGAAGGAAATCTGAACAAGAACTGAAACATGACTTGAATGTGGAAGCAGGAGCTGATGCAATGGCAGTGAAGAGGCTTGCTCAGTATGCTTTTATTTTTCCTTTCTTTTTTTTAAATTAGGTATTTTCTTCGTTTACATTTCCAATGCTATCCCAAAAGTCCCCCATGCCCTCCCCCATCTCCTACCCATCCACTCCCACTTCTTGGCCCTGGTGTTCCCCTGTACTGAGGCATATAAAATTTGCAAGACCAATGTGCCTCTCTTTCCACTGATGGCCAACTAGGTCATCTTCTGATACATATGCAGCTAGAGACACAAGCTCCAGGGGGTACTGATTAGTTCATATTGTAGTTCCACCTATAGGGTTGCAGATCCCTTTAGCTCATTGGGTACTTTTTCTAGGTCCTCCATTGGGGGCCCCGTGATCCATCCAATAGCTGACTGGCATATATCCAGAAAATGTTCCAACTGGTAATAAGGATACATGCTCCACTATGTTCACAGCAGCCTTATTTATAATAGCCAGAAGCTGGAAAGAACCCAGATGCCCCTCAACAGAGGAATGGATACAGAAAATGTGGTACATTTACACAATGGAGTACTACTCAGCTATTAAAAAGAATGAATTTATGAAAATCCTAGGCAAATGGATGGACCTAGAGGGCATCATCCTGAGTGAGGTAACCCAATCATAAAAGAACTCACATGATATGTACTCACTGATAAGTGGATATTAGCCCAGAAACTTAGAATACCCAAGATATAAGATACAATATGCAAAACATGAAACTCAAGAAGAATGAAGACCAAACTGTGGACACTTTGCCCCCTTTTAGAATTGGGAACAAAACACCCTTGGAAGGAGTTACAGAGACAAAGTTTGGAGCTGAGGCGAAAGGATGGACCATCTAGAGACTGTCATAACCGGGGATCCATCCCATAATCAGCCTCCAAACGCTGATACCATTGTATACACTAGCAAGATTTTGGTGAAAGAACCCTGATATAGCTGTCTCTTGTGAGGCTATTCTTGGACCTAGCAAACTCAGTATGCTTTCTTATAGAACCCAGGATCACCAGTCTACATGTGGCTGCACCTCCAATGGACTGGACATTTCTCATCAATTACTAATTAAGCAAATAGCCTACAGGCCTTCCTATAAACCAACTTTACTCAGGTATTTTATCAACTAAGTCTCCCTCCTTCCCAGTGACTGTAGCTTGCTTCAAGTTGTCATAAAACAAGTAAGCACATTTTGTTAACTCTTTTTTTCCTACTTTTTGAAATTAGATATCCTAATAGGAATAATGTAGTATCTCATTGTTGTTTAGATTCACAACATGTTAGTTATTAAGAATTTTAAATAATTTTGATGAGTTACCTGAATGTTCGTATATCTTATTTGGTAGACACATGTATTTGAAATCATTTTTCATTTTAACATGTTTGTTTTCATTTATGTTTATGTATCTGTGTGTGAGTATATGCTGTGAGTGTGTGTGTGTGTGTGTGTGTGTGCTCACATGTAACCTCAGTGGCCATAATGGTGGTGGATTTCTGGAAGACGAAATTATAGGTAGTTGTGAGGTACATGAAGTTGATACTGAGAACTGAACTCATGTCCTCTGGAAGAGCAGCAAGTATTCAAATCCCCTAAACCATTTATCCACCCATTCCCTTTTCGTAATTTTGCATTTATGTTGTTGTTTATTTGTTGATTTTATTTCCATATTCTTCATATCATATCCTGCCATAATATATAAATAAAAAATGATTTACTCGTAATTCACTTCAGAACATGCTCTGTGTTTTGGATATACTCATTGGAAATGGTGTCATGGTATACATCCAATTACTGTATTTGTACACATATAAGGTCATTTATCACTGATCATATAACTTTAAAATTTTGAAATCGGAATAGTTAACTAAATCTTATTTTCTATTTTAAGAGCTTCCTATTTTTCATTCAAAGTAAACATCTTTATGTACCCATAGGTTTTTAGATATCAACTGGGGCTGCAGTTAGTGTAAGTAACAACCATAATAACTTGAAATTTACAGTAAATAACATTGAGAACAACAATAAAGAAATAATATTAACATTCCCATTTAGCCATTATGCAGAGTTTATTAGATAAAAAGAAAGTAGGCAAAGTTTGATTATTTGTTTAATAAGTAAAGGAAAATTCTAAAGCAAAAGCATGTCACTGGGAAATTTAAGTCATATTTGCATATATTTACTCTAACAAAAATTCTGAAGCTATATTTTCTAATTTTCTCACTGTATTCATATGAGGATGAACTAAGATAAAAACTTCAACGAGCTTTTCTGTTGAGTTACTTCCCAACTGGTTCAAGATCTTCTGAAGAGAAAAAGTGCCCTCAATATTAGGAAAGCTCTATGAAAAATCACATGAAACCCTTTGTAAATGTTGAAATTCACTTAGGATGTTGATTTTTCTATTTTATTGTACTGACTACATTTTTATAGTATGGTAGTTTGTTTAGAAATAAATACTTTATAGTATTGAGAAATCAACCATCTCCACTGTGAGGCTTAACAAGCTTGAGGTTTCTAATATTTTCTAATCTGAAAAAGGAGAAAAGAACCTGAGAGTAACTTATCCAGTACATTAATGGATAATCAAAAAATGAATACAAGACAGTCCACTCTGCTAAATATGTACATTTTCTTCAGCGTAAAAGAAATCTTCAAAATGCTGAGAGCTTGAACAAAATCCACATGTTTTGCAAAACAGTGATATTTAGGGCTAAAAGCTACCATATTAAGTAGAACTTTATTGGCACACTATGATTATTTTAGTGATTTATAACAAAGTGGTATTTGGAAATGATTGAAAATGATTTGATAGTGTTAATAAGTTTAATCCCAGCACTCGGGAGGCAGAGGCAGGCGGATTTCTGAGTTCTGGGCCAGCCTGGTCTACAAACTGAGTGCCAGGACAGCCAGGGCTACACAGAGAAACCCTGTCTCGAAAAAACCAAAAAAAAAAAAAAAAAAAAAAGTTTCTTATTGGCATGAATGTTTAATATATGAAATCTGAAATAAACTTCAATTGAGCTGCATTCAATTTTTAAAGATTTTTAACTGATTAAGCCAAAGTTAATTAAAAATTAGATTTGACATGAAGAGAATATATATGTAATAGATTTTCATATAATATATTTACATTTTATTAATTCTTTGAGTATTATATCATTCACCTCAGTCCTGCTTATTCCCCATGATCCCATCATACCTGCCATTTGCCCTTGTAACCCACAAAATGACAAAGCACTTTATGTTGCCTAGGTGATACTGTGGAGCTGGACCTGATGACAAAGACATGGGTGAGTCAGCCCCTAAGATGCAAGAGTGGGAGAACTGGTTTAGCTTTACAGGTTGCAGCACTTTGGAGAGTGAGACTTGTGCCTTCACAGGGCAGCACAGTGGAGCTGTCTCTGGTGGCTTGGACGCAGGTGAGCCTACTCTGATGGATATGTATATATATATATATATATATATATATATAATTTATATTAATATATTTAATATATTAAAATAATTTTAATATATTAATTATTTTTATTATTCTTATTAGATATTTTCTTTATTTACATTTCTTTTTTTAAAATTTTTAATATTTTTTTATTACGTATTTTCCTCAATTACATTTCCAATGCTATCCCAAAAGTCCCCCATACCCTCCCACTTCCCTACCCACACATTCCCATTCTTTTGGCCCTGGCATTCCCCTGTATTGGGGCATATAAAGTTTGCAAGTCCAATGGGCATCTCTTTCCAGTGATGGCTGACTGGGCCATCTTTCGATACACATGCAGCTAGAGACAAGAGCTCCAGGGTACTGGTTAGTTCATCATGTTGTTCCCCCTATAGGGTTGCAGATCCCTTTAACTCCTTGGGTACTTTCTCTAGCTTCTCCATTGGGAGCCCTGTGATCCATCCAATAGCTGACTGTGAGCATCCACTTCTGCGTTTGCTAGGCCCCAGCATAGTCTCAAAAGAGACAGCTATATCTGGGTCCTTTCAGCAAAATCTTGCTAGTGTATGCAATGGTGTTAGCGTTTGGAAGCTGATTATGGGATGGATCCCTGGATATGGCAGTCTCTAAATGGTCCATCCTTTCATCACAGCTCCAAACTTTGTCTCTGTAACTCCTTCTCTGGGTGTTTTGTTCCCAATTCTAAGAAGGGGCATAGTGTCCACACTTTGGTCTTCATTCTTCTTGAGTTGCATGCGTTTAGCAAATTGTATCTTATATCTTGGGTATCCTAAGTTTTGGGCTAATATCCACTTATCAGTGAATACATATTGTGTGAGTTCCATTGTGATTGTGTTACCTCACTCAAGATGATGCCCTGCAGGTCCATCCATTTGGCTAGGAATTTCATAAATTCATTCTTTTTAATAGATGAGTAGTACTCCATTGTGTAAATGTACCATAATTTCTGTATCCATTCCTCTGTTGAGGGGCATCTGGGATCTTTCCAGTTTCTGGCTATTATAAATAAGGCTGCTATGAACACAGTGGAGCATGTGTCCTTCTTACCAGTTGGGACATCTTCTGGATATATATATATGCCCAGGAGAGGTATTGCTGGATCCTCCGGTAGTACTATGTCCAATTTTCTGAGGAACCGCCAGACTGATTTCCAGAGTGGTTGTACAAGCTTGCAATCCCACCAACAATGGAGGAGTGTTCCTGTTTCTACATATCATCGCCAGCATCTGCTGTCACCTGAATTTTTGATCTTAGCCATTCTGACTGGTGTGAGGTGGAATCTCAGGGTTTTTTTGATTTGCATTTCCCTGATGATTAAGGATGTTGAACATTTTTTCAGGTGCTTCTCTGCCATTCGGTATTCCTCAGGTGAGAATTCTTTGTTCAGTTCTGAGCCCCATTTTTTAATGGGGTTATTTGATTTTCTGGAGTCCACCTTCTTGAGTTCTTTATATATATTGGATATTAGTCCCTTATCTGATTTAGGATAGGTAAAGATCCTTTCCCAATCAGTTGGTTTTTTTTGTCTTATTGATGGTGTCTTTTGCCTTGCAGACATTTTGCAGTTTTATGAGGTCCCACTTGTCAATTCTTGATCTTACAGCACAAGCCATTGCTGTTCTGTACAAGAATTTTCCCCCTGTGCCCATATCTTCAAGGCTTTCCCCCACTTTCTCCTCTATAAGTTTCAGTGTCTCTGGTTTTATGTGAAGTTCCTTGATCCACTTAGACTTGACCTTAGTACAAGGAGATAGGAATGGATCGATTCGCATTCTTCTACATGATAACAACCAGTTGTGCCAGCACCATTTGTTGAAAAATGCTGTCTTTCTTCCACTGGATGGTTTTAGCTCCCTTGTCGAAGATCAAGTGACCAAAGGTGTGTGGGTTCATTTCTGGGTCTTCAATTCTATTCCATTGCTCTACTTGTCTGTCACTATACCAGTACAACACAGTTTTTATCACAATTGCTCTGTAGTAAAGCTTTAGGTCCGGCATGATGATTCCACCAGAGGTTCTTTTATCCTTGAGAAGAGTTTTTGCTAACCTAGGTTTTTTGTTATTCCAGATGAATTTGCAGATTGCACTTTCTAATTCGTTGAAGAATTGAGTTGGAATTTTGATGGGGATTGCATTGAAAATGTAGATTGCTTTTGGCAAGATAGCCATTTTTATAATGTTGATCCTGCCAATCCATGAGCATGGGAGATCTTTCCATCTTCTGAGATATTCTTTAATTTCTTTCTTCAGAGACTTGAAGTTTTTATTATACAGATCTTTCACTTCCTTAGAGTCACGCCAAGATATTTATATTATTTGTGACTATTGAGAAGGGTGTTGTTTCCCTAATTTCTTTTTCAGCCTGTTTATTCTTTGTGTAGAGAAAGGTCATTGATTTGTTTGAGTTAATTTTATATCCAGCTACTTCACTGAAGCTGTTTATCAGGTTTAGGAGTTCTCTGGTGGAATTTTTAGGGTCACTTATATGTACTATCATATCATCTGCAAAAAGTGATATTTTGACTTCATCTTTTCCAATTTGTATCCCTTTGATCTCCTTTTGTTTTACAGTTGCTCTGGCTACGACTTCAAGTACAATGTTGAATAGGTATGGAGAAAGTGGACAGCCTTGTCTCATCCCTGATTTTAGAGGGATTGCTTCAAGCTTCTCACCATTTACTTTGATGTTGGCTACTGGTTTGCTGTAGATTGTTTTTATTATGTTTAGGTATGGGCCTTGAATTCCTGATCTTTCCAAGACTTTTATTATGAATGGGTGTTGGATCTTGTCAAATGATTTTTCAGTATCTAACTAGATGATCATGTGGTTTTTGTCTTTGATTTTGTTTATATACTGGATTACGTTGTTGGATTTCCATATATTGAACCATCCCTGCATCCCTGGGATGAAACCTACTGGTCAGGATGGATTATTGTTTTGATGTGTTCTTGGATTCAGTTAGCAAGAACTTTATTCAGGATTTTTGCATCAATATTCATAAGGGATATTGGCCTGAAGTTTTCTATCTTTGTTGGGTCTTTTTGTGCTTTAGGTAAAAGAGTAATTGTGGCTACATAGAATGAGTTTGGTAGAGTACCTTCTGTTTCTATTTTGTGGAATAGTTTGTGAAGAACTGGGATTAGATCTTCTTTGAAGGTCTGATAGAACTCTGTAAAAAACTCATCTGGTCCTGGGCTTTTTTTGGTTGAGAAACTATTAATGACTGCTTATATCTCTTTGGGGGATATAGGGCTGTTTAGATCATTAACCTGATCTTGATTCAACGTTGGTACCTGGTATCTGTTTAGAAACTTCTCCATTTCATCCAGGTTCTCCAGTTTTGTTGAGTATAGCCTTTTGTAGAAGGATCTGATGGTGTTTTGGATGTCTTCAGGATCTGTTGTTATGTCTCCTTTTTCATTTCTGATTTTGTTAATTAGAATGCTTTCCCTGTGCCCTCTAGTGAGTTTGGCTAAGGGTTTATCTATCTTGTTGATTTTCTCAAAGAACCAGCTCCTTGACTGGTTTATTCTTTGAATAGTTCTTGTTTCCACTTGGTTGATTTCGCCCCTGAGTTTGATTATTTCCTGCTGTCTACTCCTCTTGGGTGAATTTGCTTCCTTTTGTTCTAGTGCTTTTAGGTGTGTTGTCAAGCTGCTAATGTGTGCTCTCTCTAGTTTCTTTTTAGAGGCACTGAGAGCTATGAGTTTTCCTCTTAGAAATGCTTTCATTGCGTCCCATAAGTTTGGGTATGTTGTGGCTTCATTTTCATTGAACTCTAAAAAGTCCTTAATTTCTTTCTTTATTCCTTCCTTGACCAAGCTATCAATGAGAAGATTGTTGTTCAGTTTCCACGTGAATGTTGGCTTTCTATTATTTATTTTGTTATTGAAGATCAGCCTTAGTCCATGGTGATCTGATAGGATGCATGGGACAATTTCAATATTTTTGTATCTGTTGAGGCCTGTTTTGTGACCAATTATGTGGTCAATTTTTGAGAAGGTACCATGAGGTGCTGAGAAGAAGGTATATTCTTTTGTTTTAGGATAGAATGTTCTGTAGATATCTGCCAGATCCATTTAATTCATAACTTCTGTTAGTTTCACTGTGTCCCTGTTTAGTTTCTGTTTCCATGATCTGTCCATTGTTTTTCACCAATGGTGGTGTGTTGAAGTCTCCCACTATTAATGTATGAGGTGCAATGTGTGCTTTGAGCTTTACTAAAGTTTCTTTAATGAATGTGGCTGCCTTTGTATTTGGAGCATAGATATTCAGAATTGATAGTTCCTCTTGGAGAATTTTACTTTTGATGAGTATGAAGTGCCCCTCCCTGTCTTTTTTGATGTCTTTGGTTTGGAAGTCAATCTTATCAGATATTAGAATGGCTACTTCAGCTTGTTTCTTCATACCATTTGCTTGGAAAATTGTTTTCCAGCCTTTCATTCTGAGGTAGTGTCTATCTTTTTCTCTGAGATGAGTTTCCTGTAAGCAGCAAAATGTTGGGTCTTGTTTGTGTAGCCAGTTTGTTAGTCTGTATCTTTTTTTGGAGAGTTTAGTCCATTGATATTAAGAGATATTAAGGAAAAGTCATTGTTGCTTCCTGTTATTTTTGTTGTTAAAGTTGGCATTCTGTTCTTGTGGCTGTCTTCTTTTAGGTTTGTTGAGGGATTACCTTCTTGTTTTTTTCTAGGGTGTGGTTCCCGTCCTTGTATTGTTTTTTTTTTCCGTTATTATCCTTTGAAGGGCTGGATTCGTGGAGAGATAATGTGTGAATTTGGTTTTGTCGTGGAATACTTTGGTTTCTCCATCTATGTTAATTTAGAGTTTGGCTGGGTATAGTAGCCTGGGTTGGAATTTGTGTTCTTTTAGTGTCTGTATAACATCTGTCCAGGATCTTCTGGCTTTCATAGTCTCTGGTGAAAAATCTGGTGTAATTCTGATAGGCTTGCCTTTATATGTTACTTTGCCTTTTTCTCTTACTGATTTTAGTATTCTATCTTTACTTAGTGCATTTGTTGTTCTGATTATTATGTGTCGGGTGGTATTTCTTTTCTGGTCCAGTCTATTTGGAGTTCTGTAGGCTTCTTGTATGTTCATGGGTATCTCTTTCTTTAGATTTGGGAAGTTTTCTTCTATAAGTTTGTTTAAGATGTTTGCTGGTCCTTTGAGTTGAAAATCTTCATTCTCATCTACTCCTATTATCCCTAGGTTTGGTCTTCTCATTGTGTCCTGGATTTCCTGGATGTTTTGAGTTAGGATCTTTTTGCATTTTCCATTTTCTTTGATTGTTGTGCCAATGTTCTCTATGGAATCTTCTGCACCTGAGATTCTCTCTTCCATCTCTTGTATTCTGTTGCTGATGCTTGCATCTATGGTTCCAGATTTCTTTCCTAGGCTTTCTATCTGCAGCGTTGCCTCACTTTGGGTTTTCTTTATTGTGTCTACTTCCCTTTTTAGGTCTTGGATGGTTTTATTCAATTCCATCACCTGTTTGGTTGTGTTTTCCTGCAATTCTTTAAGGGATTTTTGTGCTTCCTCTTTAATGTCTTCTACTTGTTTAGCAGTGTTCTCCTGTATTTCTTTAAGTGAGGTATTAAATTCCTTCTTGATGTCCTCTACCATCATCATGAGATATGCTTTTAAATCCAGGTCTAGCTTTTCAGGTGTGTTGGGGTGCCCTGGACTGGGCGAAGTGGGAGTGCTGGGTTCTGATGATGGTGAGTGGTCTTGGTTTCTGTTAGTAAGATTCTTATCCACTTTCCTGGTTTCCCCTCTAAAACCCCCTATCCCATCCCCCCCCCCCCCACACACACACTCTGCTCACCTTGATTATGGTCTTTCATCCTCCCTGTTTCTCTCCTCTTACTCAAATCTATCCCCTTTCTATCATTAGAAAACAAATCAACTATTAATGATTTTCTGTTATGCTTGATCTCAGAGAGTCTCTATGCAGAAGCTGATTGATGCAGATACATACACCCACAGCCAAACATTGGAAAAAGTTTGGAGATGCTTACTGAACAATAGTAGGAAAGATTGCATCTTTGGAGAGGATAGGAACTCCACAGGAATACCAACAGAGTCAACTCACCTGGACCCTTGTGGGGGTCATAGATACTGAATCTTAGAGCATACATGGGCTGGACCTAGGTCTCCCACATATATGTAGCATATGGGCTGCTTAGTTTTCATGTGGGTCCTGAACAACTGGAGTTTGTGCTGTCCCTCTATCTGTTTCCTGTCTGTGGAATCCTTTCAATGACAGGGCTGTTTGTCTGGCCTCAGTGGAAGAGGATGTGCCTAGACTCCTGGAGATCAGATGATCCAGGGTGATGGGATACCCAGGGGACCTCACTCTTTCAGAGGAGAAGGGGTAGGTGATAAGGGGAGGGACTCTATGGGGAGGGACTCTATAGGGAGGGACAGAAGGAAGCATTTCCTATGTAAATAAATAAAAAATTAAAAGGAAAACAAATCACCATAATATTTTTTAAACAAAACCTGGTGCCAATAGAAATATCTCTAGGTCTGACTTAAACCATGAAGCAGTATATATTTATATATACATACACACATGCATACATACATACATACATACATACATACACATATAATGAAAAAGAAAGCACTTTTTTTGCATTTTCTGAGAAAAAGTATTGGAATAATTTCAGAACACAGTATTTTGGGATGACAATCCACTTCTAAATCTATTTGCTAGAATACTTTCACCCAAACAGTAGTGAGTTATTTTATTTCAGTTCTCTTGGTAGTATGAAATACTATATCTGAAGCATATGTTGGGGTTGGTATATATTACAAAACACAAAGCTAAGATTTACCATAAGTATGTACGTTGGTCCTAAAAATGCTGATTTTCATTATGTTCTGTATTCACTACTAAATGAATCAAATATGGTTTTCGTTTTTGGTTAGATATGGAAAATTACAAGGCAGTAGTAAGCTATATCACAGGATAACATAAAAACTTATAGTGTGAGCTGAAGAAACAATAATTAGCAAGATATAGACTAAAGTTCATGTAAATTAATTTCCTTTCCACAACCTATAGCTAAGGACAAAAGTCAACATTCAATAGAATGTGTTTTGATGATAAAGCACATCTAACCACATATTTAGTTATTTTGATTTCATTAGATATTTTACATCAATATACTTATTCATAAGATAGTTCAGTATAAGTATCATTTAATATCATTAGTCACAAGTTAAATAAATGTCTAATAAATGTGAATGTCAAATATGCAAGCATTTTTTAAAAGTCAGAAATGAATGATTTCTCAAACATTTATGTTTCTCTGTTTCTACTTTAGTGTTTAAATTCCATTTCTTATATATTTTAAAACTACCTGTATTTAGACAGTTGTAGCAAACAAAGACAAATCTGGAAAATATTTTCCATATAATAAAATATATAAGGCAAACAAACAATATCGGTTTAATGTAGGATAATCATATGAAGAAATACTTATGTGCAGATTGCCCATTTCTTTGTTAAACTGCCAAAGTGGACAAAAACCCAACACATAATGTGGAAAGAACAGGTCATATTTCCTTGGCTATGATTTCATTTCCATAGCTTTGATGAAGACAGATGTCATTATGAATACTCATTATAGAAGAAAAGAAAAATATGATGAGAACCTATTGCTATAAACAGTTTCATCGGTGAAAGAAATATTAAACCAAGTCTTTCCAAATAGTTATATGGTTTAGCAATTGAATAAATATGAAGACTTAAGAAAGGGAACATATTAATCATGTGCTTGAAATTTTCTTCCATATGTCATCATAATTTGTGAAAATTGCTACACTCCATTCAAGTTTTAGATAAGGAAGAACTTTAAAGCAATTCTGAAATCAAATTACACTCTTGTTAAAGGGTTACCTCATATTATGCTAAATTAATCCTTTTTATTTACTATACTTCTTCACGTATATATGCACACTAATGTAAGCTGCAAATATCAAAGCTGATTTTTAATTTTTTTGAAGTAGGTATTTTCTTCATTTACATTCCCAGTGATATCCCAAAAGTCCCCCATACCCTCCCACCCACTCCCCTACCCACCCACTCCCCTACCCACCCACTCTCCTACCCACACACTCCTACTTCTTGGCCCTTGTGTTCCCCCACACTGAGGCATATAAAGTTTGCACGACCAATGGGCCTCTCTTTCCACTGATGGCCTACTAACCCATCTTCTGATCCATATGCAGCTAGAGACACGAGCTCTGGGGGGTACTGCTTAGTTCATATTTCTGTTCCATCTATAGGGTTGCAGATCTCTTCAGCTCCTTGGGTACTTTCTCTAGCTCCTCCATTATGGGCCCTGTGATCCATCCAATAGCTAACTGTAATTTTTCCTAATATTGGCTATTTCTTTTCCATAGTGGCAATAAAATAAAATAAATGAAATGAAGTTTGAAAAACTTAGCACCTTACTCATATCTCTGTAATATTAATTTTATCACCTATAAATGGATATAACAACTCTATTCTATGACAATGTCATGTGATAGAATATGTATTTGTGGTAATAACCACATGTCATTTGATATATGATCTCCTTTCTAATCTTCAAGGTGTAATCTGTCCAAGTATAGGTGCCTAATAAGAGAGAAACAATTTTTCAAAAGGGAGAATTCTAATCTTTGTTTCTAAAGTCTATAGGGAATGAGAGAAAATGTGTTTGAGAAGAAAAGACATACTTTCTTTTTAACACTGTATGCTTTCTATTTCTCGAAATTCCAAAACATATTTCTCAATGTCTCTGAGACAGCTGTCTACTTGATCAGGCTAACTCATGAAGCTGTAATCAAGAAGTTAATGTGGCCAGAACACATGGTTGGAGATGAGAAGAAGAGGTTCCAAGACGTTAAAACATCTGCTACTCAGTTACTATGTGATGACTCAATTGACAACAGAGTCTTATGAAAGGAATGGTTCTTGAGAAATGAACGAGAAAGAGTCTAGCTTGATTACTCAGTTAAAAGTTGCACATAAAGCAGCAGAAGCTATCCTAAATCCTTGACTATGGTATAGAAGTAGTAGAAAGACTTATCCTTGAAGAGAATTTAAGAAGAAATTTGATATGTCTCTGTGACTCTTCACAAGTTAACCAATTGCCTAATAATATATGCTGATGGTTCATATAGCATCATTATGAACAATTCATTTTGAGAAATGAAGAATTCAGAAATAATGTTGGGGCAATTAATGATGAAATTTTGTAGTAATAATGACTTAATTTGGCTTTCACTTCAGTCATTCTAATATATTAGTTGGTAGGTTATGGATACAGAATAAAGACGCCCAAGACATAAAAATTGAATAAATTTCTACTACATGCATAATTAAATTTATAGAAATGTATTTATCACAAGAAAGTAAAGGACAAAGATCACACATACTTTGTGATATTTTTGAGTGTCATTTATGGTAGCCACTGTTATTATTATTATTTCTTTTCTTCTATTAGTTGGACTTGTTCTTTAACAATTTCTCTTTTTTTTCTTTTTTTTTTGTTCCTAAAAGGTATTTTTTATTGGGTATTTATTTCATTTACATTTCCAATGCTATCCCAAAAGTCCCCCACACACTCCCCCACCCACTCCCATACACACCTACTCTCACTTCATGGCCCTGGTGTTCCCCTGTACTGAGGCATATAAAGTTTGCACGACCAATGGCCCTCTCTTTCCACTGATGGCCGACTAAGCCATCTTCTGATTCATATGCAGCTAGAGAAAGGAGCTCGGGGGGGGGGCGCTTATTGGTTAGTTCATATTGTTGTTCCACCTATAGGATTGCAGATCCCTTCATCTCCTTGGGTACTTTCTCTAGCTCTTCCATTGGGAGCCCTGTGATACATACATATAATGTTATTATTTGTGTGATTTCCAATTATAATTGTTATTCAAAATATATTACAGAAAATAATTAATTTTGTAAGGAAAACAAGCTCTGGAGCTGGGTGTGGTGATCCATGCCTGTGAGGCTCCTATTTAAATGTATAATTAGATGCACAAGACCCTGTCTTAAAAAAAAATCATGAAATCAAAGCTCCCTGGAGAAAAAGCTTCCATTTTCATGTTGTCAGTAATAAGATACTGAAGTCAATATGTTTTTAGTTATATCTAATCCACAGGATTGCTATTGTGAAATTTGAATAAAGACTATTGTTAATTGGCTTCTAATGTTTATTTTCAGGATAGCAATTGGTCTGTTGTTATCTTACCACTTTTAACCAAGAATAGGGGATATCAGACTTCTTACCAAACTGTTATGTGGACAAAAGTGGCATGTTTTTCTTTTAAAGATATTTCTTTGTTTACTCATTGTATTTTCATAAGCTTCAAAATAAGGTAATATAGGAAAAAGAGAATGGGAATATGTTAAAAATACATGATATACTTGAATGAAAATAGTGTAAATCTGGACATGCTGCCATAGACCTGTATTTCAAACTACTTCAGAAGCTGAGTCAGGAAGAGTATAGTTTGAGGATTGTTTGAGCTAAAGAATGAGTTTAAGGAAAAGGTTGGAAACTTAGAAATAGTGTCTCAAAGTAGGTAGAAAAGGGGTACTGAGGATAAAATTCAATGATAGAATGCTTGCCTAACCATGAATAAAATCCTAATTTCAATGCACAAGAATGTCATTATGAAACATCTCTTTGTAAAAAGAATATAACTAATGAAAAATAAAATTTTAAAAGGCAAAGAACATGGAGTGAATTATACTTGTAATTAATAGTAATAATAGTAACATATCTTAGTTACATTTCTTTTGCTATGAGGAGACACCACGTCTAATGCAATTTATAAGAGGATGCTTACTATTTCAGAGCTTTGGTCTGTAAACACCATAGGCAGACAGGCATAGCACAGGAACAGTAACTATGAGCTCAAATCTGATTGACAAGTCACAGGCAGACAGAGAGAAACTGGGTCTGGTGTGAGATTTTGAAACCAGAAAGCCCATCTCCAGAGAGACACCTCTTCCAACAAGTCTGTCCCTATACCAACAAGACCACAGCTCCTAATCTTTCTGAAACAGTTCACTAACTTGAGACCAAGCACTAAAATACATGATCCTATGGGGGTTATGTGTTTTCCAACCACCACGTGTGTGCAGACATAGTTGTACATTCTTTTTGTCCTACCACTTAGAAGTCACAGGTAGACAGACCTTTATTATTTAATGAAAAACCTAGTCTACATAGAACCTTTAAGGACAGCCAAGGTTATGTACATAGTGTGATCTTGTCTCAAATAAATAAACAACCTGGACCTGGACAGGAATTAAAGCAGAAATGATGACTTCTTATTGATTTGCTCCACATGGCTTGCACAGCCTGCCTTTTATATTATATTATATTATATTATATTATATTATATTATATTATATTATATTATATTTTATTTACATTTCAAATATCATTCTCTTTCCCGGGTTCTCCTCTGTAAAACCCCTATCCCATCCCCTTTAACCTGCTTCTGTGAGGGTGTTCCCCCACCCACCTACCCACTTCTCCCTTACTGCCCCTAAACTGGGGCATCAAGCCTTCACAGAACAAAGGGCCTCCCCCTCACATTAATGCCAGATAAGGCCCCTTCAGCTCCTCTGGTCCTTCCCCTAACTCCTTCATTGAATTCCCTGTGCTCAGTCCTATGGTTGGCTGGGAGCATCTGCATCTGTATAGATCTGGCAGAGCCTTTGAGGAGGCAGCTGTATCAGGCTCCTGTCAGCAAGCACTTCTTGGCATCTGCAGTAGTGTATATATTTGGTATCTGCCTGTGGGATGGATTCCCAGGTAGGACAGTCTCTGGAAGACCTTTCCTTCAGTTCCTCTCTTTCTCCCTGTATTTCCTTTAGACAGGAGCAATTCTGGGTTACAGTTTTGGAGAAGGGTGGGTACACCGATCACTCAACTGGGGTGCCATGGTTAAACTCTGGATATGGTCTCGATAGGTTCTCTTTCCCCTTTGTGGGGTATTTTAGCTAATGTCATCCCTGTGGGATTCTGGGAGGTTCTTGCTTTCCTGACATCTGGGACTTTGTTGTTGCTAACCTCAGTTCCCCATCCCCCATTGCTACATATCTCTGTTCAATTGCCTGACCCTCTGTACATCTACTCCATCTCCTCCCATTCCTGATTTTCACCCTTTTCCCCTCCCCATCTTCTTTTCCACCCAAGTCCCTACCACTCTCTACCTCCCTTGTTTATTTTGTTTGCCCTTTTAATTAGGACTAAAACATCCACTCTTTGTTCTTCCTTTCTTCTTGAGCTTCACCTTTTTATAGCATGCAGGTCCACCTGCCCAGGGAAGGATCTGCCCCAATCAAGAAGGAGCCATGAAGGGATGATGCTTACTTACTTTCTCAATATGTCTTGCTTATCCTACTTTGTTATATAAATTAGGACTAGCTGCCAATGAGTGGTACTGCTCAGAGAGCTGGGCCCTTTCACATCAGTCAATCAATAAATGCCCTGAAGATTTGCCTATAAACATGGAGGTATTTTCTTAATTAGCTTATTTTCCCATATTAATTTTGTTTGTGGAAAGTTAGCAAAACTGATCATTATAGCACTGTACATATTCTCAATGATCATTTTCACAGTCTTGTTTGTTTGTTTGTTTGTTTGAGACAGAGTTTCTCTATATAGCTCTGTCTGTCCTGGAACTTACTCTGTAAACTAGGTTGGCCTCAAACTCAGAAATCCACCTGCTTCTGCCTCCATACTGCTGGGATTAAAGGCATGTGCTACCGCTGCCCAGCTCCTTTTCAGTCTTGTGAAGACACTCTCTCATATTCCCATTTTGCATATAAGTAAAATGAAGTCTCAGTGTTAAGTCAGTAGCCCAGTAAATGAATCACAATGGAGACCTATGCGTGCTGCCTGGAGAACAGTGGTTCTTAACCTTCCTAATGCTGTGATCTTTTAATGTACTTCCTCATGTTGTCGTGACCCCTAACCATAAAATTATTTTTGTTGTTACTTCATAACTGTGATTTTGCTACTGTTATTAATTGTAATGTAAATATCTGTGTTTTTCAATGGTCTTAGATGATCCCTGTGAAAGGACCATTCAATCCCACAAAGGAGTCTCAACCCACAAGTTGAGAACTACTGATTTAGAACCATTAAGTTTAACCATTTTTCCAAGAATAAACTAATATACATGTAATCAACCTTGGAAGCATACTGATAGTGGGAAGCAATCAAAGTGTACTAGATTTAAAGTTATCTAAGGGAAGAGTTGAGTAGGTGAGGTGCACAGTGAGTCATTTCTTGCTCAGACTCTTTCCTCATTTATCTGGATCTTAGTACCTATAGGTTCTATAGAGACTAGTGAACTCATCATTTTTCTTATCTAAAGTATCCTACATTTAAATTTTATACAAAGGCTTCTTTGACAACTTCTTTTAAAACACATGAAATTTACAGCTAATACTATCCCTCATAGAAAATTAAAGACCTTTCCCCCCAAAAAAAAACCCACATTTATAATTTAAAAAAAAAAATAAAATTTAATGGGACAGACACTGAACCAAATACTGTTATCATTTAGTTGAAAAAAAAGAAAACTCTAACCTTTCATATAGCTCTGAGTCAGGTGCAGATAATAAGTTATAGTCCAGCCCAAGATGTATCTTGTCTCAAATCAAGAAACAAGAAACAGTAAAAATGTAGTAAGGAAATGCTACTTTGTGGATAAGAAAACTGAGTCACTCTAATACTAAGTCAGACGTCAAGATATGACAGAATAATATATGTGCATGTCAGAGATGTGTACCCATGTACACAGAGGACAGAACACAGCATTTGGAGTGCTATACTTTTCACCTATTTGTTTGAAATATAGCCTCCCACTGAACTTGTATTTTACCTTTTTGTCTTTTCTTTTTTTTTTTTTTTTTTGGAGGCAGGGTGGCTAGACAAGGTTGTCAGCAATCCTGAGAAGTCCTTCTGTTTTTGTGATTATTTTATCCCAGCACTGGACTGACATGTTCCTGCAGTCATGGACAATTTTTCTCCACATGCACACTGGATATTTGAACATAGGATCTCATACCTTCATAGCAAGTGTTCTTATCTACCAAACTATCTCCTGAAATACATGTTTTTTTTTTTCATTTTTAATTTCAGCCTTAAAAATTTCTAAGTTTCTGTTTTATAAAACTCATACAAACTCGAAATAGAAGTAATAGAATCTGTGCTTCATAGCTGCTGAGTTTTAAATATGGTCATAAACATAAAAATAAAAAAATATGAAGGACAAACATATAGTTTTGCATAGATACCATAATCTCATTTTATGCCAAAACTCTCAGTTTATGAGAAAACTTTAATTCCAAATGCTCTCAGTATTTTTGTAGTTTTTCTGGAAACAGAAGACCTATTTTTATCAGTACAATTGCTTATGTGGAAACAGAAGGACTATTTCATTCTGAGCAATCTTATAAACCTTTCTCAGATCCCTCCATTACCCTGACAATTCCATTAAGGCCATTCTGTAATTGCATGATGTTGTTTATCCAGTTTCAGGAGTCAAAGTTGAGGGTTGCAGTTAAATAGATGCCTGTGAATGGTAATAAAATTATTGATATTTACAAAATGTTTGTTTGAATAAATTGATTTTTTATATATTTTAAGGCAGAAGTAGAAAGCAACAATAATAACATACCAATATACAATTAAGTTGCAATGTTGAAGATCAGTTGCTGATAGAAGACACTAATTTGTGAGTAAATAAACACTATCTAGTGGGAAGGAAGACTCACAAGTTCTTTCTCATTGACTATGTGACCGGTACTATTAGAATCTAAACTGTACATTGTCTGAAGCATGCTCTTAATACTGAATCCATCAGTACCTTATTAAAAGATCATATTATAGAATGATTTTTCTAAGAAAATCATATAAACATACAGATTGATTAAAACAAAACAAAGCAAAACAAAACAAACAAAACAAAACAAAACAAACAAAAAACCCATCAGGTTACATAAATAAACCCTAGGAACATGAAAGTAGAAAATGTTAGTTTGTTAGACATATCAAGGATCAAGCATGCAGACTTTCTCCGAGGTTAGAAAGGAGAAACATCTGTCCCTTTCACCTACATTCATGCTTCCTTCTGTGCCTGCAACACTAAACAGTGATTAGATCAAGAAGAGTTCCGTATGTCCTGC
This sequence comes from Mus caroli, assembly GCF_978045245.1. Lineage (NCBI taxonomy): Eukaryota > Metazoa > Chordata > Mammalia > Rodentia > Muridae > Mus > Mus caroli. The sequence continues at coordinate 105,468,605 of NW_028227260.1, read as the reverse complement.
TAAGACATTTAGACAGTATCCTGAAGGCCATGAAGTCACTAAAGGGTTTTAATTCACAGATGAATACTTACATGTTAGTTTCAATTATTGCAGATTACTTTCCATGTGCACTTAATGTTGCTTCCAGGCAACTGAACAAAATACTCTAACCTTCAGCTAGCAAACATTTAGTAAATTTTATCTTCTAATGAAACAGTCACAGAAAGATAAACATTGAGTTTATTAACATACAAATCTTTGGGGTGATGTTATAAAACTCAGTATTTATTAACAAACCAGATACATTATTTTTAACAAGCTGGATGCAACATTCATTACTCTCTTTGCCATTTTTAGAGGTCACCAGATATGAAGGCCTCTGGCAGCATTTCTAGTGGGCTAAACACTTTAATATATAATGCAAAAGCTTTTTATAGAGGAATGTAACTTTAGCTAGAGTGCCCACTCAGCAGTAAGGCATGCAGGGTTTTCTCCTGTATTGAATCAAATTTGTTGATATGTTGCTCCTTAGAGTCCTTAAAGTCTGATGGCTTTCTAGATTTATTATAAACTATGCTCAGAGGATCTTGAACTTCACAGAGTATATCTCTTAAGCTGCCCTTTCTCTAAAGTAGAACTGCAATAACTTCATCTGCCTGGAAAGAATTGGCACTATGGAAATGAGACTACTTTTCTTGGCCAGTTAGAGGGCAATGGAAAGAGGTTTACATAGTCCAAATGCATTGATCCATTACTTATACAATTTGGTTTCTTGCCTCTCAAGAGAATATAAATGTAAGAGGCTGAGCTGAAGCATTTCTGCAGTATAAAGTGCTATCTATAAGTGGATGGCTATTCTTACCTCTCAGAAAAGAAAAGAAGACTAACTTGTATGAACATTTGTTTTTTTAAATATTTTAAAAATTGACTTTCACAATTGATTGCTATTATTGCTGTTTAGATTCAGCATCTTACTGTTAAGTCCAGAAGGCCCAGAAAATTCTATTTATATCAGACAAGTCTCAAACTTCCGTTGATTCTTTAGAGTTTGGAAGTTATACTCATACATTATCTGTCACATATCTCCAAATTTACAACCTCTAGGAAAATGACCTCTGTGCAGTCTGAATTTTTTTATTATTTCATAAGCATATTCAACAACACCAAATACTACCATTATCAGTTCTTGAATTACTATTGCAATATATTGCTACAATCATTTTGGCCTTAGAAATTTAAAATCTATTATGCTAAAGTTCTATAGCTAAAAAATAGGACCCCAATTTCTATAAATTCAAGTTGTCTGTCAAGTTATCTTTCTTCCTTGAGGGGTGATACTGTTTCATTTTCCTTTTCAACATCTATAGATTATTGATACATTGTCTCAGACCGCATTTCTTTCTTTGTTAAAATCAACAGCACAGCATTTTTAACCTATGCTTATCTGTGTATTCCATTTAAAATATATCTTCTCAGATTAAACTTTCTTATTTTATTTCATACAGTTCACACACAGCTAGATTGCTAAATAAAAATGTGATCTTAGGATCTTTTGTTTCCTCTGTCCCCAATAATTTATTTTGACTCTCCCTCAACAAATATTTCATACATTTCATGTATAAAGATTTAATTTATTATCAAATCTAATGGAAGTGTTGTGAGAAAAACAAAATAGAACGGAAATAGAGAAAATGATGAAAGCTGAAACCTTGAGAAACTATAAAACAATATTAAGCCCGTAATAGCAATGTTCTATATTCAAAGGAGTTTTTTCATACCCCTGTTTTTCAGACATTTTCAGAATGAACTGATCAACCTCACACATATTTTTAAAATCCTACTTAAATTTGGTTTTCAGACATGTTTCCAATTACTGTATTAAGACTTTTTTTTACTTCCAGGTATATATTCCTCTCACATTTATTAGTTTTCAGATCTCAGATCCACCTTAAACACTAATATTTAAGATTTTCTTACTATTTCTCCCCAAACTACTCAGTCCATCTATTGTGTTTCTGTTGAATTCTGTTCTCCATAAGCTGATTTTTAATATGTGAAAATTATTTCTTGTGTTTCTTACTTTAGCAAACTCTTAGTTCCAGAAAAATGGAACTTCAAATGTTTTAAATTTTGTCAATATATGTCAAATCCCCTGGGTTGGAGTACATGACTTGGAAGATGAACACATAATTGGCCAAATATTCAGTCAAGTCACTACAGGGGTTAGAGGACTGTTCTGTAGTGATATAAAGGACATTTGGGGTTTGGTTCTCCATTAACATCTCCTTCTTGCTGAAGGTACCATGCAAACTTTCAAGGGAAGTAAAGATACAATTGCCTTATCAGCCATGATAACTATGGCACAATAACCATAAGGGTGTGGTAGTCGTATGCATACCTTAGCAGTTACTAAACAGCTCTCCAACTAGACTTAAGTCCTAACAGACAAAAGGGAAATTTTGTCTGGTAATGGAAACCTAGCTAACTATTGAGTGCTTGTGAAATCATGGTTAGTGGATTAAACTCTAAACCAACAAAATACTAAACATGTATAAAACCCAACAATAATCTATAAAAATATATCCTTATACTGACAGATAAATGTCCTAATTCCCGATCAGGGCAAATTATCTTTGCAGCAGATGGAGATCATAGCAGAAAATCATAACCATTTAAAATTCTGAGTTATGGAGTCCAGTTCTAATAGGTACATATACAAAATATTCCTGTATGTAAGGCTTAGAGAATAATGCAGAAGACAGGGACAGAAAGATTGTAAGTGCCAGAGGATCAGGAAGTTAGCTGTGAAATAATGTTTCCTAGGAATGTTAGGATTTACATTGATAAAGTCTCACCAACATGACTCCATAAATATAAACAGAACAAGAACATTTCTCATAGTCATATACCAAAGTTGACAGAGGAAAGACCATGAGGCCTCATCCCTATACAACGAACTAGAGTAAATTAACCAGTGATGAGAGTGGGAGAGACAGTCTTCTCCAAGGAAGAGTATGTCAACTAATGATGGTCAACCCTGAAAACACACATACTAGTAACATTACACACACTGAGCAGGTAACTTTTACGCAATTAATAAAACTGTAGCCATGAATTTGAAACCTAGGAAGCTATGTAGGAGGGTTTAGAGCAAAGAAAGGGAAAAAGAAAATCATGTAAATATAATCTCAAAAAAAAGAAAACTCTTACAGCATATATTATATAGGTTAATAAATGAAGGCGAAACTGATTTACTGCTTCTTTTCCTTGTGATTCAATGAGTGAAGCACAACAAGATTATAAGTCAGCTTTAGGTATTGTCTATATCAAAGAATTCTATCAGTACACTTTTCTTATATAATTTGTGATTTAAATGAAATAGATGTCCACACACTTATTTGACAGTGAGGAAACTAGCCCTTAAAATGTCATGTGCACAACATTATATCAGTTAGTGTTAAAACTGTGACAGAATCTTGACCCATACTTAACTGATATCCTAGTCTTTAGATAAAAAGACTACCCAAATATACTGAATTCGCTGGTAGTGTTCATTTTAGAACTTGGTATTATGTCTAACCATAAAGAGACTGAGAAAAACAGAAGTCTACAACATGGTTTCAAAATCAGAATAGTTAACCGAGCATAACTCCACATGTCATATAAATTCCCTGAAATTTGTAAAGTACTGCCCTGAGTCTCAATTTATAACTTCAAGAATGGGAATAATATATTTTATTTATTTATTTATTTGGTTTTTCGAGACAGGGTTTCTCTGTATAGCCCTGGCTGTCCTGGAACTCACTTTGTAGACCAGGCTGGCCTCGAACTCAGAAATCTGCCTGCTTCTGCCTCCCATGTGCTGAGATTAAAGGCATATGCCACCATTCCTGGCTATGGGACCAATATTTGTCCCAAGCAAAACATCATTTTTGACAAATAACATGACCGATTTAAGAATTTTTTATTACCACGTGATTTAGAGTAAGCCAAGCAAGTAGAAAGAAAATATGACAGATTATATTATACTAAATATATCATAGATTACAGAAATATGATGTAGAGAATATATATATATACACACATGTGTATATATACATATGTTTAACATATTTAATATGCAATCAGGGTTAAACTTGATATAAAGTATCACAATTTTATTAGAAGATAAAATATATACTCTCAAAAATAAATATTATACATAATAATAAATAAATAAATATTCCTCTAAAAATGCTTTACATAATAAATCTCCTTTCTCTGAGATAAAAGTTGATTCCAAATATCAAAATCATCACAAATTCAAAACTAGCAAAATTTTAAATAAATAGATTTTTCTTAAAGAAGACAAGGATAAAAATACCCAAATCTGGCAGTCCCTAGATCTCCATTCTATGGCTGCCTCTCATCCACCTTCATCAGATCCCTGAATCATACAGACAAACTCTTCTTCCCTTACCCATCTTCCTGCTCTCTGAGCCCTCTGGGCTAAGCCAAGCTGCCTGAGTAGCCTGGTATCCCAGGAAGACCTCCATTCCCAGGTGCCTCTCTTTCAGCCTCCATCGGACCTGAAACTCATGAACCATACATGTTAACTTCCTTTCTCCCAAATACCTATCCTGTTGGCTGAGTCGTCTGGGCCATGGTAAGCTACCATCAGCAGCCTCCCATCACAGGGAGACCTTCATTCTCCTACCACCTCTCTTCCACGTCCATCAGAATTCTGAACCACACAGGTATGTTTACCTTCCCTCACCTATATTTCCTCCTCTCTGAGTCCTTTGGGTCAAGCCAAGCGGCCCTGTACATCCTGATAGCACAGGGAGACCTCCATTTTCCTGCCACCTCTCTGTCCACCTTCATCATATGAAACTCCTAAACCATACCGAACTGTAGGTCTAGAGCCATGTAGCACAAAGATACCATCAGAGGCCTGCCACAACAGGACCATTGAGGTTCACCACCCCAGTCCAAATACCTGCTACAAGAACATCTAGGGACCAAAACCACTCAGATGGCTAAAGGCTCTTGAACAAACAAATTCAATAAGAGCCATGGCACTATGATACCTCCAAAGCACAGCTACCCCATTACAGCAGGCACTGGATATCCTAAAATAATTGAAACACAAGAAAATGACCTTAAAACCAATTTTATAAGGATGATAGAGGTCTTTCAAGAGCAAATGAATAAATTTGTTAAAGAAATGCAGGATAATACATTCAAACCCATAAAGGTCTTTAAAGAGTAAACAAATGAATCCTTTAAAACATACAGGAAAATACAATTAAACAGGTGAAGGAATTAAATAAAACTGCAAGGCCTGTGAATGGAAATAGAAGCAATAAAGAAAACACAAACTGAGGGAATATTGGAAATGGAATATTGGAAATGGAAGGGAAGAGAACAGGAACAACAAATGCAAGTGTCACCAACAGAATATAGGAGATGGAAGAGAGAATCTCAGGCATAGAAGACTCAATAGAAGAAATTGGTACATAATTCAAAGAAAATGCTAAGTCTAAAATATTCCTGACACAAAATATCCAAGAAACATGGAATACCATAAAAAGACTTAACCTAAGAATAACAGGACTAGAAGAAGGTGAAAAGTCCCAACTCCAATGCCCAGAAAATATTCTCAACAGAATTATAGAAGAATATTCTCCAACATAAAGAAAGAGATGCAGTCGGGCATGGTGGTGCATGCCTTTATTCCCAGCATGAGGGAGGCAGAGGCAGGCAGATTTCTGAGTTGGAGGCCAGCCTGGTTTACAAAGTGAATTCCAGGACAGCCAGGGCTATACAGAGAAACCCTGTCTTAAAAACCAAAAAAAAAAAAAAAAAAAAGAAAGAAAAATGCCTATAAATATACAAGAAGCTTATGGAACACCAATAAGACTACAAGAGAAAGAAAACCCTCCCAGCACATAATAATCAATATGTAAAATCTATAGAAGAAAGAAAAATAATTATTAAAAGCCTCAGTGGAAAAAGTTCAGGTAACATACACCTTGACTATAGTCAAAACAGTCCTGAGCAATAAATGAACTTCAGGAAGAATAAACATTCCTGAACTCAAGTTGTACTACAGAGAAATAGTGTTAAAAATACATGATATTGGTGCATAAACACATATTAATCAATGGAATTAATCGATGGCCCAAAAATAAACCCACACACCTATGAACATTTAATTTTTCATACAGAAGCCAAAACCATTCAATAGAAAAACAGAAACATGTACAACAAACAGTGTTCTACTAACTGAATGTCTACATGTAGTATAATGAATGTAGATCCATATTCATCATCCTGCATAGAACTGAAGTCCAAGTGGGACCAAGGACTTCAACATAAAACCAGATTTACTAAATCTCATAAAAGAGAAAATGGCAAATCGCCATGAATACATTGGTAAAGGATAAAATTTCTTGAACAGAACATCAGGTTCTAAGATCAACAATTGATAAAGAGGAGTTCATGAAACTGCAAAGCTTCTGTAAGGCAAAGTATATTGTCAATAGTACAAGTTAGTAGCCCATAGATTGAGAAAGGATTTTCACCAACCCTTTATCTGAAAGAGGGCTAATATTCAAAATTTAGAAAGAACACAAGAAGTTAGACACCATCAACCCAAATAATCCAATTAAAAAGTGGTGTACAGAACGAAACAGAATTCTTAGCAGAAGAATCCCAAATGGCTGAGAAGCACTGAAAAAAATGTTCAAAGTTCTTAGTTATTAGGAAAATGTCAATCAAAGCAATTCCGAGGTTCCATTTTACATCCATCAGAATGGCTCAAACCAAAACCTCAAGAGATAGCACAGACTTTCGAGGATGTGGAGCAAGAGGAACACTTCTTTGTTGCTTTGGGAGTGCAAACTTGTACAATTACTTTGAATATTAGTTTGGAAATTTCTCATAAAACTTGGAATAGTTCTACCTCAAGACCCAACTATAACATTTCTGGTCATATACTTAATAAATGCTCTAACATCCTTATAAAAGATACTTGTTCAACTAGGTTCACAGCAGTTTTATTCATAATAGCCAGACACTGAAAGTAACATAGATGACCCTCAGCTAAAAAATGGAGAAAAAATGTGGTACAAATATTCAGTGGGATACTATTCAGTTATTTAGAACAAAGATATCATGAATTTTACAGGCAAATGGATTGAACTAGAAAATATCATCCTGAGTGAAGTAACCTAGGCCCAAAAGGACATGCATTGTATGTACTCACTTATAAGTGGATATTAGCCATAAAATATAGGTATTATGTTATACTCTTCAGACCCTAAGAAGATAAACAAGAAGGGAGGCCCAAGGGTGGAAGCTTGAATCTCACTTAGAAGGGTGAATAAAAGAGTCAAAAGATGCAGGAACTGGAGGGAGGGAACGAACTGGGAGGAAGGGTGGATAGCAAGGGAAATGGGAGTGTTTCTGAGCCAGGTGTGGGGAAGGACATGATAAATGGCTAGATGGCCATGAAAATGAATAGAAATATGCAACTAACAGTGGTGAGGAGGTAGGTGGCATCTCCAGGACGAGGGAGGTATTCAAGAATCAATGGGGATAACCCTAGCTTTGAATCACTACACTCGGGAAATAGAACCTGACAAGACTACTACCTGTAGCCAAGGAAGAACCCCAGAAGAGCAATAGAGACACCAACTCACCCACAAAATTTTCAACTCAAAATTTATCCTGACTACAAGTAATGCAGGCATGAGGAAAACAGCAGTGATTGAGGGAATGACCAATCAGTAACCATCCCCACCCCATGAGCAAGCTCCAATCCCTGACACTGATATTGATTCTTTGTTATACTTACAAACAGAAGGGTATTGTCCTTTGAGGGGTTCTACCCAGCAGCTGACTCAGGTTGATGCAGTCACCAACAGCCAGTGATTGGAGCTTGAGGACTCAGAAGAATATGAGGAAGAATTGCTGGTCCCAAAAGGGATAGGAACTCCACAGGCATACCAACTGAGTCAACTAACCTGGACCCCTGTGCCTGCCAGAGGCTGAACCACCAACCAAAGAACATTTACCGAGTAGGCCTAGGTCTCCCTGCACATATGTAGCAGTTGTGCAGCTTGGTCTTCATGTTAAAATGAATAACAAAGTAAATATAAATTGAGATGGACTTGGAAGCAATTAAATTGCATAACAGAATAGGATGCACAATTGTCAAAGGTAAGTAAATAGGTTTGCTTCTATGTAGTCATGAAAACAGAATTGAGAGATAATATTTATGTGATCAAAACATGAGATTATATTTAGAAATTTCTCAGTGATATATAACTGCTGGCGTTGAAGTCTGAGAAAACATTTGTGGGATTGGTAGCACTTGGAAAGGTCCCTGTGCTTTGTAAGAAATACAGTTCTTTGGAGTATGTGCAAATTAGATTTCTTATGTTTCATACCACTGCAGTGGAGATCCAACCTTCAGAACATGAAAAGTCCATGACACCTATGTGGTTCAATAACAGGAATCTGACAGAGGCCAAAAAAACTTGTTCTACTTCTCCACTTCCAGGTGCTGGCTTGATCCAAAGCATGGCTTTAGAATAGCTAAAGCTGTTACTTAAATGTCAGATTCTTCTGAGTCCTGTGGTAGGTTTTGAGATATGAGGAAAAAAGATAATTTAGAGCCTGGATTTCCAACTCCTAATTTTTTAAGAGCACTGGAATTTTGTGTCTTAATGTTATAATATGGTTTCATATAATATTTCACATTTTACTTGATAACACCAGAGTTTTAAATTTTTCTTTAAAGATGGAACAACCATTTTAAGTTTTTAAAAATAGTTGTCAAATCTACCATTTTAATTGTATTATTTCCTTGGTTTCTATCAAATAAATCATAATCACATGTCATTTCATATTTTCTATTATTAGACATAACATAGTGAGAAAATAAATGGAAAAACTACTAGAGAAATAATCAAAATCACACTAATCAAAATGGCAGTGAAAGATTTAATCATTGTTTTGAAAAATTATCAAAATAAGCGCTGTAAAATATATTTTTTATATTGTCAATATGTTGTCAACTGTTTTTGTGTGTCCGTGTTCATTACACTTTCTGTTATTAAGAATTATTTATGTGTGTGAATACACAACGTTTTCTTTAGACACATCAGAAAATGGCATCAGATCTTATTACAGATGGTTGTGATCCATCATGTGGTTGCTGGGAATTGAACTCAGGTAAGTCGATGAAAGAGTGGCTAATGATTTTAAATAATGGAAGTGTTTTTCATATGTTTGTCATTAGAGGTTTCTATAGTTGAATCACAACGATGATTTTTCATTTCATTAGTCATAGTTAAATAATATGTGGAAATAATAAATAATTATATTTTTAAGTTCATTATTTTTAAGAGTTGCCAGAATTCTTAAATGCTCAGCCATTTCTCCATCACCTACATTGCATTTTCAAAGAACAAATTACTCCTCATTCTCATATATCACAAAATCATTACTTTGTTTTTATTTAATATTTATTTATTTATTTACTTATTTACTTTATACTCCAGATTTTGTTCCCCTCCCAGTCCACCTTCCAACTGTTCCACATACCATACCATATACCCACCCCCTTGTCCATGAGGAAGTCCCTAACCTCCACCTCCCACCCAACAATACCTCTAAACTCCATGGAACCACCAGTCTCTTGAACATCTTCTCTGATTGAACCCAAACCTGGCAGTCCTCTGCTGTATATATCTTGGGGGTCTAATATCAGCTGGTGTATGCTGCCTGTTTGGTGATTCAGTATTTGAGAGATCTCTGTAGTCCAGGTTAATTTAATCTGCTGGTCCTCCTAAAGGGTTGCCCTCTTCCTCAGCTTCTTCCAGCTTTATTCCTAATTCAAACACAGGGGTCATGTGCTTCTATCCATTGGTTGGGTACAAATATCCGCATCTGACTTTTTCAGCTGCTTGTTGGGTCTTTCAGAGGGCAGTCATGCTAGATCCCTTTTTGTGAGCATTTGATAACCTCAGTTTATAGTGTCAGGCCTTGGGACCTCTCCTTGAGCTGGATTCCATTTTGGGCCTATCACTGGACCTCCTTTTCCTCAGGCTCTTCTCCATTTCCGTCCCTGTAATTCTTTCAGTCAGGAACAATTATGAGTCAGAGATGTGACTGTGGGATGACAACCTTATCCCTCAGTATTTGCCCTGTCTCCGAGCTGAAGGTGGGCTCTATAAGTTCCCACTCCATACTGTCTGGCATTTCATCTAAGGCCCCTCCTTGTGAGTCCTGAGAGTCTCTCACCTTCCAGGTCTCTGTTGCATTCTGGAGGGTTCCCCAACCTCCTACCTCCAAATGTTCCCTCTTTCCATTCTTTCTGCTGGCCCTCAGGGCTTCAGTCATTTTCCCTCACCCAATACTAGATTTGGTTCATCTCTTCTACACCACGCGGCCCCCGTCTATTCCTCCCCGACAGGTCCATCCCTCTCCCCTTGTGATTGCTTTTTTCTCCCTCCCAAGTGGGACAGAGGCGTTCTAACTTGGTCCCTTTAGCTTGTTTAACTTTTTGAGTTCTGTGGACTGTATCTTAGGTATTCTGTACTTTTTTTTTGTGGCTAATATCCACTTATTTGTGAGAACATACTGTAGAGAACCTTTGAGGGGCTGCTGGGCAGGAATCTGTCATTAGCCAAGGACAAAGAAATGGGCTTCAGGCAGGAATCTGATATTAGGAAATGACAAAGAAGTAAGTTCAGATAGGAATATCATATTAGGGCATGACAAAGAAGTAAATTCAGGAAAGAATCTGATTTTAGGGTGGAACAAAGAAGTAGGCTTCATGCAGAGATATGACTTTGAGCTAGGACAGGGAAGTAGGCTCAGCTATCTTGATCATCTTAGAAACAGTGACGTCTAGAGTGATCATGGGACTTTGTTTATTGTCTTGCTTGTTTCTTGACTATTTGTGTTTATTATCTTGCTTGTTCCTCATTGTGCTACTTGCCCTTAATACTTGCATGTAATTAAAATGGTATAAAATCAGTTTGGGTAAAACCAAACCTGCCTCAGCCTCAGAATTGGCTGGGGTCATGCTGCAATGTTGTCTAATTGTCTTTTTTCTTTTTAATCCTCAAGTCCTGCCCTGGAGAACCTGTTGACTGACTAATCTGGCTTGGTCAAAATTCCATGCATGTCTTTTGGGGTTTGAGTTACCACACTCAGGATATTTTCTAGTTCCATCCATTTGCTTGCAAAATTCAGTATCTCCTTATTCTTAATAGTTGAGTAGTGTTCCACTGTGTATGAACCACATTTGATTAATATTTAAGATGCCTAGCATTACAGATATATTATTAGTACTCATATACATATCATACAATAGTTGATAATGATTATTCTGGCCTTTCATATAAGGTTTCTACAACCTCTGAGATAGTAATCTTCTCCTTATTGTTGCTTATTATCTCATCCCTAGACTCCAATCAAATGTTAACTTTACTTACAGTAACCTTGAACATGTTAAGTACACAATGCTATACTCATAACATAGCTTGTAACCTTCAGCTGGCTGTCCAGTTAACATCTAGTATACTTCAACGATGAACCCACTGCACAGCTTTCATGTTGATGCATTCGGTTATTATCATCATAGGTGATTTCTTGTTTATGGTGACACATACTTCCCAGGTTCACTGTGTATAGAAACTTAATTCAGCACTTAGCTTCTCTTTTGGTGTTACATAGCTGTTGCAAGTTTCATTAAGTGACATAATTGTTTCAGCTTCTTTAGCGATAGATTTTTCTCTCAAGGTAAACCCAGCACATATCAAAACCACGAATGCTTAATGTAAATATTAAACAGCCTGGAATCTGAGTTCAATGCAGAACAACTCTGTAAAGCAACTGCAATTACTGGACTTGATTAGGTCAAGACACCTCCCTGTCTGCATTGCAACTCAGAAATTCTCTTGTAGTTTCTTCATTACCATAGTTGTTAATATTTTGGCATTTATGAATAATTCATATCCTACATGCTAAAAAAAATACCCCTGGTGCCACTTTATGAGATCCAATCATGAAGAACATCCTTTTTGTTTTTCAATCAAGACATATTATAATAATTTCCATACATGGCTATTAGGTGCAGCTTCCACATTTTAACTTCATCATTAATACACTGGATTTAATATTAGTCTAGGTTCTCATATATTCAGGAAACTTAGGATATTGTGTGGAACTTGGCATATAGTTCAATCTATCACCTAAAAATGGTCGAGATACAAGACTATTTTTGTTTTGTTTTGCATGCAATGAGGGAAGGCAAAAGCCCTCATATTAAGGCTGGAAAAAGCAATCTAGGAGGAAGAGTCCCAAGTGGAGGCAAAAGAGTCAGCCCCACACTCACTCCCACTGTTAAGAGTCTTACAAAAACACCAAGCTGACAGCCCTAACATATACAAAAAAGACCTGGTACAGGCCTATGCAGGTTCTGTGATAGCTACTTCAGTCTCTGTGAACATATTTGAGTCCCTTGCCTCATGGCTTTGTCCAGTACACTGGAGAGTAGACACTGCTTGCTCAACCACAGGACTTTCTTAATCTGATTATATAAAGTAGAAAGACTTATTCTAAATGTTGGAGGCACCTTCTTTTTGGAGACATAGATGAACTATATGGAAAAGGAAACTTTTTGAAATTGTTTGCCTACATTCTTACTGGTAACTTCACTTATTATCTTGCAACATTTCTTTACTTTAGAAGCAGCTTATTTGGGTTTTCAATATAGGCTGACAAAAAGTATCTCTCTAGAAATTTTCATGCGTTCAACAGCTCAACAATACCAGATATGGATTGAAATATTCAGCCTAATTGACTGAGTGACTAATGGATTATCAGCCTCTACAGTAAGAGTCAGCTATTGCTAACTTCTTGGACTATATCCTGTAAGTCAATCTAGTATCTTACACACACACATGCAACATACACACACACATACACACACACACACACACATATATATATACATATATTTATATAAACTTATATATGTGAACATACACACACACATACACACACAGATAATGTATATAATGTGTAATATATATATATGTGTGTGTGTTTGTGTGTGTGTGTATGTTCATGCATGTGTACTGAAAGGAAGAGTCCCAAAGAAAGGCAAATGGAAAGGTATAGAGTGAAGAAAAGTAGGAAGATATTATATAATTAAATCATAATCTTAAAAGATAAAATAAAATTTAAAATAAGATCATCTTTAGTATCAAACATACTTTCAAAAATCATTTGATGCACAGCATAATACATGTAAATTATAAATCCTTAATAATTAGACTTATTTTCATTTTTTATCCCAAATAGTGGATGCATATTAGTTAATTATGTATAATTCTAGGATGAATTTCAATGATTCTTTTCATGTGGGCATAATCCTTTTGGCTGAATACTTAAATTATAAATTGAAGTTAATCAAGCTCAAACTTTCTATATTGGAAATATATCAATAAATATTGAGTTTATTTTGTTTTATTCAGCAGAAGAATGGGAAAATGTGTGTGTGTGTGTGTGTGTGTGTGTGTGTGCAAGTGTACCTGTGTGTATTATGTGTTTGTCTAATGTAATTTATTAATCCACAAAAGGAATTATATTATTTGCACTAAAATTAGTAGAATTAATGGACATTTTGCTAATTAAAATAAGTCAGACTTGGAAAAATATGTATATGTTTTACCATACATCCCTATCTAGATTAAACATAAACCACACATGTCTAGGGCATTAAATAGAAGTGATATTATTTGGAATAAATTTCATTGTTGACTACTCTCACTGGGTCCTTGATATACTGATATATAATATTTAATATTTTTAAACATTATTTTTGAGAATTATTTAAATATTCAGAAGCCCATGCATATTTACAAACTTGATTTTTAAAATGTTATGCTTTACATAACATGACAGACTTAAAATACTAATACATTAAATTATTCAGGCCCATCAATTTTAATTTACTTTCTTACTGTAATATTAGTTCAATTTGACACTATCAAGTAGAATCAATAACAATGAACTGCTGAGCTAGAAATATTATGTAATATCTAAGAGCATGGTGTATTCCTGCAGTCTTTCTTGTCACACATCTATTCTCTTTTAAAACTATGCCTTAGATTTTAATGCTTGGAAAGTATTTTTCAAGTTTTTTGTACGATACTCATCTTGTTTCATAAATTTTCCACACATCATTTCTTACCTTAACTTTTCCAGTGACTAAGTTTGAAGTAACTATTGGTCAAAAAGCCCTACTTTTCACTCAGTATCTGTACGTTTATATATGTCAGCAAGTATGCTACAAGCTTCTGAAAATGAGAGATTTAAACAAAATGCCTTGCCTTTTCACGTGTTTCCTCACTTTTTGTTTTAATCTTAATTTTATTAAATTCTTTGTACTTATCTATGTCTTAACATACAAAATAATTAAGTAAATATTTTTGTATATTCAGATGACTGAAAAGAAAATAACAATAATTAGAGAAGATATTGCTTCAGTATCCGTGACTTTGACCATGTTTTTTTGTTTTTGTTTTTGTTTTTTTGTTGTTGTTGTTGTTTACAAGAGGTTGCTCAGTTATAGAGCACGTGTTTTACAACGATGGAATTCTGAGTTTGATATATAAGATTTCTGAGTTTTGCTTCTCAGGTTCTGTTTCTACACGAGATAACCCAGACTAATTTTCCTTTATGAGGTCTTATATGCATAGTTAATTTTTTGTTTGTTTGGTTGGTTTTTTTGTTTCTGTTTTTTTTGTTGTTGTTGTTGTTTTTGTTTGTTTGTTTTTGTTTTTTGAGACAGGGTTTCTCTGTACACCCCTGGCTGTCCTGGAACTCACTTTGTAGACCAGGCTTGCCTCGAACCCAGAAATCTGCCTGCCTCTGCCTCCTGAGTGCGGGGATTAAAGACATACGCCATCACTCCCAGCACATAGTTAATTATTGAATGAAAGAAATCTGTGATTTCTTAGTAAGGTACTAACATTCCAATGGAGCTTAATGATAAGTCCTTTTCTGGCATGAACTTAAATTATTAATGTAGGCAAGTGAAAAAAATGTTTGAGGCCATATACATAGAAAATTTTCAACAAAACTATAGAGAATTAAAGTACTCCTTCAACTCTCTCAAGGCTCTCAGTATTCATTTCTGAATATAAAATGGCAGAGTAGTAACAGTTTAGAAGTCATAACAGTAAATAATGGGTCAAGACAAAAAATGATTTGGGCCTGCTTTCCTTTTTATTATTATAATTACTTATGCACTATCATATTTCCATCCATGAAAGAAACTGCTTGTACATGGATGTAATAGTGAGAATTCAATTATTTTTGAGATCTTCCTTCAATATTTTATCAAATGGCTAATATTTAGCTAATAATCCTTCTATGATTATATAAAATTACATTTGTGTCAACTGAAAAATTACATATTTAGCCAGAAAACCTCGTGCTAAATTTCATGTTAATGTTAATAATAATCATTATTATTGATATTATTAATATTTAAAAATCACTGCATATTCAGAAATGATAAGAATGATAAGGAAAATATGTAAAACAGAAACATAAATATTAGTTGTGGCATTTTCCCAAACATGTCTGGTACAGAGCAGACAACCCAAATTAATCATTTACAGATAGTTTGCAACACATAGCTATATTTTACTTTGTTATCACTGTATGATAATGTTAGATATGAATAATAAAAATATGCCAGGAAATTTAATGCAAATATAAAGTTATTTTATTATTTATTACTTACTGAATAAAATGATGAAGAAACCTCTACATATCATGCCCCACCTGGGGATCCATCACATATACAGGCAACAAACACAGACACTATTATGGATGTTAAGAAGTCCATGCTGAAAGGAGGCTAATATAGCTGTCTCCTGAGAGGCTCTGCCAGTGCCTGACAAATACAGAGGTGTATTCTCTCAGTCAACCACTGGATTGAGTACAGGGTCTCCAATGGAGGAGTTAGAGAAAGGACCAAAGGAGCTAAAAAGATTCGCAACCCCATAAGAAGAACAACAATATCAACCAACCAGACTCCCCAGAGCTCTCAGGGACTAAACCACCCACCAAAGAGTACACATGGAGGGACCCATGGCTCCAGCCACATATGTAGCAGAGGATGGCCTTCTTGGGCATCAATCAGAGGAGAGGCCCTTGGTCCTTTGAAGGCCAAATGCCCCAGTGTAGGGGAATGCCAGGACAGCGAGGTAGGAGTTGGAGGGTAAGTGTGTGAACACCCTCATAGAAGCAGGGTAAGGGAGGAGGTGATAGGGAGTTTCCAGGGGGAAACCCAGAAAGGGGATAACATTTGAAATGTAAATAAAGTATCCACATATATATTTATATAATATTTGCAATGAAAAACTGGGAATAATGCAAGAATAAATGCTGTATATCAGAAATTAGAGAATAAAATTATACAAAACTCATTAAAATTTAAAGTCTCTTCTGGGAGGTGGTAACACATGCCTTTAATTCCAGCACTTGGGAGACAGGCAGGCAGATCTTTGTGAGTTCAAGGCCAGCCTGCTCCGCAGAGTGAGTTCTAGGATAGCCAGGGTTACACAGAGAAGCCCTGTCTCAGAAAACATACATAATACATAATACATAATACATAATACATAATACATACATACATACATACATACATACATACATACATACATATGCAAGCAAGGAAAGAAACAAAGAAACAAACAAACTCAAAGTCTCAATAAAGCAAATTTAACAGGAAATATATCGTAAAATTCCAAATGTACTAGAAACATTTCCCTCGGTCTTTGTTGTTGTTAGAATTCAGTCTTTTGTTTTTATTTTATTTTTTTCATCTCTGAGGCCTGCACCCTAGACTTTGTGCTTGCTAACAAGTGCTCTAATTGCAAACATTAAAACAGATTTTTTTCTATGACAAGTATTATGAGAATATTATAAAATTCATCACCTTCTTAAAAGTATATAAAATGACATGTCTGAAAAAAACTGATTTCTTATATAAGGCAGTGTGACATTTTGAGAACATTGACAAGTTATATAAATTCACTGAAGTAAAACATACGTCATAGAGCTACCCTGTGCCTTATAAATATATGAAATACTACAGTTTATAAATTTCTATTTTTACTAATGTTCTAAGGAAAATTTTTGTCTAACAGACCTTTTGTAAACTCACAGGAAAGAAATGTCCTCTTTTTTTTTGTTGTTAGACTAGTTTAACTTAGAGAGCACCACTTTACTGGGGCAATTCAATTAAGAAAATTATGGAAGGGCTGGAGAGATAGCTCAGCAATTATGAGTACTTGTTTTACTGAGGTTTCCAGGGCGTTTGTGGTGGCTAAGAATTGAATGCAAGACTTTTCTCAGAGTATTGAACATTCACCTCATAAGGACAAAAACAGTCACATATACAAAATAAAATAAATATGAAAATGAATAATATAAAAACACATGAATTTACTTATATTTAATAATATATAATAGAATATTGATATAATTAATTCAACATGCATAAAATATGAGTCATCATAATAAAGGAATATCTACCCCAGATTTGTGAGAATGTGTCCAAAGTAGATGCTGAAAAAAATTCAATTCCTGATATGAAATAAGTATAGATTAAGTGCTATGAACAATCTATGAATGTAATATTTTCTATTATTATTAATCTATAACAAATGACATATGTAGTATTATGTCTAAGACCTATCATTTGCAAGTTGAGGTCAGGTCAAAACAAACTCAGCATTGGGCAAACATCAAGATCAAGGCAGAGGTCCATAATGATATATTTACTCATAAGTGAGAAAGAATACTTTCAGTCATCACTCCTATACAGTATACTTCCGAACTTATTTGTTCAATAAAAAAGAGACAAAAAAGAAATATTACATAAAAGAATTACAAATAACATAAAATATTAATTTATATTTAAGTTAATTGATTGCATATGATATAACAATATCATAATAAATTCTATTTCATATATGCAGAAGTCATGCATGTAAGATTAATAGTTTATACCATAAAACTGATCAAAATGGTCATCAGTAGTTTACATGCTAATGTGAAATGAAGTCATCTACTGGAGACCTATTCCAAGACAAAGATCTACAGATAATTCATGGCTGCTGGAAGGAATGAATTAGACTTTCCTGAGGATGAGCCCCCTAATTGCTTATTCAGTATGCAGCCAAACCTAAAAACCTGTACATGTGAATGTGAATAACAGAAATGGACTCAGCAGGATGTATCTAAATATTTATTCTTCTATTTGTATCAATAATAGTTAAAAACGAAACCATAAACAAAACCTCCCACTAAATACAGCAATACAATTATGATTAAATACATAAAAATATACATTGAGGAGAAAATTTCATAGTATTGAAGTAAATTTAAGAGTTATAAAAATATAGAACTTAATCTCAAAATTAAAAATTTCAATATATTCTCAGAAAGATATATCATACTGATGTTAATCCCTTTAAAATCGATCTAGGACTGCAACATTCTCACAACAGGACTGCAGATAGGATTAAATAGAGCTTAAGAAGCCAGTTTAATTAAGTAAAGTGCTGAGAATAATTGATTTATTTGTGAAGAAAATATACAAGTAGAGGAATTATTAATTACCAACATATTACAAAGGGAGTTCATTAAAATCAACCAAACTATCACAAAGATAACTGAATTAGAGGAAATGTTATAAAATTCAGAAATTGCTTCATCAATGAATAACCTAATTGTCACTGAATGGTATTAGAGGTGTTTTTGGTTTTTGTTTTTGTTTTCAATAAAGTTACCATAACATAGACCATGTAAATTCTTCTGATTGACTGTGTTACTGACATGGGAGAAATAACTTACCACTTTTTTGTATTATTTAATTTAACTGTTGAATAGAAAAAATGAATACACATTTATGTTAAAATATAATGTATAAATTATTGTGGCTATTTTAGCAGAAATACAATGATAAACATACAATATTATGAACACAGGTTGCTAATATATGACAGATATGGCAGTTGGGAATTTTATAAATCTTTGACAAAAATAAACTGTAGACATATACTGGGACAGGTAACAATAATTGCAACAGAAGCCAACATTATAGAAAAATTATGTTTTAATTAGTACAACAAATACAAAAAATCAGAACAAAAATTACATTATCCAACCACTTACCAGGAAAAATTTATGAGAAATACTTACACAGAATGGGGAAATAGAAAGAGAAATAGTAACAATTTGACATCAACATAGAAATTTTCTCTTCAAAATAGATAAAAACTTTTGTCAATTGTAATGAATGAGGTGGAAAAATATGTGAAATGTAAATACAGGGTTATATTTAACATACTTTGTATCAGACAAAGGCTGAGAAGATTAAATTTACTGGGGAAAAACAGCACAGTGAATATAGGATTTTATACAGAAGTACTTTATTATTAAGAGAATTTCTACAGTAAGATCTGAGATATACCATAGTCCTCTATGTTATGAGAACTCAAAATGTATAACAATTAGATGTGTGAGGATATGGCCAAAAATAATTTTTAAACTGAAAATAGGCAAAATAATGGGTGGAGCCAATCTGAAGAATAATTTTTAATACCTTACAATAAACATGAATTCTTTTTAATATAGGATTTTCATTCTCTATATACCCCAAAGATAAATATTGAAAATGTATATACACATATAAAAATGATAAAAAATGTAATGAATCTGTTGTGGAATGAATTGTGCTTTCCTAAACAAATTTCATAATTGAGCACTTAAATCCCAGTACATCATTCAGCTCAAGATAAGAATTTTTAAAATGTAACTATTTAAATGGTGCCATTATGGTAGTTCCTAATGTAATATTATCAACATACTGAGAAAAATCAATGTACATACACAGGCAGACCAGGAATGCAAGCATATTAAGAATATATGAGTATATATTGAGAAGTTGCCATCTGTGTGCTGAGATGAGAGTCCTTATTAAAAATTAACTTATAAACACATTAGAATAGACATCTAGCCTTCAGAACTGTGAGGAAATTATAGAATAAGGTACCTATCTGTGATATTTTGTTAATAGCAAACTTAGCAAAACAATACAACTAAGCAAAATGTTGATGAAGGTTGTAGGAAAAAATCTCAAGTATTATACACAATCCTAATTCTAACAGTAGTAGAATGTGATGGATTTAAAGATGTGGAGGATAGTAGGAGGCAACCATGTCAAGTTTTGCCTGTAGAGTTTGATGTTGGTTGTACAGAGTTAGTTTCTGGAAACTTAGTTGGTACACACACACACACACACATACACACTACAACCTAAAGAAATGTTCAACAACCTTTGTCATCAGGGAAATGCAAACCATAAGAACCCCAAAATTCTACCTCACAAAAGTCAGAATGGCTAAAATAAAAAACTCAGGTGACAGCTGATGCTGGCGAGGATGTGGAGAAAGAGGAATACTCCTCCATTGCTGGTGGGATTCTAAGCTGGTATAACCATTCTGGAAACCAGTCTGGCGTTTCCTCAGAAAATTAGACATTGTCCTCCATGAGGACCCAGCTATACCACTACTGGGCATATAACCAAAAGGTGCTCCAACATATAATAAGGACACATGGTCCACTATGTTCATAGCCAACATATTTATAATATCCAGAAGCTGAAAAGAACCCAGATGTCCCTCGACAGAGGAATGGATACCGAAAATGTGGTAGATTCACACAAAGTAGTACTACTCAGCTATTAAAAACAATGACTTAATGAAATTCACAGGCAAATAGATGGAACTGGAGAATATCATCCTGAGTGGGGTAACCCAATTACAAAAGTACACACATGATATGTACTCACTTATAAGTGGATATTAGCCCAGAAGCTTGGAATACCAAAGATATAATTCACAGACCACATGAAGTTCATAAAGAAGGAAGACCAAAGTGTGGCTACTTCAGTCCTTCTTAGAAGGGGGAACAATACCCATGGAAGGAGTTACAGAGACAAAGTGTGAAGCAGAGACTGAAGGAATGACCATCTAGAGACTGCCCCACCTGGGTATCCATCCCATACACAGTTACCAAACCCAGACCTTATTGTGGATGCCAAGAAGTGCATGCTGACAGGAGCCTGATATAGCTGTCTCCTGAGAGGCTCTGTCAGAGCCTGACCAATAGAGAGGTGGATGCTCTCAGCCAACCATTTAACTGAGCACAGGGTCCCCAATGAAGGAGCTAGAGAAAGTACCCAAGGAGCTGAAGGGGTTTGCAGCCCCATAGGAGGAACACAATATGAACCAACCAGACTTCCCTGAGCTCCCAGGGAATAAAGCACCAACCAAGGAGTACACATGGAGGGGGGTCTATAGCTCCCGTTGCATATGTAGTAGAGGATGGCCTTGTTGAACATCAGTGGCAGAAGAGGTCTTTGGTCATGTGAAGGCTAGATGCCCTAGTGAAGGGAATGCCAGGATAGGGAAGTGGGAATGGGTGGGTTGGAGAGCAGGGTAAAAGGGGATGGGTTTTTGGAGGTGAAACCAGGAAAGGGACTGGCACTTGAAATGTAAATAAAAATATCTAATAAGAGGAGTTTTTAAAAAAAAGAAGAAAGAAAGCTGACACTCATTCTCTTGGATTCTATATAAAAAAGAAAAAAGAAAGAAGAAAAAAAGTAAAAAGAAAGGAAGAAAATGAAAAAGAAAAATACAGACCTGATCTTGATGTCTTTATATCTGCCTCATCATATGGTCTTGTCTTCAGTGACTCTTTTGCTTTCTCTATTATGTCATGAATATATTCATGGTTATTCACTAGAAGCATGACTAGATATATGCACCTTCCAGATCTTAAAACTTAGTCCTACACACACCAGGAAGTATATTTAAATAATTTATAAAATACCCAATTTCAGGTCTATTGTGATATCAAAAGAAAATGTAGTAAAACCTATAACATATTTTAGCATCAAAATTATGTACACAAGGGGCTGGAACAATATTTCATCTGTTATTAATACGTAATTCTCTTCTAGTTAAGTTGAATTCAGTATCTGTATCAGATGCCTAGTGATGCCTAAAATTCCAGCTTGAGGGTGTCTGATTCCCTCCTCTATCCTCCATGGACATTCACCAGAATATGCCAACATGAATGTGCATTCATGTGCACACACACACACACAGACACAAATATGAGTAACAATTCAAATGATATAATTTAAAATAATGCACAAAACAACAACTAGACAGAAGATGGGTAGAAGAGAAACTAAATCAGTTCTAATAGAGAGATGACCAATTTTCAAGAATTTAATAAAGGAACCCAATAAAAATTCAAATCATGACATCTAGGAAAATTTGAAGTTTGACAAAGACCATCTTCTTTTCTCCTTGGCTGAGACTGGGCATTTGTTTAATGGATATAACACTGTCTTTCTCACCACAGAGAAGTGGAAAGTAAATGAACTAATATACTTAATTGTGCTTACAATAATGCATGATATAATACACAATGTAAATTTTAGTTTTACAAAATATAATCATAAGAATAAAATAAAGGATGTCAATGAGCATAAATATAACGACAATTGTATTTGGAAATTGTTCTGAGTCTAATGTGGCAGTGTTTCTGTTTGTGTGATGTTTAAAAATATCTTCAATCACTTAGGCTTTTCTGGATGCTTGGAATGCACTGGAATTTATAGAAAGACTGAATCGATTCAAAGATTTAGAAAGTGTAAGAGGAAATAACTTTAGGGTTGTATTGAAATGATAAAACAACCAGAATTACCAAATATGGACTTTTTTTTTATAGAGCTCAGCTCAGTTCTGCAAAGCTCTTCAAAGATTTACAGAAGCCATTTGAGGCACTGGAGCAGTCTGAGTCTGGCTTAGAAAAAAGACCAGACAACGCATTATGCATTGGGCCTGGAACTGGCACTGGATTCAAAGTTATAAAACTAGCAATTTATTCTCTATATGGAAAAGAGAGAAAAATTCTCTTAGCTATACTAGGGACACTGAAGCGAACTGTATTAAAATATACAATGGGGAATAACAGTTGAAATATCTGTCTCTTCAAAATGTTGATGAGGCCTGGAGAAATAGGAAACACAGATAAATATGTGTGATAAAGGGAATGGATGAGGAAAGTATATTCCTTAAGAAATTTGTTTATAATATGAATGAAAGAATATATATTTCTGGTCCAGTGATGTAGTTGACTATATTTATTTCATTTTCTAATTAATTGCATATTTTTCCACTTTCACACCTTTTTGAATTATACATTTCAGAAGCAGACTCAGTATGGTCATCATAATATTCTTATAGGTGAAATGCATGGTCTTATTTTTGCAATAACTCTCAAAATTAGACAGTTTCTCATCATTATTAAATATTTTATGCTATGTTTCTTACACCTTTGAAGCTAATAGCTTACCAAGTGTTTACTGATAGAATGGAATCTGTAGGAAGCTAATTCATTTATAAAGGAGCACGGACATTACACCTCAGCAATTGGAGGAAATCAGGAGGAGGAATGGTCAAAAAACCAAATGAATCCTGTTAAGATTACACTGAAGTCTCCATTTGGATCAACTGCTTTTATGTTGGCAAAGCCTCAGGCCATGTGGATTTCCTTCTTCAAAAGCACAGTTGTTTGAAACAGAAAATCCATCTTAGAATTCATTTTTTTTTACTTTAGTTTTAGGAAAAGTTTTATTAAGCCTGAGAGTTTTCTAATAGAATCTACATGCTCTTCCTAGTAAAGAATCTCACCATGGGCACATAGGGAGAGTATGATTTCCTTCCTACTTAGTGTTATAATTTTATGCCTTTCCCCTATCTAATTGCTGTAGCTAAGAATTTCAGCTGTGGATTGAATAAAAGAACTGACATGTTTATGTAGCTCCTCTATTTAGAACAAATGCTCTCCATTTGATAAAATGTTAGTTATAGGGTTTTTTTTTTTTATTTTGAGATATGCTCTACATATTCCTAAACTTCCCATAAAATTTTAAGAGTAGATTTTCCTCAAACAATATATCCTGATAACAGTTTCCCCTTCCTTTTCTCCTTCAACCTCACCCCCTTAGTATCCAGATCCACTACATCTCTGTATCTCAGTAGAAAACAAAGACAGGTAAAAGTAAATTAAAAAATAAAAGTTAACAGATTGTAATTGGAAAAACCAAACAAACAGAAAGAAAGAAAAGAATCCAAGAGAATATACAAGAAAACGAGGCACATTCATTTGCACATTCAGAGAACCCATAAAAACAAAACACTAAACTGGAAGCCACAATATATACACAAAAGACTTGATGCAGACCTGTGCAGAAGTTGTCCTTAATTTAAATCAGATATTCTTACTTGATTTGTGCAAGCATTGCATTAGCATCACTTGCAACAATGAAACCATTGAAATTCAAAGTGTTTATTTCTGGGCTGGTGGGAGTTTCCCTTGTGGTACCTTACAAAACATATTCTTGTAGGAAAGAGACTAGAACATAGGGTGGAGTTTCTATGTATGCACCAGCCCATTTTCTCCATATTTAAATATTGCTTTTAGCAACTGTCCTTTATTGTAAGTTTGAAGAGAGCAAAATCTTGTTGTCATGTTTATAGTCATGGAAACAGCTTGGGTTTTTCAGAGATTCTTATGGGTTCCCTTTGGCCAACAAATTAATTGCCATTTAGTTCCAGTACTTGAAGCTCCATTTGATGAAAAGAGATGGCTAGTAGAGGATTAGTTTCCTCCACTACTTGGTGATTTCATTTAGATCACCTTCATAGATGCATATGCTTTAAGAAGCTTCTTTTTGTGTTTGTTTCCTTGCTTTTTATTGGATATTTTATTTATATTTCAAATGTTATCTCCTTTCCTGATTTCCAGTTCAGAACCCCCTTATCCCACCCCCCTCCCCCTGTTTCTATGAGGGTGTTCACCCTCCCACCTCACCTCCCTGGCACTCAACAAACACTGGGGAATCGAGCCTTCACATGACCAAGGGTATCTCCTCCAATTTATGCCTGACAAGGCCATCCTCTGCTACATATGCAGCTGGAGCCATGGGTCTCTCCATGTGTACTTTTTGGTTGGTGGTTTATTCCCTGGGTGCTCTGGGGATTGGGTATCTGGTTGGTTGATATTGTGGTTATTCCTATGGGTTTGCAAATCCCCTCAGTTCCTTCAGTCCCTTCTCAAACTCCTCCATCCAGGACCCCTTGCTCAGCTCAATGGTTGGTTGTGAGCATCTACCTCTGAAATTGTTAGGCACTGGCAGAGCCACTTAGGAGACCAGGCTCCTGTCAGCAAGCACTTCTTGGCATCTGCAATAGTGTCTGGGTTTGGTGTCTGTAGATGGGATGAATTCCCAGATGGGGCAGTCTCTGGATGGCCTTTCCTTCAGTCTCTGCTCCACATTTTTGTCTCTGTGAACCTTCTAGTACATTGTTTGCAAACTACCTCTTAAATGGCCTCCAATTTTAGCTGGCTTTCATTGTACCCCTTCACTCTTTCCTCTTTCCCCCACTTCCCAACATGGTCACCTCATTTCAGCTTCCCCTATGAATTCATAACTACCTGTTTTATTTCCCTTTCCAATGATATTTGTTCCTGCCAAATACATATTCTATACCTACCCTTTGCAACTCTACAGATTGTACCTTTTTAAAAAATGTTTTACTTAACAGCTAACAACCATATATATATATATATATATATATACATACATACACACACACATATATATACATATATGTTATATATGTATATGAATATATATATATATACACATATGTAAATGCATATCGTATTTCTTCTTCTGGGTCTGAGATACCTCACACAGGATGATGTTTTCTAGTTCCATGTGTTTGACTAAAAATTACATAATTTCCTTTTTTAACAGTTGAGTATGTCCTCCATTGCATAGATGTGCCACATTTTCTTAAAGTATTCTTTTGTTGAGGGATTTCTAAGTCATTTCTCATTTCTGGCTATTATGAGTAGAGTACTAATGAACATGGATTTATTTCTGTGGTAGGATGATATATCCTTTAGTT
This sequence comes from Mus caroli, assembly GCF_978045245.1. NCBI lineage: Eukaryota > Metazoa > Chordata > Mammalia > Rodentia > Muridae > Mus > Mus caroli. The sequence goes on along the minus strand of NW_028227260.1, from coordinate 105,442,485 downwards.
ATATGCCCAACAATTGGGGTTTGAATAAGAATAGGCCCCATAAGCTCATATATCAACATGAATTGTCTCCAGCTGAGGAAAAATTTGGAAGAATTAGGAGGCTTGATTTTGTTGGAGTTGTTCTGGCCAGGTTGGAGAATGTGACACTGGGAGTGGGTTTCAAGTTTTCAAAATTCCATCCCCGGCTCAGTCTTAATCTCTCTGCCTCATGAGTTCCATCCCATTCATGGTTATGGGCCTAATGTTATGCAGATATATTTATAGGTAACCACAGATTCAGTGAATTAATGGGTCTAATAGCCATGTCATATCCTCTTCCTCTAATATTTTTCCAGGACCCTCTTTCATTATTTCCTGAGTCTTTGGATGAGTGACTAAATGTCACTTTTGGGTGTCAACACATATAAGTAACTTATGCTAATTCATTACTGCCATTATATGATGCCATATTCAACACTGTACAGTGCAAGAAGAAGTTTCTCTGATGAATGCAGAGACCAGCTCTAGTCCATGTTTATAAATGTAAATATTTAGAATGCAATTTGAAAACATGTCCTTTTAGCAAAATATCATTGATAGGTTATCATGTATGGCCTACGACCTCACCATCTACAGACTTACGGGAAAGTTTATAGTATCAAACATGAATTCCATCTTTTAGAGCAACCCTTAATCTATAAAAAAGGCAGTTCATTATTACCAGAGCAGTAATACACTGTTTTACCAATGGTACCTCTTGTTTGGCATGTCAATGTAGCAACACCTAGGACCCAAGCTGGGTGGAATATTGATGTCTTTTCACTACTTACAAATTGTCTAGTATCTTTCAAACCTATTGGAGCTCCAGTTTTAGGGAAGAAGTTTCTGTCTTAATTTTTTTTAATGACTTGAAGACAAAGCATGTTAGTTTTCTGATAAGAATACTGTAGTCAAAGAGTTTGATATGTGATTAATATCTTGTTGTGAATAGAAGCATGGAAAAAAAAAGGGGGTTGACAAATAGCTCATGAAAATTTCTGAGCTTACTATTTTTTTCTGGGGAATGATATTAACACAGCACATATACAACTATAATTATTAATAGTCTCCATTGTCATACATACACTTGACATGTAACTACTTCTAGATATTTTGTAGGATCTTTTTAAGTATTTGCTGGTCATATTGTCAGTGTCCAATCTACATGTAATAATAGAAATATAATATGCTAGTGCTCCAGCTTCTATGCCACATTATTTTTGATATTAGTTTTATTTCTTCTAAGTTCTATTTTAAAAAACATTAGCTGTAAATAAGTATGAAATCAAGGTATACACCAAGTATTTGCAGATCACTTTTATTAAAAGAAAAAGCAAGTTTATAAATTTTGCTAATATCTATTTGCTTAACTTCTCATTCTTTATGGGAAATATGAATGAGTGATTGGGCCCTAGTTAAGGAACACATAGTAATTGTTTATAAAAGGTTCTTATTTCTGAAGCTACTATTCAACATATAAGAACGCAATAGATAGAGTAACATGGAAGGAGGAAAATTTCATTTGGTCCAACCAATAGACAAAGTACTCCAACCAAATTATGTTCACTAGAAAGAGAATTAACCTATCCCAGGGATGAGGTAACTATATGGACTAGCCAGTGCAGACTAGTCAGTCTGAATACACATAAACACAAAAGGCAAAACAGACTAAGGATGTTGTATTTATACATCTGTACATAACACACACACACACACACATGTTTGTATACAACAATAATAAAGGAAATGAGGATATCAATTTAAGAGAATTGGGAGGTGTTGCAGAGACAGTACATGGAAGTGATCAAAGGGAGCAAAGGGAGAGAAAGTGACATAATTCTACTCACATTAAAATATAATGTAAAAAAGAAAAAAATGAAGGATAACTTGGGTTATGAATCATAGCAGGGTCTTGAAGTTAGCACAAAATCATCTAGGAGAAAGAAGAAAAAGCTTGTTATCACTTAATTCATAGATTAACTTAACTCTATCATTATTTAAGGCCATCTGTGAAACATAAACCAATAGGGAATTACTCATGGAAATGATCTTAAAACATAATATTCATCCATTGAAATGGAAGACAGTATGCTAGGAAATCACCCACCCCCAAACTGACTTTCATATCTATACCTTATGAAGAAGAGAGAGGATGAAAGAACTATATGACTGTGTAATTTTTTTAAATATTGTTTATTACGTATTTTTCTCAATTACATTTCCAATGCTATCCCAAAAGTCCCCCATACCCCACCACTCCCCTACCCACCCATTCCCCTTTTTGGCCCTGGCATTCCCCTGCACTGGGGCATATAAAGTTTGCATGTCTAGTGGACCTCTCTTTCCAGTGATGGCCGACTAGGCCATCTTTTTTTTTCATTTTTTATTAGGTATTTAGCTCATTTACATTTCCAATGCTATACCAAAAGTCCCCCATACCTCCCCCCACACTCCCCTACCCATCCACTCCCCCTTTTTGTCCCTGGTGTTCCCCTGTACTGGGGCATATAAAGTTTTCAAGTCCAATGGGCCTCTCTTTCAAGTGATGACCTATTAGGCCATATTTTGATACATATGCAGCTAGAGACAAGAGCTCCGGGGTACTGGTTAGTTCATATTATTGTTCCACCTATAGGGTTTCAGTTCCCTTTAGTTCCTTGGGTGCTTTCTCTAGCTTCTCCATTGGGGTCCCTGTGATCCATTCCATAGCTGACTGTGAGCATCCACTTCTGTGTTTGCTAGGCCCTGGCATAGTATCACAAGAGACAGCTATATCTGGGTCCTTTCAACAAAATCTTGATAGTGTATGCAATGGTGTCAGCGTTTGGAAGCTGATCATGGGATGGATCTCTGGATATGGCAATCACTAGATGGTCCATCCTTTCGCCACACTTCCAAATTTTGTCTCTGTAACTCCTTCCATGGGTGTTTTGTTCTCTATTCTAAGAAGGGGCAAAGTGTCCACAGTTTGGTCTTCGTTCACTTGAGTTTAATGTGTTTAGCAAATTGTATCTTATATCTTGGGTATCCTAAGTTTCTGGGCTTATATCCACTTATCAGTGAGTACATATTGTGAGAGTTCCTTTGTGATTGGGTTACCATTCTGACTGGTGTGATGGAATCTCAAGGTTGTTTTGATTTGCATTTCTCTGATAATTAAGGATGCTGAACATTTTCTTCAGGTGCTTCTCAGCAATTCGGTATTCCTCAGGTGAGAATTGGTTGTTTAGCTCTGAGCCCCATTTTTTAATGGGGTTATTAAATTTTCTGGAGTCCACCTTCTTGAGTTATATATATATATTGGATATTAGTCCCCTATCTGATTTAGGATAGGTAAAGATCCTTTCCCAATCTCTTGGTGGCCTTTTTGTCTTATTGACGGTGTCTTCTGCCTTACAGAAGCTTTGAAAATTTATGAAGTCCCATTTATCAATTCTCCATCTTACAGCACAAGACATTGCTGTTTTATTCAGGAATTTTTTCCCCTGTGCCCATATATTCGAGACTTTTCCCCACTTTCTCCTCTATAAGTTTCAGTGTCTCTGGTTTTATGTGAAGTTCTTTGATCCACTTAGATTTGACATTAGTACAAGAAGATAGGAATGGATCAATTTGAATTCTTCTACATGATAACCACCAGTTTTGCCAGTACCATTTGTTGAAAATGCTGTCTTTCTTCCACTGGATGGATTTAGCTCCCTTGTCGAATATGAAGATCAAGTGACCATAGGTGTGTGGGTTCATTTCTGGGTCTTCAATTCTATTCCATTGGTCTACTTGTCTATCACTATGCCAGTACCATGCAGTTTTTATCACAATTGCTCTGTAGTAAAGCTTTATGTCAGGCATGGTGATTCCACCAGAGGTTCTTTTATCCTTGAGAAGAGTTTTTGCTATCCTAGGTTTTTTGTAATTCCAGATGAATTTGCAGATTGCTCTTTCTAATTCGTTGAAGAATTGAGTTGGAATTTTGATGGGGATTGCATTGAAAATGTAGATTGCTTTTGGCAAGATAGCCATTTTTATAATGTTGATCCTGCCAATCCATGAGCCTGGGAGATCTTTCCATTTTCTGAGATCTTCTTTAATTTCTTTCTTCAGAGACTTGAAGTTCTTATCATACAGATCCTTCACTTCCTTAGTTAGAGTCACGCCAAGATATTTTATATTATTTGTGACTATTTAGAAGGGTGTTATTTCTCTAATTTCTTTCTCAGCCTGTTTATTATTTGTGTAGGGAAAGGCCATTGAATTCTTTGAGTTAATTTTATATCCAGCTACTTCACTGAAGCTGTTTATCAGGTTTAGGAGTTCTCTGGTGGAATTTTTAGGGTCACTTATATATACTATCCTATCATCTGAAAAAAGTGATATTTTGACTTCATCTTTTCCAATTTGTATCCCCTTGATCTCCTTTTGTTGTCGAATTGCTCTAGCTAGGACTTCAAGCACAATGTTGAATAAGTAGGGAGAAACTGGGCAGCCTTGTCTAATCCCTGATTTTAGTGTGATTGCTTCCAGCTTTTCAGCATTTACTTTGATGTTGGCTACTGGTTTGCTGTAGATTGCTTTTATCATGTTTAGGTATGGGCCTTCAATTCCTGATCTGTCCAAGACTTTTATCATGAATGAATGTTGGATCTTGTAGAATGTTATTTTCTGCATATAAGGAGATGATTATGTGCTTTTTGTCTTTGAGTTTGTTTATATAATGGATTATGTTGATGGATTTCCAAATATTAAACCATCCCTGCATCCCTGGAATAAAACCTACTTGGTCAGGATGGATGATTCTTTTAATGTGGTCTTGGATGCGGTTAGTGAGAATTTTATTGAGTATTTTTGCATAGATATTTATAAGGGAAATTGGTCTGAAATTCTCTACCTTTGATGGATCTTTCTGTAGTTTAGGTATCAGAGTAATTGTGCCTTCATAGAATGAGTTGGGTAGAGTACCTTCTACTTCTATTTTGTGGAATAGTTTGTGCAGAACAGAAATTAGATCTTCTTTGAAGGTCTGATAGAACTCTGCACTAAAGCCATCTGGTCCTGGGCTTTTTTTGGCTGGGAGACTATTAATGACAGCTTCTATTTCTTTAGGGGATATGGGATTGTTTAGATCATTAACTTGAACCTGATTTAACTTTGGTACCTGGTATATGTCTAGAAATTTATCCATTTCATCCAGGTTTTCCAGTTTTTTTGAGTATAGCCTTTTGTAACAGGATCTGATGGTGTTTTGTATTTCTTCACGATCTGTTGTTATGTCTCCCTTTTCATTTCTGATTTTGTTAATTAGGATGCTGTCCCTGTGCCCTCTGATGAGTCTAAATAAGGGTTTATCTATCTTGTTGATTTTCTCAAAGAAACAGCTCCTCATTTGGTTGATTCTTTGAATAGTTCTTCTTTTTTCCACTTGGTTGATTTCGCCCCTGAGTTTGATTATTTCCTGCAGTCTACTACTCTTGGGTGAATTTGCTTCCTTTTTTTCTAGAGCTTTTAGGTGTTTTGTCAAGCTGCTAGTGTGTGCTCTCTCTAGTTTCTTTTTGGAGGCACTCAGGCCAATGAGTTTCCCTCTTAGAAATACTTTCATTGTATTCCATAGGTTTGGGTATGTTGTGGCTTCTTTTTCATTAAACTCCAACAAGTCTTTAATTTCTTTTTTTATTCCTTCCGTGACCAAGGTATCATTGAGAAGAGTGTTGTTCAGTTTCCACATGAATGTTGGCTTTCCATTATTCATGTTGTTATTGAAGATCAGCCTTAGTCCATGGTGGTCTGATAGGATGCATGGGACAATTTCAATATTTTTGTATCTGTTGAGGCCTGTTTTGTGACCAATTATATGGTCAGTTTTGGAGAAGGTCCCGTGAGGTGCTGAGAAGAAGGTATATCCTTTTGTATTAGGATAAAATTTTCTGTAGATATCTGTTAAGTCCATTTGTTTCATCACTTTTTGTTAGTTTCACTGTGTCCTTGTTTAGTTTCTGTTTCCATGATCTGTCCATTGATGAAAGTGGTGTGTTGAAGTCTCCCACCATTATTGTGTGAGATGTGATGTGTACTTTGAGCTTTACTAAAGTGTCTTTAATGAATGCGGCTTCCCTTGCATTTGGAGCATAGATATTCAGAATTGAGAGTTTCTCTTGGAGGATTTTACCTTTGATGTGTATGAAGTGTCCCTCCTTGTCTTTTTTGATAACTTTGGGTTGGAAGTCGATTTGATTCGATATTAGAATGGCTACTCCAGCTTGTTTCTTCAGATCATTTGCTTGGAAAATTGTTTTCCAGCCTTTCACTCTGAGGTAGTGTCTGCCTTTTTCCCTGAGATGGGTTTCCTGTAAGCAGCAGAATGTTGGGTCCTGTTTGTGTAGCCAGTTTTTAGTCTATATCGTTTTATTGGGGAATTGAGTCCATTGATATTAAGAGATATTAACGAAAAGTAATTGTTGCTTCCTTTTAGTTTTGTTGTTAGAGTTGGTATTCTGTTCTTGTGGCTGTCTTCTTTTTGGTTTGTTGAGGGATTACTTCCTTGCATTTTCTAGGGCATGGGTTCTGTCCTTGTATTGGTTTTTTTCTGTTATTATCCTTTGAAGGGCTGGATTCATGGAAAGATAATGTGTGAATTTGGTTTTGTAGTGGAATACTTTGGTTTCTCCATCTATGGTAATTGAGAGTTTGTCTGGGTATAGTAGCCTGGGCTGGCAATTGTGTTCTCTTAGTGTCTGTATAACTTCTCTCCAGGCTCTTCTGGCTTTCATAGTCTCTGGTGAAAAGTCTGATGTAATTCTGATAGGCCTGCCTTTATATGTTACTTGACCTTTCTCCCTTACTGCTTTTAATATTCTCTCTTTATTTAGTGCATTTGTTGTTCTGATTATTATGTGTCGGGAGGAATTTCTTTTCTGGTCCAGTCTATTTGGAGTTCTGTAGGCTTCTTGTATGTTCATGGGCATCTCTTTCTTTAGGTTTGGGAAGTTTTCTTCTATAATTTTGTTGAAGATATTTGCTGGCCCTTTAAGTTGAAAATCTTCATTCTCATCTCTCCTATTATCCGTAGGTTTGGTCTTCTCATTGTGTCCTGGTTTTCCTGGGTGTTTTGAGTTAGGACCTTTTTGGGTTTTGTATTTTCTTTGATTGTTGTGCTGGTGTTCTGTATGGAATATTCTGCACCCGAGATTCTCTCTTCCATCTCTTGTATTCTGTTGCTGATGCTTGCTTCTATGGTTTCAGATTTCTTTCCTAGGGTTTCTATCTCCAGCGTTGCATCAGTTTGGGTTTTCTTTATTTTGTCTACTTCCCTTTTTAGATCTTGGATGGTTTTAATCAATTCCATCACATATTTGGTAATGTTTTCCTGCAATTCTTTAAGGGATTTTTGTGTTTCCTCTTTAAGGTCTTCTACCTGTTTAGCTGTGTTCTCCCATATTTCTTTAAGTTATTAAAGTACTTCTTGATGTCCTCTACCATCATCATGAGATATGCTTTTAAATCCGGGTCTAGCTTTTTGGGTGTGTTGGGGTGCCCAGGACTAGGTGGGTTGGGAGTGCTGCGTTCTGTTGATGGTGAATTGTCTTGATTTCTGTTAGTAGGATTCTTAAGTTTGCCTTTCGCCATCTGGTAATCTCTGGAGCTAGTTGTTATAGTTGTCTCTGGTTAGAGCTTGTTCCTCAGGTCATTATGTTAGCCTCTATCAGCACACCTGGGAGACTAGCTCTCTCCTTAGTTTCAGTGGTCAGAGTACTCTCTGCAGGCAAGGTCTCCTCTTGCAGGGAAGGTGCCCAGATATCTGGTGTTTGATCCTGCCTCCTGGCAGAAGTTGTGTTCCACTCACCAGAGGTCTTAAGATCCCGTGGAGGGTCCGGTGGAGACCTTGGGGGTGTCCAGAAACTCCGTGCTCAAGGAATCCTGGTGTTGGCATGGACCGGAAGGGACTTGTGCCCCTGATCAGGCCGGATTGTCTGCTTCCCTAATTAATGCAGTCTCAGTTCCCGCACGATTGGTTTGGAGCAGATGCTGTGTTCCACTCACCAGAGGTCTTAAGATCCCGTTGGGGATCCTGTGGGGGTCCTTGTGGGTGTCTGGAGACTCTGCAGGCAAGGAACCCTGGTGCTGGAGTGGACTGGACGGGACTTGATGACTGTGTCTTAAATGCTGAACAGTTCTAAGAAGAGTATCTTCAAGGCATATTCAACTATCACAAAAGTGTTGAGTCTTACAAGGTCTGCCCTGCTTCCAAATTCCTGCTGTTATTCATTAATAGGTAAGAATGGCTCAGACCAAAGAAATGTCATAATGAAGTAAATTGTGGATTTGAAGTATAGCAGCAAGGGTTGAGTATCAACTTCAAGTTGGAGTATACTCATGTATCCACAAGATTGGTTTGGATACCTGGGAATCTATTTTATACTCAACAATCAGCTCAAAAGTTGCTCAAATAAACACTACTATGTGTTACAAAATCACTTCCCACCCTGTGGATAATATATATGTTGAATTATTAACCTCCAGTGTAATGGTGTTAGGAGTAAATGTTTGAGAAGTAGTTGGATTTAGATGAGGTCAAGGAAATTGAGCTCTCATAGTGAGAAAGACACCAGAGCTTTTTCTTTCCCTACTATTAAGTACATAGAAGGAATGAAATATTTGAAAGGCAGGAGAGTAGTCCAAACTGGACGCTGAATATCTGTATTTTTTTCATTTTTTCCTTTTATTGAAAATAGATTTTTTTCTCATATAATATTTCTTGATTATAGTTTCCCTGCCATCTACTACTCCGAGTTGTAAACTCATCTCCCCTCAACTCTAGATCTACTTTCTTTCTGTCTCCCATTAGAAAGGAATAGGGATCTAAGAGGTAACAATGAAACATGACAAAATAAATTATAAAAGGTGAAGCAAAGAGTACCATATTAAAGTTGGACAAAGCAACCCAACAGCAGGAAGCATCCTAAAAACAGGAGCAAGAGTCAGAGACCCACTCTTTCTCACAGTCAAGAAGCCCATGATAATATTAAGCTAATAGCTGTAATATATGTGCAGAGGACCCAGTGTCGTCCCTGTGCTTCTGCTTCAGTCTCTGTAGGCTCACATTGTGTTGCTTAATTGATTCAGAGGACTTGTTTTCCTTGTGTCATATTTCCCCTCTAACTTTTCCAATCTTGATGAACTACCAGAAATAAACTGTTGTTTAAGCTCTCACAGCATGTCATTGCAGAAAAACAAGTAAAATGAGACATAGCATACACAGGGAGAATACATCAGGTGTACCCTAAAGGTGGTATCAATTTAATAGTAGAAGAAGGCACTCTCAAGGAATAAAAATGAAGATGAGAAAAGTGTACATAATTACACAATCATTGCACAGTGGCATTAGAGAAAGTTACAAAGAGGTAATTCATCTAGGTACTTTGAAGCAAGTTTCAAAGATAAAAATTCATTTGATTTTAATTTCAGTGTAAAAGGATTCTTATATGTGATAAAAGAGAAAGACACACTAGGATGCAGGGAAGAATACAATCAGATAAAAATAAGGACTTGGAATGTTTGAGACAAAAGGGAACAAAACAAATGCTAAGCCAGCTTTATGGAAGCTTAAAGGTTTTGTTTTGTTTTGTGTTATGAAAATAGTATAAAAATGTGAATTAAAGATGGTAATAACAGCTCATCCTTCCTTAAAGTACATGCCTGTGGTGTGTGTGTGTGTGTGTGTGTGTGTGTGTGTGTTTGTGAATGTGTGCCCTTGCTTTGTTTCTTCCTAGAAATTCCTGAAGTTTTATTCAAAACAGATTATGTAGCTTATATAGCAATACTTCTTTACTCCATGTAGTGGAGAATATGTTTGAGGTGAGATAGAAGGGAATAAAGGGACCAAAGACAAGGAAAGCCCTCAAAATGGCATTGCTGCACTTCAGACAGCAAAGTACATGTAAACTAAAGATGTTATGAACAATGTAGCAATAATCTGTGATATAGCTCACAGTTAGAATTGACAGAGGCTGAGGAGTAACTAGATACAAGATATCAGCATGGAGATAGTATGATCATTGAAAATTGTTGCTCCATTCACAAGCTGCAGTATGGTCTTATCTAAAATGCTTTTACTTTATCTACCAGCAGGAAAACTTTTATTCAATTAAGTGAACTCAATTGTTTAGCCAAATATATATTGCAAGTATATTTGTAGATGGTATGTTGTTTTATTACTACAGTTGGTTAATTTTTTGAAGGATTTGCCATCCTATTTAATTTGAATTTATAATACTATTTTTCAGGATAGTGCTGACTCTTCCAATTTACTGTGTCAACTTTAGATCATATGTAAGCTGACATCTGACATTTTTCTTTGATATTTTTTGTCTGCTTTGAAAAAAAAGCAAATGAGTCAACAAATAAAAGTGTTTGTGAGTACATGCTGTTTGTGATATCTAGTCTTTATGAAATTTCTTGATTTTTGTCTGTTTAGCTCCATTCTATTTCCTAAGTTTGTGTGCTGTATAAGTCCGTGTTTTGTGCATATATGCCATGACCTCAGATGTGTAGAGTACAGAGGTGGACAATATCTGTCTCTATCTATTATTCTCCACATATATTTTTCAAGGCTACATCTACTGTAAAGCCCAACGATCATTACATCTGGGATGTCCCACTCACAGATACACAGACATGGAAATCAGTCCAACAAGCAAGAGGTTTATAGGACAGCATGCTGGGGCTGTCCTGCAATTGGGGCAGAGGCAACCCCAAGCATCTTAAGCACACACTTTATAAAATTTGAAGGTAGACTTTGGTAACAGCTTGAATTGGTTTAAGCACATTGGTGGGCTGTGCTGACTTTTTTCAGCATTTGTGGCCCCACTTGAGTTGTGGTCTTAGTCACCAGAAGAGGGAACTGAAACATTCTTGGTCATTATCTGTACTGCCTTGCTTTGGGGCTTCCTGTAAAGACTGTTTTTTTCTGGGTAATTCCTGGAAGGGAGTGCTCATCACAACCTTCTAGCAGTAGGTCCCCAGGGTGCAATCCTGGCAAGGTCTTTCAGTGTTCATCTTATGTTCTCTAAGGCCACACACTTTCACTGAAACCAACACCCACTATTAAGCTAGAAAGGCCAGCTATGAAATTCTACACATAATTTTGTCCCTTTCCTTGCCCCGTGTGAGGGTTACAAGTATACAAGCCCATGCCCTGCTATTTTATGTGAACGCAAGATATAGGCCTTATTTTTTTCCATTAATTTATATTTTTTTCTTTACATCTTGATAGCTGCCCTGCTCCTGATCCCCCCTTACATAGTCTCTACCCCCAATCCCTCCGTCCCCTTTTTCTCTACAAGGGAGGAAGGTCCCTGAGTTTTCTTCTACACTGGCACATCAAGTCTCTTCAGGGTTAGGCACATTTAGGCCAGACATGACAGCCCAGTGAGGTGAATACATTCTGCAGTCAGACTACAGTTTTAGGGACATCCCTGCTCTAGGTGTTGGGGAACACAGATGAAGACCAAGCTGCCCATATGCTACAAATGTTCATAAGGCATAGGTCCAGCTTATATATGTTCTTTGGTTGGTGGTTCAGTCTCTTAGAACTATCAAGCATCCTGAACCCTTCTCAGTATTTCCCCCAACTCTTCCATTAGAGTCCCTAAGCTCCTTGTGTGGGTGTGGGATTCTGCATCTGTCTCAGTCAGCTGCTGGGTGGAGCCTCTCAGATGATAGTTATGCTATGCTCCTGTCTGCAAGCATAACAAATTATCATTAATGGTGTCAGGGATTGGTCCTTATCCATGGGATTGGTCTCAAGTTGGGCCAGTTTTTAGTTGGCAATTTCCTCAATCTCTGCTCCATCTTTGTCATTGTATTTCTTGTCCACAGGATGAATTTTAGGTAAAAAGTTTATGAGATCCCATTTATTAATTGTTGACCTTAGATCCTAAGCTATTTGTGTTCTGTTCAGGAAATTGTCTCCTGTACCAATGTGTTTAAGGATATTTCCCACTTTATCTTCTTTTAGATTTAGTGTATCAGATTTTATCTTGTGATCTTTGATACACATTGACTTGAGTTTTGTGCAGGGTGATAAATATGGGTCTATTTTCATTCTTCAACATATATACATCTAGTTAGATGAGCACCATTTGTTCAAGATGCATTTTTTTCCATTGTGACTTATTTGTCAAAAATCAAATGTCCATATGTGTGTGGGTTTATTTCTGAATCTGTGAGTCAATTCCATTGATCAACCTGTCTGATTCTATATCAGTACCATTCAGTTTTTATCACTATTACTTTGTAATACAATTTGAAATCAGGGATGGGTATACCTCTAGAAGTTCTTTTATTATACAGAATTGTTTTAGCTATCCTGGGGTTTTGTTTCTCCATATGAATTTGAGAATCGCTGTTTCAAAATCTGTAAGAAACGCCCTAGAATTTGATTGGAATTACACTGAATCTGTGGATTACTTTTGGTAAGATAGTCATTTTCACTATATTAATCCTACCAATCCATGAGCATGGGAGATGATTCTATCTTACGATGTCTTATTCAATTTCTTTTTTCACAGACAAGAAAGTCATGTCATACAGGTTTGTCATGTGCTTGATTAGAGTTATACCAATGTATTTTATATTATTTATGGCTATTTTAAAGGTCATTTTCTTATAATTTCTTTCTTACATCTCATGGAGAGCTTTCAGGGCTGCTTCTAGGAATTTGGCAAGCAATTGACATTAAGCTAGGACAAGGAAGTAGGCTCAAGGTAAATATAGCTGAGGAATGTATGGCATTCCTTTTATAATCCTGAAAAGCCCCTAGACTTAGTAAGTATGGGACTATGTTTATTACCTTGTTTGATTACTGTGCGCAATGCCCTGTTTAATTTCTTTGTTTATAGCCTTGTTTGATTACTTTGTCTTTGACCTGAGAACTGATCATATTCTTTGCAAGTACCTAGAATGATATAAATGACTGGGGAAAAAAATAAAGGCTTCAGCTTTAGCACTGGCTGCCGTCATGTTATAATGTTGAATAATTGTCTTTTCTTTCTTCAATCTTTACTCCCTCCCTCCATACCCTGTTGACTGACTGAGTTATCTTGCTCAATATAATTTATCATTTGTACAAGTGTGTGTGGGGGGGGGGCTACTGATTATTTTGTGTTAATTTTGTATCCAGTCAGTTTTGTAAAGGTGTTTATTAACTGTAAAGTGTTCTCTGGTAGAACTTTGGCTGTTGCTTATATGTACTATCATATCATCTGTGAATAGCACGTTTTTGACTTCTTCCTTTCCAATTTAATTATATCCTGTTGATTTCCTTTTGTTGTCTTACTGCTCTAGCTAGAAATTCAAGAACTATTTTGAATGGGGGAGAGAGTTGGCAGCATTATTTTGTCCATGATTTTAGTGGAATTGCTTTAAATTTCTCTCCTTTTAATTTGATATTAGCAATGTGTTTGCTGTATAGTGCTTTACTGATATTTAGGTATGTGTCTTGTTTGTTTAATCTCTCCAAGTCTCTTAACATGAAAGGTTGCTGGATTTTGTCAAAGGCAATGATCTCTTTTCAAAGATAATATAATGAGATGATCATGTAATTTTCTTTCAGCTAATTTATATGATGAATTATGTTGATGTATTTTCATATATTGAAACATCTCTACATTCCTGGGATGAAACCTACTTGATCATGATGAATGATGTTCTTCATGTGTTCTTGGTTTAAGATTTTTAAGTATTTTACTGTGTATTTTTGCACAGATATTAATAAGATAAATTGGCCACAAATTCTCTTTCTTTGCTTAGTCCTTTCAAGGGTTAGCCATCAGAGTATCTGCAACCCCTTACACTGGGTTTAGCAGTATTTCTTCTGTTTTTATTTCATGGAATAGTTTAAGAAGTATTGGTATTGGCTTGTTTTGAAAGTCTGGTAGAATTCTGTGCTAAAGCCGTCTAGCCATGGACTGTTTTCTGATTGGGAGAATTTTCATGAGTGCTTATATTTGCTTAGGTGTAATAGAACTATTTAGATAGTTTACCTCATAATTTATTTAACTTTAGTCTATGATATCTGTCTAGAAAGTCATCCATTTTGTTTAGATTTTCTAATTTTGTGGAGTACAGGTTTTTGAAGTAAGCCCTAAAGTTTTTTTGGAATATCTTAGATGTCTGTTGTTATTTCTCCTTTGTTATTTCTGCTGTTGTAAATTGGATATTATTTCCCTACTATTTAGTTAGTTTGGCTAAGGGTTTGTCTACCTTGTTGATATTCTCAAAGAACCAGCTCTTGGTTTTGCTGATTTATTTGTAATTGTTCACTTTTTTTCTAATTGATGGATTTCATCAACGGTTTTGATTATTTCCTGCCATCTACTCTTTTTGGGTGTATTTGCTTGTTTTTATTCTAGGATTTTCAGGTAATGGTATGAGAACTCTCTAATTTCTTTATGGAGGAACTTAGTGGTATGACCTTTCTTCTTAGCACTGCTTCATCGACTTCCAGAATTTTGAATATGTTGTACCTTAATTTTCCTTAAATTCTAGAAAGTCTATTTCTAGAATTTATATATTTTATCTTTATATTTTCTTTGACCCAATGGTCATTGAGCATAGAATTGTTCAGTTTCCTTGAGATTGTAGTTTCTGCTGTTGAATTCCAACTTTAATCCATGAACATCTGATAAGATACAAGGGGTTATTGCAATCCACTTTTTTCTGTTTAGGCTTGCTCTGTGATAGAGGATATGGTCAATTTTATAGAAGGTTGCATTAGGTTATGAGAAGAATGTATATTCTTTTTTGTTTGGGCAAAAGGATCTGTACAATTCTATTACATCAATCTGCTTTACAACATTTGTTAGTTTTATTATTTTTTATTTTGGTTTGATGGCATATCTATCGGTGCCAATGGAGTATTGAAGTCCCCCACTATTAATTATTGTGCTGATTCCTGTTATTTTTCTTGTTTGAAGTGATATTATATTTGTGTGATTCTCTTCTTTTGGGTTTGTTGTGAGATGATTAATTTCTTGGTTTTCCTTGGATATGGTTTCCCTCCTTGTGTTGGAGTTTTCCTTCTAGTATCATCTATGGGGTTGGATTAGTAGAAAGATTTTTTTCACTTGGTTTCATCATCGGATATCTTGGCTTCTCCATCTAAGGTGATTAAAATTTTTGCTGCATATAGTAGTCTAGGCTGATAATTGTGGTTTCTTAGTGTCTACAAGACATTTCTCCGAGCCATTCTGGCTTTTAGAGAATCTGTTGAGAATTCTAGCATAATTCTGATAGGTCTTCCTTTATGCTGTACTTGGACTTTTCTCCTTCCTATTTTTAAAATTATTTCTTTGTACATTTAGTGTTTTGATTATAATGTGGTGGGAGGATTTCCTTTTCTGGTCTAATCTGCTTGCTGATATATATATATATATACACACACATATGTATACATATATATATTATATAATCTTTATAGAAATTTCTTTTTTAGGGAAATTTCCTTCTATGATATTTTTGAAGACATTTTCTGGACCTTTGAGCTGGGAGTCATCTTCTTCTAGTCCTATAATTTGTAGGTTTGTTCTTTCCATAGTGTTCCAAATTTTCTGGATGTTTTGGGTCATGTACATTTTAAATTTAGCATTTTCTTTGAACAATATATTAGATATTTTTGTATCTTCTATGCCTTGAATTCTCTCTATCATCTCTTATTCTGTTGATAATGGTTTCCTGACTTGTAGAGAGAAGGGTTTTATAGTGCAAGTCCCAAGTAATATCAGTAAGAGACATTTCTATCTAGTAGTATAGTAAACCAAAAGCACTACCACATTTCTTGAGGAGTTTCATATATTAGTGTTATCAGTTTGGATGTAAATGATACTGAAAGAGTAACTCAGGTTTCATAGCTGACCTTACTAATGATAAAAAGTGAAAGAAACCATCGTGGTATCCTTTCAGCATTACATCTAACCAGGAAACTGAATGGATACAGTGATGGAGCCTGTCTTAGTCAGGGTTTCTATTCCTGCACAAACATCATGACCAAGAAGCAAGTTGGGGAGGAAAGGGTTTATTCGGCTTACACTTCCATGCTGCTGTTCATCACCAAAGGAAGTCAGGACTGGAACTCAGACAGGTCAGGGAGCAGGAGCTGATACAGAGGCCATGGAGGGATGTTCTTTACTGGCTTGCCTCCCCTGGCTTGCTCATCTTACTCTCTTATAGAACCCAAGACTACCAGCCCAGGGATGGTCCCACCCACAAGGGGCCTTTCCCCCTTGATCACTAATTGAGAAAATGCCTTACAGTTGGATCTCATGGAGGCATTTCCTCAACTGAAGTTCCTTTCTCTGTGATAACTCCAGCTGTGTCAAGTTGACACAAAAATAGCCAGTACAGAGCCTAAGAAATGACATAATTCCATGACGGGATGATTTCTTTGGTAGAAGAAATACATACAAGAAAAGAAAGTCCAAATCTAGAGTAAATCTTCTCAAGTAAGAAGCAAAAATCTTTCACAAGAAACTACTTTCCCATACACATTAGGATTCACTGGTTTTCTATGGCCCCTATTACCTTGAAGTGTTTGTTTTGATAGAATAGTAAAACAGGATTTTGAAGGTTATCTTATTGAACCATGTAGGTGGCCATCCTAGTATGACTTAGGTAGAGTTCTCCACAGAATTATCATAGCATACATGTATCTTCTATTTCTGGGTTTTGGTTCCTTTTAGTAAGATTTTATCTTTTTTTACTCCCAAGGTACTTTACTTTCAAAGGAAATCATGTTTACATCCTGATACACAATTGGGTAAAACAACTAAACTGGGGCTCTTTGAGTTCATGCTTTTGAGTCAGCAATACATTTATAGTAGTAGGTAGAGCAATTGACTCAGGCCATCATTGAGAATTTTTCTTTTGTATTTAATGGAAAATTGCAAGGAGAAAATTTGAAGGTATGTTAAAAAGAAAATTTATTTTTATACTGACAGAATTTTCATGTGAAGATATACAGATATTTTCATTTTATATCCACCATTTAAACAAAACATTCAAATAAAAAAAAATCCCTTCTAGGATCAGTCAAACATACTTGCTAGATTCATAAGTATGAACTGAAAACAATTCATTTGTTTTTAATGTGTGTGTGTGTGTGTGTGTGTGCGTGTGTGTTGGATATCAAATATTGTATTAGTATGCATTAAAAGGATAATATTTTCTGATTGGAGAGATAGGTCAGCAGTCAAGAACAATGGATGTTCATTCAGAGGACAGGGTTTTAGCACTCATGTGATGTCTCACAGTCCTTGAAAATTTCTAATACAGGTGTCATCTGATACACCCTTTTTGACTACTTGAGTACTTCACAAAATGGACTTAAATAAATGGAGGCAACACACACACACACACACACACACACACATATGTATGTATAAAATGTAAAAATAAAGTAAAATTTAAAAGATACTGTGTCCTCTGTTATCCTCAACTTGAATAGCACATTTTTACTTAGTGTGTGCCTTTTTAAAATTAAATATCATGTTTGTCTCAATTTCTAAAATTTATATTAGATATAATTGTTCTCCATTAATATTTATTTTTATATAAAGCTTTCTTCAACACCATCTTTGTCCATCTTTTGTCATTTGTTTTCAATGTAGTGTTTTCAGAAATATTTTTGCATGCCTTGTCTCCTAGTAACTGCTATATTGCTTTATAACTAACTATAATTTTGATCTAGTGACTTGTCTGTAATATTTTCAGGGATCAGAACTCCATTTTATTCTTTATTGTTTTCTTAGCAGATGCTGAGTATTTAATTAACATTTAATAAAAAAGAGGACATATTGCCAAGATCTCCCTATACTTGACATTTGCCTACTAGATATTTCTTGAAATTCTCTTTTCCTTCAGTTTCCATAGTATATTTAAGTTCTGATAGTTATTTTTCTATAGTTTAGGAGAATATTCTATAATGGATTTTTAAAGTCTATAGTCCTATACCATTTCCTTAAATTCTATTATATTTAAGGGCCTGCTTCTTTTGTTTTCTGCCTTCAATGTTGAGTATCCCTAAACAGTCAATCTGTGTCCTTTGATTTTTTTCTACCATCCATATAATAATGATTTCAAAATATACCTCTATGTCATATGTTTTAAGCTCCTACACTATCATCATTACTCAAATATAATGGTAAGTCAAAAAAGTTGCTGGGGATAGGAGAAAACAGTGTTTTGTTTCTATAATTGGTTGGTCTTACTTGCATTTGACAAGACATAAAAGACCAACTTTAGTTACTGTTAGCATCATAAGTTCCCTACATAATCTGAATGAAATCATTTGCCATGCTCAAGCATGGCAAATCTGATTGACCCTACTTTAATATGTTCATTTGTCTACTGAATCTCTGATTGAATGGCTCAATAAAACTTTATACTTAAAATGTCTCTATGTGATTTATACCTCTGAACTGAAAGTAATTCCTTCTTATGTGTTCTTCACTTTAGTGAGCTGTACTACTATCTACTAAGGTTTTTAATAGCAAATCAACCAACCGACTGAACAAACAAACAAACAAAACAAAACAAAGAAACAAAAACAATTACAAACTCAATATGTGATTATTGTTTTCTTACATCATCACATTTTAACAGTTATGGAGCTGATTCTCATTTCATAAACTAATAACGTTTTCTATTTATCTGGACTCTTACTGAAATCTTATCTTGTATACTATAAACTTTCTGATGACTGAAGCAACATTTGATGTATTACAATTTACCCATATTAAGCACAGGATAATTTAAGTCACCCTTGCCACAAACCCCTTCATAGTATGCATAACTTCTCTGTTTGTCTCTGTATTCTAACATATGACATAATTGTAATTTGTGTGTATTATATTTAGGCTGGCCTCAACCTCATGATCATCCTACCTTCCTTCAATATATCAAAAAACATACCAAGAAAGGAAAGGAATATCTCCTCTGATTTATTAAGTTTCCAAAATAAAGGATTAATTAAAAAACAAAAAATTACCTTATCAGATTTGGGTAGATAAATAATATTAAAAGGTCCTTGAGGAGATAGCATGGTATCCAGACACTGAACGGATATAGACTTGTATGTTAAACTGCCGATGAAGACATATCACTATGAGATGTAGAACAAAACCCTAAAGCTCAACTCACTTAAAATGGGATACATCAGTTGTATCAAAACAAAATATTCCTAAAAGCAAGAAAAAGCTAAGACTTTTATAAACTCCTGAATATCTCAGTAAATTGGAACATTATCAATTTAAGTGCCCAGTTGGAAATAAGTGGTTATTCATAATTTCTAATTTTTCTTAGCTTCTATAATTAATAAATTAACCTCTCCCCTTGCACTTGCATACATGTATCTCCCTCCATAATAAGAATTTGTCCTCAGTGAGAAAAAAATCATAACCATATTAATATTAGGTCTCTCTTATTTCTTATTAGGTATTCAGAACCTATAAATGTACTTGTACTTGTAATACAGTAATAACTGAAGAAATGAATAGAGGGAAATGTGATCTTATTTGTATAAATAAGTAACAATTAAATTTGGACATTTTCATTATTCATGTGGTCGTAAGAATACTAATTATATACTGCTTTATTGATACACATATACACATTCAAGAGAATGAGGAAGGAGAGAGAAAAGTACAGGAAAGAAGCTTATGGAATGAAATCCCAAGACCTGAAATTCAAGTAACCAGTTTTCTAGGGCAATTTTTAGTACATCATCCACAGATTTGAAATTGGTCCATTTGTCTGCTTGGCAGCAGACTACAGTGGATGCCACTAAGTTCCTTCAAAAAAAGCCAGTGTGTTTATCAGCTACTAAATTGATGAGTGTACCTTGTACCCAGAAACTTGTTTTGCAGAAGTGTTACTGGAGAGTCAGAATTCCACTAAAAAAATCATTATCAACTTTAAAGTCTTGATTTTTATTAGCCACTGACCTAACTCCAGGCACAATATGATCATTTTCAATTTTACAAATGCCAGTTTTCCACAGAGATGCCTCAGAAATTAAGATTATATGCAGAGGTTCTGCAGAGAGCTTCCTCTCTTTACCTAGCACCCATGTGAGGTAGGTCACAATTGTCTTTAACTCAAGTTCTAAATATTGATGGCTTTTTATGGACTCCAAGGGCACCCACACTCATATGAGCAAAATATATATATATATATATATATATATATATATATATATATATATATATATATGGTTAAAATAAGTCTTTTGAAATATAAAAAGAAGTTGAACTCATCATAACCTTTTTTTCTTTCCTCTGAAGTTCATCTCCTTATTGTGAAATCAGAAGAAATCAAAAAAAAATAAATAACACATTTTAAATAAGCAAAAATGAGTTCCATATTGGGGTTTTAAAAATGCAAATGCAGGTAAGCAGTGCCTGATAAACAATTATTATAAAACCTTAAGAATTTTGTTATTCTATTTTACAGGACAATATCGATGAATCTTAAAAATTAAAGTATTGTTTCAGAGTTAAATAGTTTTTATAGACTACATTAAAAAAAAAAAAAAAAACAACCAGTCTTAATTTATCCTTACCAGGATCTGGGCTATCATTATTTACCTGAAAACCAAACAAATGAATAAACTCCTTCTTCCATATTTCCCATCAGAAATCAATTGAGTGAGCATAGACTTGTATGTTAACAACCTTAAAGCCATGTCAAGATTATAGTCTATGAATGTCCTGTAGTACTATGTAACTTACATAAAGAGAGAGAGAGAGAGAGAGAGAGAGAGAGAGAGAGAGAGAGAGAGAGAGAGATCTTATTGAATAACACTTTTACCACACTTTCTAAAAGGTACATGGAGAGTTACAGGATATCTGTTCATACTGTGAATCCTAACCATACTGGATAAACATGTCTCTACTTGTGGTATGGCTCAGCCCCAGCACACACCCTTTAATCCAAGAGCATTGCAGAATATTTGACCACATTGTGACATTGTATACTGGAAAAACCTGTTTCTAGTTATGGTATGCCTTAGCCCTAGTACATACCTAGAGCTTTCTGTTCATCATAAACAAGATTAAACAATATCAACAATAGGGCAAGATGCAGAGTGTTTGATCTGCTCAATCTCCACATTGATCCTCTTGCCAGAATCTTGCCCTTAACATGCTTTTTTACAATGATGTCAATGGCATGCAGGGTAACACTGTAGACTCTTTCTGTTTTGCTGAGGTAACACTTATGGGGCATTTCTTTTTCAAAAGTGCCCATTTCCTTGATGTCTATAATATCACCTTTGTTATAGATCTGCATGAATATGGCCAAAGGAACAACTCCATGTTTTCTACAAGGCCTAGAGAACACATAGTGAGTGTTCCTCTTCTTTCCTTTTGTGTTGGTCATTTTGGTAAGTTACTGGAAGTTGGCTGCCAAGGCCCAAAGCTCCTAGAGCTTCCTTATTTCTCTACTCTAGGCTTTCTTTCATTAAATTTCATAACACATTTATAAGGACTCCAGAAGTTGAGGCACACGTTCAGATGCACAAATGCAGAAGCTAGTTATCTCCTCACATTATTTTATTACATAGACAGTGAAACAACCTTCATCCTGCTTGACAGATCAAGGAACGAGAAGTAAAAGTGCCCCAAAACATTCATAGATTAACTAGTCTAGAGTCTGTGGATCAAGGACGCCACATGTTTAGAGCCCTGTGATGAAAATTGTGTGTTCTTGTTATCTCAAGATAGTGTCACAGTTGGAGTTAATTACCTAAAGAGCCCTGCACGGAATCCGTGTAGTGGTGTCATGTTTCTCTTTTACACTATAGCAGTGGAATTATAACATAAAATAAGCCTTTGTGTTTACTCTAATGAGCTTGCCTCTCAGTTTTACTAGAGACATGAAAACTAATAGCAGGGTCAATACAAAGTCTCTATGGCAATTATCATGCCACTTCTTTTCTCTTCCTATATTCTTCTCATGTAACATTTTAATGTATTTTTTCTCAAGTCAATTCAATTTATCAGGAGGCAAGAGGCATGAAACAGAGCTGATTTGCTTTGGATCTACTTACAAGTTAAATGGAAAACTCAATTTTCAAGTTGAGTTTTCAATCAGATTCACATGGGAAGAAGGATAACTGATTTAAGGAATGCCAATATTTACCAATGTTTAATATGATCCAGATACAAGGGGGAAACCACTTGTTTCTCTTCATGCTTAACCATCACAATTTCATTTTATGGTTTGGATCTCTAATATAATGATCCATTACTGCCTTGGGTTAAAATGAGAAGACATATGGGATACCCTCCAGGGCACTTGTGCAGTCACTGTATAGATGTCCATGAAGACTTGTACCGAGTGGCTTTTACTCCAAGAAAATTTATTCCAAGTTTATCTTCTTCTAAGTATCATCTTTCTAAAATTGGATTCCCTTTAGTATAACCTCTAGGCTGATTTTGTTTTCTCACCTCCCTTTTAACACGTGAACTTTTCTTACTTAACAAAATAAAGGCTCTATTTTCAATTTTCCACTCACATTGCAGCACAGGAGCACTAAAGATAGGTACACACTAAAATGATATTAGTAACTGTTGACAACGCAATTCAGATTTTCATTAGGTTATGTGTTCCTTGTAATTCTTGAAGCTTCTGTACTTTCAGCTTTATCACATTGAATGAAACCCTAAGTCATATAACAGATAATAAACTGTTATAATATCAAAAGAATAGGTCAAAAGAGTGAAAGACATTACTACAAAATAGCTATTCAATTTTATAATGTACAAATAAAAGCAAAGAAATTATCTAAAGTGTACATGTGAACCCAGAATGAATAACCTGAATGACTAATGAACTTAGTTCTAGCTAAACTAATATTTCCTTAAGGAAATCTAGACTCATTCAAAAACTTATTTATTTCTAATTCATTAAAATGCATTTTGCAAAAAAAATGCATTTTGCAGGAGTTGATTTTGTTGAATATTTTATTTAAATCTATAATTAGACGGGTGTGGTGGCACACATCTTTAATCCCAGAACTTGGGAGGCAGAGGCAGGTGGATTTCTGAGTTTGAGACCAGCCTGGTCTACAGAGTGAGTTCCAGGACAGCCAGGGCTACACAGAGAAATCCTGTCTCAAAAAGCCAAAAACAAAAACAAAAACAAAAACAAAAACAAAAAAACAAAACTGTAATTAGTTATATTTAACCTACTGTATCCTCTTGAATAAGTGTAAAACAGAACTCAACCATGAATAATATTTTTTCATGAATAATATTTTTATCTCAAAACAAATTATGTATACTAAATTTTTAAAATAAACATGTAATATATATTCCACTCTAAATTAAATTTCTATGAAATAAATAGAATTTGATGATTAACAAAGAACTTAAGAATAAAATATATTGCATGAATTCAAAATGCTACAAGGAAAGGCTTTATGTGTTATAAGTCAAGAAGGAAAAGTGTTAAATATTTGACAGTTTTAATATTATTATTCATGTAAATTTTAATGGATAATGGAGTGCATACAACCTTCTTAATATTGAGATATTTCTTTCATCAAAAAGGATAGTTTAATACTTTATTTGATTAAAATTTAGTTTTTGGATTATGTTCTAAATTATGTCCCTGTGTCCATTTAAGTGCACAGTGAAAATGTATGTATTCATTTTATATTCATGTCAAAGATTTTTTGGTAAAATAATTTCAATAAAATAATACATTTTATTAAATAAAATACATTTTATAAAATAATAACTCACTGATAAAACTGTCACATAGCTATATTAAAGTCACAGTTTCAAACTCTATACAAGTCAGTGAACCCACATGCAGTTAGAATGGCATTTTGAGGTCAGCTTTTGTGATGCTCTGTGATCCTGCAGTAGCTAGAGTCCATAGAGGAACTTTTAAAGGTTTATTTTTTAAATGTTGTTTCTTTTAGTTAATAATATCTCATAGAGTTTGATTAACTCTCTTTTGATTGAATAATTTCTATATGATTTCCAAGGTAGAAAACTACTTTAAGTGAAACCTTACAAAGAACAGCAACACTGAGTAGTAGATATGCTTAGCAAAGGTATTATCTCCCTTTCCCCTCAACACTCTAACTCCTGCAGAACTCTAAAAGTAGCTTCTCTAGGAAACAGTTTTCAAGTCACTGATCTGTTATAGCTCCTTAATTTATTGGTTGGCATCACTTTTGGACAATGAATAGCTTAAACATCTAAGATATATGAGGGACACTCGCCAGCTACCCACAACACCCGCCACAGGATCTTAAGACTTCTGGTGAGTGGAACACAGCTTCTGCTCCAATCCAATTGCGCGCGGGACCTGAGAGTGCATTAGTTAGGGAAGCAGAAACCAGCCTGAGTAGGGCCACAGGCCTCATCCGGCTGGACCAGCACTGGGGTAGCTAGAGCGCAGGGTCGGCTGACACCCGCCAGCTACCCACGACCCCCACCACAGGATTTTGAGACTGCTGGTGAGTGGAACACAGCTTCTGCTCCAGTCCAATCACGCGGGACCTGAGACTGCTTTGGTTGGGGAGGCAGAAATCCGGCCTACGTAGGGCCACAAGCCTCTTCCGGTCAGAGGGGCGCCAGGGTAGCTAGGGCACAGGGTCGGCTGACACTTGCCAGCTACCCACAATACCCGCCACAGGATCTTAAGACTTCTGGAGAGTGGAACACAGCTTCTGCTCCAATCTTTAAACAGTGACAACGACAACAACTAACCCCAGAGATTACCAGATGGCGAAAGGTAAACATAATAATCATACTAACAGAAACCAAGACCACTCACCATCATCAGAACCCAGCACTCCCACTTTGCCCAGTCCAGGGCACCCCAACACACCGGAAAAGCTAGACACGGATCTAAAAGCATATCTCCTGATGATGGTAGAGGACTTCAAGAAGGACTTTAATAACACACTTAAAGAAATACAAAGGAACACTGGTAAACAGGTAGAAGACAGTAAAGAGGAAGCACAAAAATCCCTTAAAGAATTGCAGGAGAACACTGCTAAAGAGTTACAAATCCTTAAAGAAAAACAGGATAACATAATCAAACAGGTAGAAGTCCTTAATGAAAAACAGGAAAACACATCCAAACAGATGATGGAAATGAACAAAACCATACTAGACCTAAAAAGGGAAGTAGACACAATAAGGAAAACCCAAAATGAAGCAACACTGGAGATAGAAACCCTAGGAAAGAAATCTGGAACCATAGATACGAGCATCAGCAACAGAATACAAGAGATGGAAGAGAGAATCTCAGGTGCAGAAGATTCCATAGAGAACATCGGCACAACAATCAAGGAAAATGTAAAATGCAAAAAGATCCTAACTCAAAACATCCAAGAAATACAGGACACAATGAGAAGACCAAACCTACGGATAATAGGAGTGGATGAGAATGAAGATTTTCAACTCAAAGGACCAGCAAACATCTTCAACAAAATTATAGAAGAAAACTTCCCAAATCTAAAGAAAGAGATGCCCATGAACAAACAAGAAGCCTACAGAACTCCAAATAGACTGACCAGAAAAGAAATACCTCCTGACACATAATAATCAGAACAACAAATGCTCTAAATAAAGATACAATACTAAAAGCAGTAAGAGAAAAAGGCCAAGTAACATATAAAGGCAAGCCTATCAGAATTACACCAGATTTTTCACCAGAGACTATGAAAGCCAGAAGATCCTGGACGGATGTTATACAGACACTAAAAGAACACAAATTCCAGCCCAGGCTACTATACCCAGCCAAACTCTCAATTAACATAGATGGAAAAACCAAAGTATTCCACGACAAAACCAAATTCACACATTATCTCTCCACGAATCCAGCCCTTCAAAAAATAATAACAGGAAAAAACCAATACAAGGACAGGAACCACGCCCTAGAAACAACAAGAAGGTAATCCCTCAACAAACCTAAAAGAAGACAGCCACAAGAAAAGAATGCCAACTTTAACAACAAAAATAACAGGAAACAACAATTACTTTTCCTTAATATCTCTTAATATCAATGGACTCAACTCCCCGATAAAAAGACATAGACTAACAAACTGGCTACACAAACAAGACCCAACATTTTGCTGCTTACAGGAAACTCATCTCAGAGAAAAAGATAGACACTACCTCAGAATGAAAGGCTGGAAAACAATTTTCCAAGCAAATGGTATGAAGAAACAAGGTGGAGTAGCCATTCTAATATCTGATAAGATTGACTTCCAACCCAAAGTCATCAAAAAAGACAGGGAGGGACACTTCATACTCATAAAAGGTAAAATCCTCTAAGAGGAACTATCAATCCTGAATATCTATGCTCCAAATACAAAGGCAGCCACATTCATTAAAGAAACTTTAGTAAATCTCAAAGCACACATTGCACCTCATACAATAATAGTGGGAGACTTCAACACACCACTTTCACCAATGGACAGATCATGGAAACAGAAACTAAACAGGGACACAGTGAAACTAACAGAAGTTATGAATCAAATGGATCTGGCAGATATCTACAAAACATTCTATCCTAAAACAAAAGGATATACCTTCTTCTCAGCACCTCATGGTACCTTCTCCAAAATTGACCACATAATTGGTCACAAAACAGGCCTCAACAGAAAAAAAAAAATATTGAAATTGTCCCATGCATCCTATCAGATCACCATGGACTAAGGCTGATCTTCAATAACAAAATAAATAATAGAAAGCCAACCTTCACGTGGAAACTGAACAACACTCTTCTCAATGATACCTTGGTCAAGGAAGGAATAAAGAAAGAAATTAAGGACTTTTTAGAGTTCAATGAAAATGAAGCCACAACATACCCAAACTTATGGGACGCAATGAAAGCATTTCTAAGAGGAAAACTCATAGCTCTGAGTGCCTCCAAAAGGAAACTAGAGAGAGCACACATTAGCAGCTTGACAACATACCTAAAAGCACTAGAACAAAAGGAAGCAAATTCACCCAAGAGGAGTAGATGGCAGGAAATAATCAAACTCAGGGGCGAAATCAACCAAGTGGAAACAAGAACTATTCAAAGAATCAACCAATCAAGGAGCTGGTTCTTTGAGAAAATCAACAAGATAGATAAACCCTTAGCCAGACTCACTAGAGGGCACAGGGAAAGCACTCTAATTAACAAAATCAGAAATGAAAAAGGAGACATAACAACAGATCCTGAAGACATCCAAAACACCATCAGATCCTTCTACCAAAGGCTATACTCAACAAAACTGGAGAACCTGGATGAAATGGAGAAGTTCCTAGACAGATACCAGGTACCAAACTTGAATCAAGATCAGGTTAATGATCTAAACAGCCCTATATCCCCCAAAGAAATAGAAGCAGTCATTAATAGTCTCCCAACTAAAAAAAGCCCAAGACCAGATGGGTTTAGTGCAGAGTTCTATCAGACCTTCAAAGAAGATCTAATCCCAGTTCTTCACAAACTATTCCACAAAATAGAAACAGAAGGTACTCTACCCAACTCATTCTATGAAGCCACAATTACTCTGATACCTAAACCACAAAAAGACCCAACAAAGATAGAAAACTTCAGACCAATATCCCTTATGAATATTGATGCAAAAATCCTCAATAAAGTTCTTGCTAACCGAATCCAAGAACACATCAAAACAATCATCCATCCTGACCAAGTAGGTTTCATCCCATGGATGCAGGGATGGTTCAATATACGGAAATCCATCAATGTAATCCAGTATATAAACAAACTCAAAGACAAAAACCACATGGTCATCTCGTTAGATGCGGAAAAAGCATTTGACAAGATCCAACACCCATTCATGATAAAAGTCTTGGAAAGATCAGGAATTCAAGGCCCATACCTAAACATGATAAAAGCAATCTACAGCAAACCAGTAGCCATATCAAAGTAAATGGTGAGAAGCTTGAAGCATTCCCTCTAAAATCAGGGACTAGACAAGGCTGTCCACTTTCTCCATACCTAATCAACATTGTACTTGAAGTCCTAGCCAGGGCAATTCGACAACAAAAGGAGATCAAATGGATACAAATTGGAAAAGATGAAGTCAAAATATCACTTTTTGAAGATGATATCATAGTATATATAAGTGACCCTAAAAATTCCACCAGAGAACTCCTAAGCCTGATAAACAGCTTCTTCGGTGAAGTAGCTGGATATAAAATTAACTCAAACAAATCAATGGCCTTTCTCTACACAAAGAATAAACATGCTGAGAAAGAAATTAGGGAAACAACACCCTTCTCAATAGTCACAAATAAGATAAAATATCTTGGCGTGACTCTAAGGAAGTGAAAGATCTGTATAATAAAAACTTCAAGTCTCTGAAGAAAGAAATTATAGAAGATCTCAGAAGATGGAAAGATCCCCCATGCTCATGGATTGGCAGGATCAACATTGTAAAAATGGCTATCTTGCCAAAAGCAATCTACAGATTCAATGCAATCCCCATCAAAATTCCAACTCAATTCTTCAACGAATTAGAAAGTGCAATCTGCAAATTCATCTGGAATAACAAAAAACCTAGGATAGCAAAAACTCTTCTCAAGGATAAAAGAACCTCTGGTGGAATCACCATGCTGGACCTAAAGCTCTACTACAGAGCAATTGTGATAAAAACTGTGTGGTACTGGTATAGTGACAGACAAATAGACCAATGGAATAGAATTGAAGACCCAGAAATGAACCCACACACCTAGGGTCACTTGATCTTCAACAAGGGAGCCAAAAACATCCAGTGGAAGAAAGACAGCATTTTCAACAAATGGTGCTGGCACAACTGGTTGTTAACATGTAGAAGAATGCGAATCGATCCATTCCTATTTCCTTGTACTAAGGTCAAGTCTAAGTGGATCAAGGAACTTCACATAAAACCAGAGACACTGAAACTTATAGAGGAGAAAGTGGGGAAAAGCCTTGAAGATATGGGCACAGGGGAAAAATTCCTGAATAGAACATTAATGGCTTGTGCTCTAAGATAGAGAATTATCAAGTGGGACCTCATGAAATTGCAAAGCTTCTGCAAGGCTAAAGACACCATCAATAAGACGAAAAAACCACCAACAGATTGGGAAAGGATCTTCACCTATCCTAAATCAGATAAGGGACTAATATCCAATATATATAAAGAACTCAAGAAGGTGGACTCCAGAAAGTCAAATAACCCCATTAAAAAATGGGGCTCAGAACTGAACAAAGAATTCTCACCTGAGGAATACCGAATGGCAGAGAAGCACCTGAAAAAATGTTCAACATCCTTAATCATCAGGGAAATGCAAATCAAAACAACCCTGAGATTCCACCTCACACCAGTCAGAATGGCTAAGATCAAAAATTCAGGTGACAGCAGATGCTGGCGAGGATGTGGAGAAAGAGGAACACTCCTCCATTGTTGGTTGAATTTCAAGCTTGTACAACCACTCTGGAAATCAGTCTGGCGGTTCCTCAGAAAATTGGACATAGTACTACCGGAGGATCCAGCAATACCTCTCCTGGGCATATATCCAGAAGATGTCCCAACCGGTAAAAAGGACACATGCTCCACTATGTTCATAGCAGCCCTATTTATAATAGCCAGAAGCTGGAAAGAACCCAGATGTCCCTCAACAGAGGAATGGATACAGAAATTATGGTACATTTACACAATGGAGTACTACTCAGCTATTAAAAAGAATGAATTTATGAAATTCCTAGCCAAATGGATGGACCTGGAGGGCATCATCTTGAGTGAAGTAACACAATCACAAAAGAACTCACACAATATGTATTCACTGATAAGTGGATATTAGCCCAAAACTTAGGATATCCAAGATATAAGATACAATTTGCTAAACGCATGAAACTCAAGAAGAATGAAGACCAAAGTGTATACACTGTGCCCCTTCTTAGAATTGGGAACAAAACACCCAGGGAAGGAGTTACAGAGACAAAGTTCGTAGCTGTGATGAAAGGAGGGACCATTTAGAGACTGCTGTATCCAGGGATCCATCCCATAATCAGCTTCTAAACGCTGACACCATTGCATACACTAGCAAGATTTTGCTGAAAGGACCCAAATATAGCTGTCTCTTGTGAGACGATGCTGGGGCCTAGCAAACACAGGAGTGGATGTTCACAGTCAGCTATTGGATGTATCACAGGGCTCCCAATGGAGAAGCTAGAGAATGTACCTAAGGAGCTAAAGGGATCTGCAACTCTATTGTTGGAACAACATGATGTACTAACCAGAACCCCGGAGCTCTTGTCTCTAGCTGCATATGTATGGAAAGATGGCCTAGTCGGCCATCACTGGAAAGAGAGGCCCATTGGACTTGCAAACTTTATATGCCCCAATATAGGGGAATGCCAGGGCCAAAAGAATGGGAATGGCTGTGTAGGGAAGTGGGGGGCGCTATGGGGGACTTTTGGGATAGCATTGGAAATGTAATTGAGGAAAATATGTAATAAAAATATTAAAAATTAAAAAAAAGATATATGAGTAGTTACCTTTTACAAAGTCTATTACTTTATGTGTAAAAAATGTTGTATGTTTTCTCTGTAAACTATAATAGATTTCATTATGCCACCTTTGTAGACATATTTAGATTGTAGTGACTCCCCATTTCTTACTGTTCTTTTCCCACTTCTCTTGAAAATCATTTGATGTTCTGTTGAACTCTTTTTTTTTTTCTACTGGCAACAATGTAACAATAATAAGTCTCATTTCTGTCAATCTATTAATACAGTCTTCTTCTGATTAATTCTATCATCAGAGGGTTACATCATTTTCTATTTCTGATTTAATACCAAAGCATTAATGAAGTCTGAAGTTCTGTACTATAAATCATGGAAAATAGGATTTACTTAGAATAGTATGGGAACTTAAGTTAGCTAATTACACTGCCTAATATTTCCTCTTGTCAATTACATTTATACCTAGAAAATGTTTTAACTAGGTTGATTTAAATCTTCTTTTCTTTGCTTTATGTCTGCCTTGTCTCTGAGAACTACATCTTTTTCTTCTGGTAAAACAGTTCCAGGCTTGTAGAACTCATTGCACCTTAATTCTTCTCACTGATTACTTGACCTGACTCATGAAGCCCTGACTTGATATTGTCTTAGCTTAAGTAGGTGTGTGACTTGTGTGTGATTCACTTACCCACTTGTCCCTCAAGTCTTTCCCAAATACTTGCCTCTCAATATCATCCATCGTTATCACTCCCATTTGTCTTCACTTCTTTTAGACTTGCATCCATTAAACATGCTGTATACTTTATCTTATTGTTTTTATGTCTCATCTTACTTTCTGTTACATAGATATGAGTTCCACAAAACAATTAATTTTAAAGGAATAATTAAAATGTATAAAATTTAATAAAATAGAAACAATGAGTCTTCCAGTTTTAAAAGATATAGATGCAACTGACCATAAGGCATTTTACTTACAGAGAACGTTCTAGTATTGAAAATATTAATCTAGGAAGAAGATAAAAATAATAGAGGGTTCAAGATAAATTGTTGATCTGATTTTAATTTATTTTGGGAAGTGGTACATAGTGAGAAATTTCTCCATTTCTTTTAGAGATTCTAATTTGGTGGAATAAATTTATTTAATGAATTTCCCCTAATATAATATCTTTCTTAAGTGTTTGGAAAATTTGTACAATGCATACTGAATAAACTTGCTTCTCATTCCTCCCAGGTATACCTTGCCATCCTTATTTTCGCCTAGCCCAAAGAAAAATAATATACTACTTGCAATTTGTGTTGCCCACATATTTATTGGAGCATGGCTAAACTTTTCTTGGTCAGTCCCTTAAAGAAAATTCAGTCTTTCTCTACCCTCCTGCCTGAAGCCGCCAACTGTGATCAACTACACTTCAAATTTATTATAATTTTAAGCACTCTCTAAAATAGCATCTTATATGAACTTTTTCTTTCCTTTTTGTGGTAGTAGTGGGAAAGGTTGTCACAAAAACCTTCAATGTCAAAAATGAGTACAGGCTTTTAAAGTATATCCTAACAATTCTTTGTATTTCCAAGGTATCAAGCACTAAGATTCACAAATGGTAGATGAGACCTCATGAAACTGAAAAGTTTTTGATGGCAAAGGACACCATCAATCAGACAAAGAGGAAGCCTATACAATAGGAAGATATTTTATTTTATTTTATTTTACTTACCATATCCACACCTTATGTAATGCTAATATCAAAAACAAATTAGGAACTCAGGAAAGTAGATATCAAAGTTCTGATAATCCATTTAAAATGGGGTAGAGATGTATACAGAGAATTCTCATTGTTGTTATCTCAAATGGTTGAGGAACATTTAAAGAAATTTTCAACATCTTTAGCCATCAGGGAAATACAAATATAAACTACATTGCCATTTCATCATACACCAGAATGGCTAAAGACAAATAATACAAGTGACAGCACATGCTGGAAAGGATGTGGAGCAAGGAGAAGAAATCTTCTACTGTTGGTGGGAGAATAAACCTCTGCAGACACTATGGAAATCAATATGGTGGCTCCTTAGAAAATCAATTTACCTCTAGACCCAGCTATACTACTCTTGGGTATATATTCAAAGGATGCTTCATCCTATCACAAGAAAAATTACTTGTTCAACCTTATTCATGTGGCTTTGGTCATGATATCCAGAAAATGGAAACAACATAAATGTCCCTCAACCAAAGAATGGATAAAAAAAAAAAACCCTCATCTTTTGCACAATGGAGTATTACACAGCCGTTAAAAAATAATGATATTATTATTTTACTAAATTCACAGGCAAATGGATGAAATTAGAAAAAAATATCATCCTGAAAAAGGTAACCCAGATGCTGAAAAACAAATATGGTATGTATTCACCTATAATTGAATATTAGTTGCTAAATAAATGATAATCAAGTGAAAGTCAAAAGCCCCAGAAAGATTAGGTAAAGATGAGGAGTCTGTGCATAGATCTACCTGGGAAGATTAAATAGAATAGATTTACAGATATACTGGAGACGGGTTCAGGAGCAATGGTGATCATTTTGGAATGTAGGAGGGATGGAAAGAGAATACTAAGAGAAATGGCTAGAATTGGAGGGCTTTCGAAGGGCAGTGTGAAAACCTAGTTCAGAAGAACCTTCCTGGGACCTATGAGGTTATCCTACTAAGGCCTCCTAGTAATGGGGAATATGGAGTCTAGATTACCCATCTCTTATATCCAGGCAAGGTTGCCATAGACACATATGGATTGAGCTTGATTGAGTTGTTGACCATGGGGGTACTAAGGAATTCCTAAAACAATCCATGTGATGCTAAGACAATGTTTTGCTCTCCACAAACTGACAGTGGGACCCAATAGCCAAGGTTAACATCCACACAACTCATTGAAAGTGGAGAAAGGGCTGGAGAGATGGCTCAGTGGGTAAGAGCACCTGACTGCTCTTCCGAAGGTCCTGAGTTCAAATCCCAGCAACCACATGGTGGCTCACAACCATCCGTAATGAGATCTGATGCCCTTTCCTGGTGCATCTGAAGACAGCTACAGTGTACTTAGATATAATAAATAAATAAATAAATAAATAAATAAATAAATAAATAAATAAATAAATAAAAAATCTATTAAAAAAAAAAGAAAGTGGAGAAATTGTGCTCATGCCTACATGGAGCCTTCACCTTTTTATTCTAGTCTCTTTGGTGAGAGAAGGTACTCTCCAAGCTAAGGATAGAGAAATGTGGACACCAACACAGCCACAAAACCCTCCATCTACAATTTGTCCTTCCTGCAAAATATACTAGAGAAATGGTGGGACAAAATTTCTGGGAGTTTCCAACCAATGTTGATTTCACTTAAAGGCCATTTTGTGAGAAAAGAACCCACACTCAACACTGTTTTGGTCACTAAAAACCAGAAACTAGATAGTCAAATAGCTAGTGTAAAACTAAACACACCTGATAAAAACAAAAGAAAGTAAAAGAATAAAATGATTACAAATGATAATGTGCCATACTCATGGATAAATGCCTTACTCATTCTTCACTAGAGAGGCTTCTTCAGGCAGAATATGAAAACAGATGCAGAGAGACCCACAAACAAATATTATGCAGACAGACTCCAAATGGGAGGTCTCCATCAAAACCCTCCCCTGAAAGCTCAGGGTATCCATTAGAAGAGGATCCTGAAAGATTTAAACTGGAGACACCAGGAAAACAAAGCTCTCTGAATCAACCAATCAAGGAGATTCTGAGATCATATAGATGGAAGTAGAAAGCACA
Organism: Mus caroli; assembly: GCF_978045245.1. Lineage (NCBI taxonomy): Eukaryota > Metazoa > Chordata > Mammalia > Rodentia > Muridae > Mus > Mus caroli. Next base: position 105,408,154 of record NW_028227260.1, on the reverse strand, counting down.
GAGCCTACAAATGTCTGCATCAGGTTCTCTATCTATACATGGCAGATATGAGCTTATTACTTTATTGGACTCCTGACTATAAGAACGTGTTGGTCTCTGATGATATTAATTGTTCTTGGGATTTTTCCCTCCTGTTGGTTGCCATGTCCATTATGATATCAAAAATTTGTTTTACCTTATTTTATTTTATTTCAACATGTCTGGGTTTTATTTCTTAGAGCCTATTCTTTTATAAAGAGAGACAGAAAAGGAATAGATGAGGATGGGAAGAGTGAGGTGAGGAGGAACCAGGAATTGAAGGAATGGAAACTATAATCAGGATATATTATATGGGAACATATATTTTCAATAAAGGAGTAGATGTGGTCTTGATACTTACTTCATGGTAAGAAAGAAAGCCAAGTGGAAAACTATCATTTGGTAGGCAAATTAGTACAATTAAATGCAACCAGATTTTAGAAATAAGTCTCAAATGGAAATCTTCATGATTACTACTGGGACAGACTAAATGTTGTCAGCTGTATTGCTTGGTAGCCCTCACAACCAGAAATAAATCTGATGCTAATAGTGAAAGACTTCCATGGGGATACCCTCACCCAAGTCACGAGATAGCATGCACCCAAAGAATCACGAAAGACCATCTTTCTGCTAACACATGAGGTAGTTTAATGATGGAGCTCCAGGCTGACACATATCTCATACAGGAGACAGAGGTGTCGACCATGAGGCTCAGAAGCTAGGGGTTTATATAGGAAAAGAGTGGGAGGGATAGGGGAAATTGGTGCGAATTCACACAATTGAACAGTATAAACATTAGCAAACTGTACGTGCAGATCAAGGTAACAGCAGAGCATCTGGTTAACATTTAACCCAGGTCAGAAGGGCAGGAGATAGGGAGGCGCCGGACCAGTCCAGACATTCTTGTATGTCTTCTCTATCTTTATGGCTAGCCAGTTCCTGGGATGACTTTACAGCCTTTGTTCTTTGCTCTAGGCCCAAAAGGCCCTCCTAACTAGCAAGCCACATGAGTCATGGACATTGAATTTTAATTTTCTTTCAGTAGAACTACTCCATCTTCCTTACAAGTGAAACTTGAATGATACAGACAACAAAACTTGTGTTTGAAAGTGTATAGTGTATTATCAACCTAGTAGAACCATTTAAATTCAATTCACAAAACCATTTCAGATTAAGACAGCATTAAAATGGAACCTGTCAGTAGCAATGCTTAGAAGCAACTAAAATTAAATTTCTTCTGTGTACTCTGTATGTAGTTTAATAAGTTTATTGTATTATTTCTTGTGGAAATTTCTGCCATGGTGTTAATTACTAGACAATATGCTCATCTAATTGTTTTCCCACTGTACTAAAATTTGGTACACTAATGGTATACTCATGAGTAATAAAAACTGGAAAATCTACCTTTAGAAATATTTAGTTATACTTACATATTCTAATCCTAAAATACCCTCTAACAAGTGCCTTAAAACATATTGACCTTGTTTTGAAATCATTACTGTGCCTTAGATATGATACTGAAAAAAAAAATCAAAACAGCTCTCATAACTCTGGATAAAGTCATCAAATGATAGAGAATGAAAGCTGAGAATCAAGTAGGAAAATTCAAACTTTCAGCTAAAGTTACTTTGTTCACTGAAAACTAGCTGTTTAGGAACAACCTGTATATATATAAAGGTTACTGTTCTAATTATGCTAATATATAGTCCACAGAACCATGTTTGGGAAGATGCAACATGAGCTCTATATAAATGAATCCAGATCAAAAGAGTTTCTTTTCGGGTGCCTGTGGACATTGAAAGTTTATGAAGTCATTGCCTAGTGTACTGGCTAGTTTTATGTCAACTTGGCATAAGCTAGGATTATCTGAAAGTACAGAACCTCAATTTATAAAATGCCTCCTTAAGATATGGCTATAAAGCAAATAAGGATGGGGGAGGGACCAGCCCAGTGGTGCAATCTTTAGGCTAGTGGTCTTGGTTAGGAAAATGCAAATTAAAAGAACTTTGAGACTCCACCTCCCACCAATTAGAGTGCCTAAGATCAAAAACGCAGGCAAAATGGAGTAGTTAGAGAAAGGACTGAAGGAGCTGAAGGGGTTTGCAACCCTGTAGTTGCCTGTGGCCATGTGAACTGGGTTCTCCTGAAAGTCAGGCTGGGGCTGAAAGAGATCAGAAGGCGAGAAAAGAATGAGGCCAAGACAAAACTTTCTGTTCAAAGCCTCTGAAGTTTACTGAGAGTCCGTGCTTATAAAGAGGGTAGGCCCATTCCCTACCAGCCCATTCTTGGTGCCTAGAGCCAGCCCATAGGCGATCTACAGGGTGTGTCTCCGGAATGACTCAAGGACCTTTCAGCAGAAAACAGAGTCTTGGAGAAGAGCAAATAGAGCCATTAAGGTCAGAAGGCTCTACCCTAGGTAATCTCCTTCTTAGTGGCAGCAAGGACAAAGTCTAGATCCGCATGCTTCAAGGCTGAGGGAGGCTACACAACCCCATAGGAAGAACAACAATATCAACCAACCAGACCCCCCCCCAGAGTTCCCAGGGACTAAACCACCAACCAAAGTGTACACATGGAGCCACTCGTGTCTCCAGCCACATATGTTGCAGAGGATGTCCTTGTTGAGCATCAATCAGAGGAGAGGCCCTTGGTCCTATGAAAGTTCAATTCCTCAGTGTAGGGGAATGCCAGTGTGGTGAGATAGGAGTGTTTGGGTGGGATGAGGAGCACCCTCATAGAAAGAGGGGAAGAGGGAAGGTATAGAGGGAAAACCAGGAAAAGGGATAACATTTGAAATGTAAAAAAAAAATCAAATATTTTTCCTTATATTAATAATTATTATAATTATAATTTTAAAAATTCAGGTGAAAGCAGATGCTGGTGAGGATGTGGAGAAACAGGAAATTTCTTCCATTGCTGGTGGGTTTGCAAGCTGGTACAACCACTCTGGAAATCAGTCTGGCAATTCCTCAGAAAAGTGGATTTATGATCCAGCAATACCACTCCTGGGCATATACCCAGAAGATGCTCCAACATGTAACAAGGACACATGCTCCTCTATGTTCATAGCAGCCTTATTTATAATAGCCAGAAGCTGGAAAAACCCAGATGTCCATCAACAGAGGAATGGATACAGAAAATGTGGTACATTTGCACAATAGTATACTACCCAGCTATTAAAAACAATGATTTATGAAATTCTTAGGCAAATGGATGGAACTAGAAATTATCCTTAGAAAATAGGAAATAGTTCTACCTGAAGAATCAGCTATACCACTCCAGAACTTACACCAAAATATGCTCTAAGATATAACAAGGACACATGCTTCACTATTGCTGCAGCCAAGAAGCACTTGTTGACAGGAGCCTGGTGTAGCTGTTCACTGAGAGGCTCTGCCAATACCTGACTAACACAGATGCAGATACTCAGAGCTAACTATCAGACTGAGCCGAGACCCAAAAGGAAGAGTTAGGGGAAGGATTAAAGGAGCTTCATGAAGTGGATTGCAACCCAATAGGAAAAACAACAATTATCAACTAACCAGATCCCCTAGAGCTCCCAGGGATGAAACCACCAACCAAAGTGTATACGTGCCAGGATCCATGGCTCCAGCTACCTATGTAGTAGAGGATTGCCTTATTTGGCATCTATGGGAGAGGTGGCCTTTGGTCCTGTGGAAGCTTGACGCCCCAGCATAGGAGGATGCTGAAGCAGTGAGGCAGGAGTGGGTGGGTGGGTGGAGGAGCACCCTCTTAGAGACAAAGAGAGGGGGTATGGAATGGGGAGTTTATGGAGGGGAGAATGGGAAGGAGGACAACGTTTGAAATGAGAATAAATAAAATTACTACTAGTAAAACAAAACAAAACAAAACAAAACAAAACAAAAAAAAAAACCAGAGTCTAAGTCAATAGGCAATAGGCAGTACCCTTTTGTATATTCTAAATTGGTTCCTGTATTCAGCTTTGGGCTCTATTTGATATGCTAATACAACATGAGGAACAACTGTATTAAAGGGTTAGCACAGGATTAGGAAGATTCAGAACCCCTGAACAAGAAGCTACATAGAGTTCCTTTCCTCAGGGGTCTTTCTTCAAGGGGATTTTTTATGTTGTACTAAGTAAACAAGACACAGTATTATGTAAAATGTTATTGTCATCAAGACTACATTTCTTCATCTTTTGTCCATGCCCCACTTGTTATAAACAAGTCAGAGCTATACTACTAAAGAAAATCTGACTCTAGAAAGCATTGAGTACAGATTTGTGAGCCTACTTATGAGACAGAATGAGTGAATGAAAATTTCATTTATTAAGTTGAACAAATATGGATACATCAAATGTAAAGCAAGGCTAGAGTTTAAATATTGCAGTCTTTAATATTGAAACTTGAAATATGAGTTTAAATATTGCACTTTAAGTGTGAAGCTTGAAGTATGAGAAGTATGTGAGTCATGTAATACTGATTGTGCATATATCTAGATAGATAGATAGACAGACAGACAGATAGGTCTGAAATATACACATAAGCATGTGTCTAAATATATAAATACAATTTGTTCTATCTTCTTACTATTACTTATATGATAACTCAAGAATATGTCTACCTAAATAAAACCTGAAGAAATATAACAACACTAGATATACTAACATAGAGAGGGGAAATCTCATAGGTTCGCCATAGACAAAGAACTATGGGCACCAAAAATATTCTGAGAGAAAATCACAAATATTTATAGACAACTTTTTTATTTCACATCAACTGTACGAGGGATTACTTACATTTTTATCACACACACACACATACATACATACATACACACACACACACACACACACACACACATATATATACATACATATATATACATACACACAAACACACACACATACATACATACATAAACACACACACACACACACACACACACACACATATATATATATATATATATATATATATATATATACATATATTCAGATGATCTTTCTGGGGTAGGACAATAGACAATATAAAGAATGATAACTTCTTGTAGATACAGAAAACATATCATGAATATAGTATCACTACTTATATATACTAGGGATTAAATCTACTTTAAACTAAGGAATTTAACTCCATTATCTGCTAGAAATATTTTCATATGCCCATGGATACAACATACACAAGGAATGGGAAAAAATCAATGTCCTGTTTTAACATTCTTCTTTACCCACTTAAGGATGTTTATGCATACCTTTCCAGAAATGGCACAATTTATCATCTAATGAATCATCTAAAGAATCAATAGAAAAAAATCCCTGGATCAAACGAAAGATATCAGGCTTTGGGAAAACATAATTCTTTCTGATTTTCCATATCTTGTTTTGCGACAGACTTAAATGTCTACCTATGCATCAGTTATTTTTGAAGTTATATAGACTAATGGATATTTTTGTTACTTTGATAGAAAATAGGTATAGGTTACTAACTGTAACTACATAGAAGCTAAGTAACTTAAATTGTTTCTAGCTTGGGTTTTGAATTGAAATGACCTCTGAAAGCAAACTTGTGCTCAAGAATATCTATTTAGGAATAAGTTGGGACAATAAGTAATAAAATATACAAGGAGGATATAAGGTGAGAAAAAAAAGTAAAAATAAAACTCACACTAATTCTTGAGATGCAGATATTTAGAAAAAATAAACTTGAAATAACTCAGTAATAAACAAAAAACAGCTCACAGTGAAAAGGAACAGCTTTTTGTATTTTGAAATATCAGGAACTTCTGGTTGTAAATCTTGTATTTGTATTATGATCAAAAGAACTTACTAATATGTAAATAAATGTGGAGTACCAGGACAAAGATTGTATTTGGTAGCTTTGGGGACTTAAAGATGAGTCTTAAGGCCTTTGTGGAACTTTTAGTTGAAACATGGTACTGTATGTAATGCATTCTCCTGAACACCAAATGAAACTCAGTTTATTTTTAGAGGATACCTAATCCTTTCCAGATGCATAATGTTTTACATAGATTTTCTTTTGTGATTTTCCCCTAACAAATAAAAGAAAATACGTTTGTCAATTTTTTTTTAACTTAGAACATGTGATAAATTAGTTAATTCTTCCACACTTTGTCCCATTTTTTTTTTTCCTTTCTAAAGATTGTTCCTTTCTTAGATTGGTTTTCCTTTTGTCAGGAAGAAATTTATTCCTTCTTGGAATGGAAGTGTTTTCCTGCTATGAAGTATTAGCTTAACAATTTTATGATTTGCATAGAACCAGTATTGGGACAAGGAACAAAGACTAAGTAAGACAAAGAATGATGCAGATACTGGGAAACTGATAGCTGAGACCATCATTCATGAGTCAAAATGGGTTTTATTTATTTTACATTGTCATTCTTTTACAAACTCATCCCTGTACATAATGATATTTTATCCTTTTATCTTTTTTCTTCTTATCTCAAACCCTCTACCACTAAAACCATCCTTCTTTACAAGAAGCCCACATCTTACTTTAATATGTTCTTCTCTTAATTTATATACTTATTTATATAACATTCTGTTTGGATCCCCCTTCCTCCTCCTATGAAGTTCCACCCTCAGAATCCCTCTTCCCCTATATTTCTTTGCCACTCCCTTCTGAGAAGGGAAGGCAACTCAGGACTAGGCACATCCTCTCCCACTGAGGCCAGACAAGGCAGTCCAGCTATTGGAAAGGAAAGGGAAGCAAAAGAGTCAGAGCAGCCCCTGCTCCACTTGTTAAAGGGCCCAAATGGAGTCCATGATGCACATCTGCTACACATATGTAGGGGAGCTAGGTCTGCCCCATGCATGCTCTTTGGTTGGTGGTTCATTCTCTGTTAACCCCCATGGGCCCAGGTTATTTGACTGTGTACATCTTGAGTGAAGTAACACAGACACAGATAGACACTCATGGTATGCAGTTACATTTTAGTAGATATTAGTCATAAAGTATAGGATAACCATGCTACAATCATCAGACCCAAAATAATCTAAGTAACAAGAATGTCCCAAGGGAGTGTATGTTTGAATTTCACTCAGAAGGGAAAATAAAATAAACAGTGATGGTAGATGATTGGAGGGAACTTAGCCTGTGTCATTTTATTGGTGAATTGAGCCCATTGATGTTTAGAGATATTAATGACCAATGATTGTTTTTTTCCTGATATTTTAATGTTGGTAGTGTCTGTGTGTGTTTCTCTTCTTTTTGTGTTTCAATGAAATTACTACTTTTGTTTTCTTAGGTGTAGTTACTTTCCATGCTTTAGAATTTTCCTGCTAGTATCCTATGTAGGGCTTCATTAATGGTTTGTTTTGTCATGGAAAATATTGGTCTCTCTATATGATGATTGGAAGTTTTGGCAAGTATAGTAATCTGGTCTGACATCTGTGTTTTTTTAGAGTTTGCAATACATCTGTCTATCCCTTCTGGCTGGCTGTTCAAGTCTCTTAAGAAGTCAGGTGTAATTCTGATTGGTCTGCCTTTATATATTACTTGACCTTTTCCCTTGTATTCCTTGTAGCTTTTAATGTTATTTTTTTGTTATGCACATTTAGTATTTAGGACATTTTGTGGTGAGAGAATTTTCTTTTCTGGTTCAATCTATTTACTGCTGTTTAAGCTTCTTGTATTTTTATGGTCATCTCTTTCTCTAGGTTAGGAGTGATTTTGTTGAAGATATTTTCTGGGTGTTGGAGTTTCTACTATTCCTATTATTCTTAGTTTGGTCTTTTCACAATGTCCCAGATTTCCTGGATATTTTGTGTTAGATTCTTTTATAGATTTTGCATTTTCTTTGACCTATATATCAATTTCTTCTGTTGTATTTTCTATTCTTGTGATTCTCTCTTCCATTGCTTGTATTCTGGTGTTTATTCTTGTTCTTGATTTCTTGTTTTCTTTCCTAGGTTTCTAAAGTCTTGGGATGCCTCTGTTTCTGCTTTCTTTATTTAGTCTATTTCCATTTTAAGATCCTGAACAATTTTATTCATTTTCTTCATCTTTTAATTGTATTTTTCTATTTTTCTTTATACTTATTTACTTGCTCTTAAATGGCTTCTACCTTTCTCATTGTATCTTTACTTATTTCTTTAAGGGCTTTATTTATTTTCTCTTTAAAGGTGTCCATTATCTTCATAGCATTAGATTTATGGTCCTTGTCTTGCTCTTCAGATGTTTTAGGTTATCTAGGCCTTGCTGTAGTAGGAGAACTGGATTGTAATGGTGTTATATTGCACTGGCTTTTGTTGATTATGTTCTCTCACTGGCATTTAGCCATCTGTTTGTTTTGGCTGGCCTGGTAGCCCCTGGTGGTAGCAGGGATGCTGCCACCTGCTACAAATTTTGGATACTTCCCCCAACTACTGAGATGTTTCCTCAACAGTAAATTATTCTCAGCTCCTTAGCCAGTCAGCATGGATTTTCTGGATATTTCTGAACAACTGATGGAAAATTAGTACTATAATTTTATATCCTATCAGTATTGCAGTGAGATAGATGGAGTGGTAGTTCCAAATGCACATAGATAAAAATTTAGGCTTGTACAGTAAGATCACAAGAACTCATCAAAAAATGTCCTTTGCATTAAGATCTTCTGGACTAGCAGTCTGCAGTACTTTTTTATTTTTATTTCTATGTGGTGGCAGCTAGGAAGAGTCATCCAAGAGCCAAAGAAACAAGAGGGGCATTGCAGATAGTGTACAGTGTAGCTTAAGTATAATGGTCAGTAGTTTAGGCACATTTTCAAAGATAGTTTTATTAATCTTGCTGACATATTCAAGTGATGACAAATAGAAATAAATTTTAATTCAAGAACATATACAGTAATTTATTGCTACAGAATATAAATACTTTATAGATTATAACAGATTATGGATGTAATTATGCATCATGTATAAATTTGATGAATAACTAGCATGTCATTATGTAAGTTATTATTCCACAGTTTTTCCTAAAATATATGTATAGTGTTCATCTGGCCTATGTTCATGGAATAATTGCAATTAACATTTTCATTTATCATTGTAATTTATAATTTGATTTTATTACATTAGTATCTTTCTTTGCTATCAAAATTTAAGAAAGCCGGGCATGGTGGCGCACGCCTTTGATCCCAGCACTCAGGAGGCAGAGGAAGGCGGATTTCTGAGTTTGAAGCCAGCCTGGTCTACAAAGTGAGTTCCAAGACAGCCATGGCTACACAAAGAAACTCTGTCTCAAAAAAAAAAAAAAAAAAAAAAAAAGAAAGAAAGAAAGAAAGAAAGAAAGAAAGAAAGAAAGAAAGAAATGCTATTGTTGAGAAGCATACAGCAAAAGAAGTATGGCCAAGGTGGAATAAGAAATTAAATTCATTGCATAAATGCATGGAATTATCAAGCAATAACAAGTAGAAAAAAAGGTTTTACCTTTATTTCTTTCTACATAATACATAAGACACTATGAAAACAGCCCAGCTTCATTCATACTGAAAAGGAAACCTTACCTTGTCTTCACCTGAACATATATTTTCCTTGACTTAAAAATCTGTGGACAACACTGAAAAAAAAATGTGATAAGCAAATCTATGTGCACAGACAATTGTTTTAGTAGAGAAATTATCCTTTTAAATCAAAGACATTTTTGGAAGAAAACTAAGTACACTTGGTTGGTATGCAAAATGTATGTATTTAGACCCACAAAAACCCATGTGGGTTTCACCAGTAAGCAATAATCATGTCTTTCAAGATCATCAGAAAAAGAATCAGCTTCAAAAGGCATACATAGATGACTATGAATATACTTCTTGATTAATTCATGAAAATTAGCTATTGAAGCTTTGAAGCTTACTTATCTTGCATTTAGATGAAGTATCCCTGAGTCAAACTCTTTGTTCATCTCATTTTGATTCTTGATTTAGAGTAATCAGATTGTTTTTAATATAAAATGAACACTTTCATTTATAATCCTTTTATGACATACAGAATATTGGATCCCTAATCTCAAATTTCTGAGCCTAAATTTATCTAGGCTAGATCATAGCTAAGAAAGAGAAGTAATTAGCAATTATGTATCATCAATTTGTATTTTCTAGACAGGGAAAACAGCTCAAAGAAAAGCAGTATTTTCACACACTATTACAAAGATGGGTAACATTATATGACTATATCCTGTATGTTTCCAAAGGGTAGAAGTGTTTTCTGCGGTTTCACCAAAATAAAGGTATAAATGTTTTAAGTGATCTGTTTCCTTGTTTAAAATACATAGAACTATATAGATGTAGGGAAACCTCATATAATATCTCATAAGTATGTAAAAATTATATTTGCATTTATTATTTAAAATAAATTAAGTTGAAACAAAGGGATACATTAATTCAGTAATGTGTACACACATATTATATGTATATATCCAAATACATGGTTTATGTGTGGAAGCAATAAAATCTTCATTTCCACACTCCTACTGTGTTTTTCTGAAGCATGGCCAAATTGCTATCACTGCTGAAATCTTTTGTTTTTGGTTCTGTTTTTATTTTGTTTTTGTTTTTTTTTTTTGATAAGGTGATTTGAGCTATAATGAGATTCATTTAAGTTATTACATCATTAGAACACTTTATTATGATGATGCACATGTTGTTCTAAGTTTTTTTACAATGCTTTCTTTTAGGTCATGACAAAGGTATATAAAATGTTAGTGTTTGTACTGCAGTCCTAGAAGCATGAAGGCCACAGAGCTAGGTGTCAAGAAGTACATTAGCTTACAAGAAGGATAAAAAAAATTAATGAACTTCTCTAGACCAAAGCTTATTTAACCAGAATGAAATTTTGCTCTGATGTTGTACATACTACCAGCAAATAACTACAAGATACTTTCAATTGGATTACCATAAATAATTATTTTTTAAAATTTGTTCTAAGCTGATATCTCACATACATGGTTAAAGAATGATATAGAACTTCATAAAGTATTATTATGATTATAATATTGAATTTGTAATTGTGTTTCTCCACATCATAAATATAGTAGATATTAATTCTAAAATAGGAACGTATATTTATAGTTATCAATAAGAGATAACTCCTAAATTGTAGAATCTTTGAAGGTTTCATTTGTAATATTCAAATATATATACCCATGTAATTCAGATAATATAAATTTTATTAAAATGTCACCCCTGTTTTCTGGGGTTCACTACAATTTTGTAAGGGATTTTCATGCACCTAGAGATACTGTCTCAATGACTTCATGGTGAATATGTAGAATTGTGATGCTTATGAAATATTTGGATACTATAGTTCATCAGTTCTGCTGTTTAATATTTGTTATAGCTGAATTTGTTATTATATACATGGTATTCAAGATAATAGTAAATACAAATTCTATATACTTCTGATTTTAATATAAGGTTGATTTCCTAGAAATTAAATTATTTGATCATGTGGCATAACAATTGAGAGTACTAGAGCTAGAGAAGATGCTCAGGTGTTAAAATCATATATTATTCTTGTAGAAGACTAAGAGTTTTGTACCAGCAATCCCACATGTAGCTCACAGCTGACTGTAACTCCAGATACAGAAGATCTGACATCATTTTTATACCAGCCCTGGCAATACACTCATATACACATAACAACATACAGATGAATATATAATTAAAAATAAAGTAAACATTTAAAAATTGAGATATTTAATACACATACCAATTTCTTTTCCATAAATTGTTGCTGATGATAGTGTATTTGTATCTTGTCTTAACTCTTTGGTGTCAAATTTATTTCAAGCTCAGGGCTTTACATGATTTCCTCATATTGTTGAACTAAGTCATTATAGGATCTCATGGTTTAACGTTTAAGATTTCTTGGGGATATTTGAATGTAATTTTCTCTTTATTACTTTTATCTTTAATATGTTGTAAAGTTCCTTGTTATAAAACATGATGCAGTAGGGTTATATACTAAATAATATACCTTTTTTCCCTACTCCTTAATAATGGATAATTTGTTACTTTGCATTTACAAATGGAAAGTTGGTTCAAGTGCTAAATTTAGGTGAAACTATATATTCGTAATATCTGCTGAATAACTTAGCTAATTACAGATAATCTTGAGTCTGCTTTTATAAAGGAAATTTGCTAAGACAAGGTAGCACTTATAGTTGTTGGAACATGAGAAGCATATTCAGATTCTAAAGTTTTGACAGTTTCACTCTGTGAATTTTTCTAATACTTATTTCTAGAGCCAGAAAGTACACACACACACACATAAACATTTGCACACACATGCTCATTTGCTCTGGAAGTAAATTTTGATTGCAATAATATTGTATTCCCCAAGTGTATATCAACAATATTGAAAAATGAAAAAATAATCATGTATTATGTGTATACCAGATGATTCCCCACGTACTGTCTCACCCAATAGATTCTGCTGAGAAGTCTAAATTATTCCACAATCATCAGAATAGGAAACCAAGAACAAAAGAATTGGAAAGTATCTCTCTAGAGATACTCAAATACTAAGAAGGAAAACATGCCTGACTTTGCACGCTGAAGTTTGATGTAGGGTTCCAAAATGCCTATCAATCCTTGACAACAGTTTTGTTTTAGTTTTAGTTTTAGTTTTTTTTTTGTTTTTTGTGTTTTTTTTTTTTTATGTTCAAGCTGTGTTTCTTTGAAAGCCTTTGAACCAGAAGGAGTATATTGTATAAACAGTATGCATCATTCCACTGACTAATGCTCACCCATAAAGTCAGTCCTTCTAAACTACAGTCCTTATCCAGACTATCTTATCATGCCTCATTGGAATTTCAAAGTATAAATGGCCCTGACACAGAATTTGAATAACTAAAATTATGTTTTTCTATGTTTTCCGAGAAACAGTTTGGATAAGGATGTGAAAAACTCAAGAAAAGAATGAAGCTTCATTGTAAAACCAACCATTTACAGATTCACAATGATTATTCATAAGTATGATTTAAAATGTGATATTTAATCTGTATGACTTTGTAACTCACACTAATTATCCATCACTATACTTCTATTTCATGATAACATATTATAAATTTAAGATTATTATGAATGTCATACTTTTTATTTGTTTACTTTTCTGTGCAATAGGTCGGCAAACCTATTTTCTTATCTTGCACTTTTATAAGCATGTCCCCAATTCTCCACTATTCCCATGATCTCCACATTTATGAGCTCAATTTTTTGCTTCCATATGTAAGTGTGATTATATAATATTTTTGTCTGCCTTATTTATGTATCATAATGCTTTCTAGAACCATTCATATTATCACTAGTAACAGCCCATTTTCCTTTATATTTCTTTATACATGTTATCTTAGTTTTATAACAAACTGTAACAAACACCATAACTAAATGCAAGTTGAAACTCCATGACCAAATACAAGTTTGGTAGGAAAGGGTTTATTTGGCTTATATATCCAGACCATAGTCTATCATTGGAGGAACTTAGAACAGGAATTCAAATAAAGCATAAACCTGGAGGGAAGAACTAATACAGAGGACATGGAGGGATGCTGCTTATAATTCTCATACTCAAACCACACACACACAGACACACACAGACACACACAGAGACACACACACACAGACACACACACAGACACACACACACACAGACACACACACACAGACACACACAGACACACACACACAGACACACACAGACACACACACACACATATATATATATATATATATATATATATATATATATATATATATATATAAACTTAGGTATTAGTTCTGCCTTTAGTTTTCTGACAAAACTCTTTACTATTTTGTATGACTTATAAGTGCTCCAACTACCATTTTATTATACCCGTATATAAACAGTACATGTACAAAGATTTCCATCTCTTTTTTTAGTCTTTTTTTAATAGGATATTTTATTTATTTAGATTTCAAATATTATCATCTTTCCCAGTTTCCTTTCTGAATCCCCCCAACCCCATGTTTCCTCCCCCTGTTTCTATGAAGATGCTCCTGCCACCCACCTACCTACTCCCACCTCACTGCCCTGGCATTCCCCTATACTTGGGAATTAAGCCTTCACAGGAACAAGGGCTTCTCTTCCTATTGATACCAGACAAGGCCATCCTCTACTTCATATGTGGCTGGAGCTATGGGTCCCTCCATGTGAACTCCTTCATTGGCGATTTAATCCCTGGGAGCTCTGAGGGCTCTGGTTGGTTGATATTGTTGTCCTTCCTATGGTATTGGAAATCCATTCAGCTCCTTCAGTTCTTTCTCTAACTCCACTCTTGTGGACCCTGTGCTAAGTCCAATGGTTGGTTGCAAACATCTGCCCCTGTACTTTCCAGGTTCTGGCAGAGCCTCTCAGGAGACAGCTATAACTGGCTCCTTTCAGCAAGCACTTCTTGGCATCCACAATAGTGTCTGAGTTTGGTGACTGTATATGTTATGAATGTCCAGGTGAATTACTGGAGGTAGAGGGTGGGAGGAACTTTGGAGGAAGAGAGGAGGAGGGGTCAAAGAGGGGCAGGATCAGGTATGATAGGAGATGGGGAAGACATACAGAGGGTCAGGAATTTGAATAGAGTTGTGGAATCTGAGGTAGCCACCAACAAGTCCCTGATGCCAGGAAAGCAAGAGATTCCCAGGATGCAACAGAGACAAGATTCACTGAAATGCCCAACAATGGAGATGCAGAAACTGAAGAGACCATATTCAGTGGTTAGGAAAGGTCCCTGGTTGTGGGATGGGGCCACCCATTAATCTCCAAACTCTTAACCCAAAGGGCTTCTGTCTAAAGGAAATATGGGGACAAAGTGTGGGGCAGGGCCTGAAGAAAAGGCCATCCAAAGATTTCCATTTATTAACACTACAACTGACATTGTCATCTATTGTTTCTTTTTTTATAAATTTTAAAATGTATTCTTCTCTACTACATCATATCCTGATTACAGTTTCCTCTCCCTTTACACCTTCCAATGACCCACACCTCCATCTTTACCAGATCCACTGCTCCTCAATTTTCTTTCAGAAAAGAGCAATTCTCCCAGGGATAACCATCAAACATGGCATAACATGTTAGAAATAATACTAGGCACACATTCTCATATTAAGGAGGGGTAAGGAGACCAAGTAGGAAGAAAAGTGTCCCAAGACCAGGCAAAAGAGACAGCTCATGGAACTCACAGAGAATGACTGCATTGGATATGCACAGTGATAGATCCTAATGACTTTAATATTTTATACTTGAAGAATAGTTATTATGATAAATTTCTTCATCTATTTGCTGGCTATTTTTATATCTTCTTTTGAAAAAGATCTCCTTGGATGCTTAAACCATTTTAAAACCAGAATATGTGTCTTCTCTATTTTGTGATCTCCTTCTATATTTTGTGAATCAATCTGATATCAGCAACACAGTCATAATACAGCTTCATTTTATCTTCACAGCTTATAAACCAATAATGTGTCCAAAATGTTTTTCAGAGAACACAGATAATACTGATTGTACTTACAGAAAATTTGTTGTACATTTTAAAAAGGGTTCATACAAAATAATAAATAGAAAAGAAGGCATTAAAGTATACATATATGTTCATGCTATATTCTGAAAAGCTTCTAAACTATGTAGATTAGTTTTCTGCATTTTTATAAATTATTTAAAAGTTTAATCATATTTTCATCATATTCATCCTCTTCAATATCTACCTCTATTCTCTACACATGAATCTTCAAGTTTCTGTTAAAAATACATCAAGTTCCATTAGTATAACTCCCCTTATGTGAACTCCAGGAGGTGTGGCTATCACTGAGCAAGTCTGTCTTATGAGTATTCATACACTTAAAGCCAGTTAATTTTCTCTCTCCTGGCAGAAATGATTTATCAATAACCTGGGGAATAGAGTTAGGACTTTGTGTTGTGCTCTCTCTCCACATTGCGATTGGCTCTGGCTTGATATCATAACTATTGTGATTATATATGTTCAACTGCTATGTTGTATCCAGCCAACACTGGTTCTCTACAGTAAGTTATGCTAGGGACTAATCCCTCAGTACACATGGTTCCGAGACTTATGCAAACCATGCTAAATTATATAACAGGGCTTCCATCATTTCTGAAGATCTAGAATAACTTCATCATAAAATTAAATTATTCTACATGCTTAATTTTATATTTGCCTTTGTTCTTTGGAATACTCTTTATCTGTAGAAAAATGAGGAGATGAAAGTCTCTTTATGTTCCTTGGGTCAAAGGCTAGGGGTAAACAATAATTACAGAGATGTGTTTGTATATACAAAGATAAAATTTATTCACAAACTCACGTTGAAGTAGGGATTTGTACCTACATTTTTGAATAAAATGCAGGTAAGTTTAGTGATATTATCTAAATTACACAGCACAAAGCAGATTCATATTATAATGTTGGCCCACTTAATTCCAGTATCTATGCTGAACCATGTAGCAACTGTGGCTTTTATTCTTCTTTATACCATAATGTAATTTGATATTTCTTGATTAGTTTATTTAACAAATACAGAGCTTTAGTAGAAAATGTTTAGGAATATCTTATATTATTTTTAAAAATAAAAATAATTGATGTGATCATATTTCAAATATAAATAAGCTAAGAAACATGAAATATGTTAAAATGATTTAATACATGGAAAAACATTTACAGTTTTATATGCAAAAATATCTTTGAAAATATTGTTACTAACCCCTATATCTTAGACCTTGATATCTAACCAAGGATTCAGAGACATATAATGTGTTCAATCCCCAAAGCATAAATTGTACATGTAGTAATAAAGTTTCAGAAACCATTCTCTGGGATTTGGAGAAATAGAACTTGGTCTCCATGGGAAAGTGAGTGCCTTCTTGAAGGGCAGTCGATGTAACATCAATTTTAAAAGAATTAATAAATATCACTTGAGCAAAGAAGGAGAGGATATTAGAGACTAGGTGAATGGCTAGATAAAATTCAGTGTTGATTTCAGCCTATTTTGTGGCGACTCTCTTGAGAAGCCAGTATGAACTCAACTGCTTGTACTATTTCTTATAGGTCTCTCCCCACTTCACTTAATGACTATAGTTAAATCCATAAGAAAGCCTATTCTTAATAAATTCCAACTGCACCTAAATTAATAAATAAATAGTGCACAGATTTATAAGTAAAACTGGCCTGAATCATGGTCACTGTTCTGTGGATGAGAACTCATGGCAGCATGACCATGCAATTTGATTTCATTTACTAATCATGATCACATTAATAACATAGTGGAGATTTTTTAACACTTACATAATAAAGGTAGAAGGCATTAAATGGAGGGATCTGACTAGGTACAAAAGGAAATTTGTTACAGAAAACATTTTCTCTTATGAATCTTATGCAAATTAGCTAGACAGGAGCTCATAAGTCAGACATCAGTGTTTTTAGGATACAGGAATTAGTGATAGTCAGGAACTTGGCCAGTCAAGCACACTTGTCTGCTATTTCTCAAAATAATGTTACCCACAGTATAAAAACTCCTAATAATATTATACGTAATAGTTTGAGGTATTAGACTTAACTTAGTTAAATGATGAATCTATCTTTTGGTTTAATAAGCCGCCATTCACCAAATTGTAACCAAGTACCAAGAAAAGAAGCCCAAAGAGGGGAGCATGGAGAGTGATTCTAGATAAGAAAGGATTGGAATACCAATATTAGTATTCTTCTATTTGTTGCCCAGAATTCACACACACACACACACACACACACACACACACACACACACACACACACACTGAGAGAAAGAGGAGAGACAAAGAGAGAGAGAAACACACAGAGAGACAGAGTCAGAGATTGAGAGCCATGTACAATAGTTAGTTAGAGTTACCCAAAACAGGAGATTAAGATCACTCTAGAAACTGTGGGTTTCCAAATAAAAATCACAGTGTCAAGTGTGAGATATTCCCCCATGAACTTATAATTTAAACATGTTATGAAAATCCATAAAACAATATAGGCTCTATCTTAGGCTCAGGCTCTAAGATCAAAAATTGATAACTGGGTCCTCATGAAACTGTAAAGCTTTTGTAAGGCAAAGGACATAGTCAATAAGACAAATCAGCAACCAAACAGATTGGGAAATAAATCTTCACTAATCCCCACATCTGAAAGACAGCTAATATCCAAAATATATAAAGAACTCAAGAAGCTAGTCACCAAAAAAAAAAAATCAAAAAATTGGGTATAGAACTAATCTGAGAATTCATAACAGAGGAGTCACAAATGGCTGAGAAGCACCTAAAGAAATATTCAAAGTCCTTAGTGATCAGAGAAATGCAAATAAAAATGTCCCTGAGATTCTACCTTATACCAAGCAGAATGGCAAAGATCAAACCTTAGGTGGCAGCACATGTTGTCTAGGATGTGGAGAAAGAGGAACACTCCTCCATTGCTGGTAAGATTGCAAACTGGTACAACCATTCTGGAAATTAATCTGGAGGTTCATCAGAAAACTGGAAAAAGATCTACCTGAAGACCCAGCTATACCACTCTTGGGAGTATACCCAAAATATGCCCCACCATGCCACAGGAGCATGTGTTCTACTATGTTCATAGTGGGCTTATTTGTGATAACTAGAAGCTGGAAACAACCTAGAAGTCCCATGGCAGAAGAATGGATATAGAAAATATGGTTCATTTACACAATGGAATACTACTTAGCTATTAAGAACAGAATGAGGATATCCTGACATCCTGCAGACAAATGGTTGGAACTAGAAAATGTCATCCTGAGAGAAATAACTCAGACCCCAAAGGGCATGCATGATATGTACTCACTAACAAGTGAATATTAGCCAGAAAAAAAGTACACAATACACAAGATATAGTCCACAGAACTCAAAGTAGTCAACAAGCTGAAGGGCCCAAGTGAAGATGCTTCAGTTCCTCTTGGCAGGGAATAGAAAGTAATCATAAGTGGGGAGGGAAGGACGTGAGAGGGAAAATAAACAAGAGTTGGGGTGGGGGAGAGGAACCAGATCTTGTATTGGGGGAGGGAAAAGGACAGAAACCCTAAGGGCCAGCAGAAAGAATGGTCAGCCCCATAGGAGGAATAACAATATGAACCAACTGGAAACCCCAGAGCTCTCAGGGACTAAACCACCAATCAAAGAGTACACATGGAGGGACTCATGGTTCCAATTGCATGTGTACCAGAATTTGGCCTTATTGAACATCAATGGGAGGAGAGGCCCTTTGCCCTGAGAAGGCTCAATGTCCCAGTGTAGGGGAATGCCAGGACAGGGAAGCAGTAGTAGGTGGATAAATGAGCTGGGGGAAAGGGTATGGGATAGGGAGTTTTAGGAGGGGAAACCAGGAAAGGGGATAATATTTGAAATGCAAATTAAGAAAGTATCTAATATTTTTTTTAAAGTAAGCCAACTCTCAGTCCCTTGGCCTCTACCAACTATCCACAACTCCTCTGTTAAAGAAAAGCTCACCAACACTTTTCCACTTCATTTTAAACCTGATCAAAGATACTGCATGAACTTGTCAAAGACATGATAAATTGTTTAAAAACTTGGTACAAATGACTAAAGCACTCTAAAAACATTTCAATCTTTAAACTGATATATAATATGTAGATGTCCTGCAATAACAGATTCTGAGTGTCTGATACTGATATTATACAGTATTTCCAAAAGCAATGTTGCACGAACTAAAAAACAATGCTATACTAACTGTAGTGTGTCATTGCATTTTATAAGTGGATCATTTTCCTCATATTTAAGAGTTGAGTCTATCTAAACTATCATTTGTTCAGGTCTTTTAAGGGTTTAATGAAGAAGGAGATTGAATACAAGTAATGGCCAAAATTATATAGGTAGAAAATTTTCAAGCACGTATGAAAGTTATTTCAAATATTGCAGGGTCTTTAGAAGAAAAGAGGTTATTCGAAGTCAACTGTGCAATTAGAGAAGGCAAAAGCATTATTTATTGAGTTTACCAGAAAATATATATAGTTTAAACAGTTACCAGAGCACTGACAACAGAAGTTGAGGGTTTGAAATAAAAAGAAAAAAAATTATATAAACAATATAGTCATTTTACTTCAACCACATACATAACCATTATCCAGATATTTATAGTACAGAACATTAATTGAACATACCTATTAGAGGTTCATAGCAGGTTTTTTTGGTGCACCCTGATAAAGCACAACATCCCTATGAATTCTTCCTTTTGATGGTGGCGACCATCAATCCACAGAATCTCTTTACCTTGTTTATCCTCTTAAACTCTGCATTACTTTTTTTTTTTTCCTTTCAAATTTCCACTGTCCTTGTTGTTACAGATTTTCTATCTTGATTTTTTTTTTGTGATGCTTTGACTTAATCCCTAGGTTTTCATCTGTTATTCTCCAATAGTAATCAAAAGTTTTCCTAAGCTATATTGATCTCCTGCCCAGATTCTAGGCCTAACTCACTTTTGTCCTTAAATTCTATTGTGAATCCATGAAAAAAACTAACTTTTCCCTTATTCCAAAATGAAATTAATGTGCTATGATCATAGTTCAGGTGATAGAGTGATGACATAGAATCCAGATATCCCAGTGCTAAATTGTACCACATAAACTGGGACAGGTAGGGTATGACTGTAACCTCAGCATTTGGAAGATAGAAATATGAGGATTAGAATGAAAATCAAGATTTTTATTACTATATAAACAGTTCAAGACTACCTGAGATATATGAGATATTATCACAAAAATATGAGGGGCAGGGAATAGAAAGGTGATGTAATATTTTCAAGAACAGACTATTCAGAAATCAACTGTTCCTCACTTACTGCTAGATGTTCTTCTATGTACTTAATGCCTGATATTCATATGCACAACAGTTACATGCTACTGAGTTTATCATTTCTGTTTTCTATAGGGGAAAATTTGTTCAGAAAGTTAACCATTTGTTCAATCACACAGAAAATAAATGCATTCTGTACAAGATGAACACCACTACAAAGCCCTGATTCATCCTAAATAGCCCTTCCACTTTTATTCTGGGAATTTCCTTTACCATGCAGACACTTCATAGTTAAATATTCTTGTTCATATCAACAGGTCTTCAAGGAAAACAATTTCAGTTACTTCAAGTACATATTTTGTTATATGATTTCTAAGTTTCTTCTTATTTAGTTGCTTTCTTTGAACAGAATCTACTTTGACTACATACCAATATAATCAATAATCTGCATGCACACTGGCAAACATAAAGCATATTTGACTTTCTGTATATTTATTCCTCCAAAAATTATTATTGACTTTGCTAAAAGAATGCTGCTAAACTTTGACCTTTCATCACCTGCACTGCTTATCTAAAGCACAGAATGCTAATTTAGTCTATGAGTAAATAGAAACTATTCTAAGATGAGCATTATTCCTTTAATGCTTTGTGCTATGCTTTGAAATAAATGCAGAAAGATATAAATAATAAAGCATTAAGGATTGAAATCACTATAAAAAAAGACTGCATTTTTAATGCAGGGTAAAGAAGGCAATTTTCTTTAAAAGCCAATAATTTGCTACTAACTGCTCAGGGAAGAAGCTGTTTCTTTGTTGGCCTGTCTCCATTGCCAATCTATTTGTCTAAAAGTGCAGCTACTTAAATAAAATTAAAAACGAAGGAGCTTTGGAGCATCTTCAGGTTTCAAATCCAAAAGTCAGCTCTGAAAATATGTAATAATTTTGTAGTACAAGGTCACCCTGTAATCTCCATTTTACATTTCCACTGCAAAGCCAAAATCATACCATTGAAGAGTTTCCACTAGAGCAAACGTCTCTTTAAATAATGTGTCATAGCTCATAGGAGACAGTGCAACCTGTTCCAGAATGTCAGAGAAAGAGCACTTGAAGGAAGTCAATGGTAATGTTATTTCAGAAAACTAATGTACAGAGGGAAGAGAAAAATCAGATATTTCCCATATATTTACTCAAGCAAATATTAAAACCTATATGCCCACCTACTTGTAAATTAAGAACAAGGCTTTTACTGAATTGGCTTGAAAATAATACTTCATGAGAGAAATCAAAATCAAAATAATATGATGTACATAAGAGGAAGGGATAGGATTGTGGCTCTTATCACTTACTATAGATCATAAAGGACAGATCATATCTGAAGAAGTCATATTATTGTAAGCTTTGTAATTTTAAACTATACATGATAGAGAAGATATGCTATACTTCACACTGTTAGAAAAGCATAGTACTGGGTTGAAATCTAATTCAAAACCCCAAGATTTACTTTAACATTAATATTGTTACAAAATGTGATTTATAAAAATTTCATAGGATTCCTGTTAATGTTAGACTTGTTTATTTTTATTGCTTTTTTCAGTGTAAAATATTATTTCTGAAGTTATATCACATGAATGTTTCTCAGAGTATATATTTATTTCTTCAATGTATTAAACTGTCTACCCACATTCACTGTAACAATTCACACCACAGTGGGTTTTGTGTTTTTAGTATTTACCTTTACATGTATAATTCAATAATGTCCCATTATAAAATGACACAAATAGTACTCATCTAAATGCAAATACATTTGAATATATTACCAATGGATGAAGACTGATAGTATAAATATATTATAAAAAGGTTCTTAAAAGTTAAAGTTTAGTGTACCAAACAAGAACACTATCATTTTTTCATTGGTAGTACTTTAAGGAGGAAAACTTACAATTTATTGGCAGTTCACTATGACAAGATTTGCTAACTTGCTTTGTGAACTTGCATGAGTAACTTATCCTCTATGGACTTGAGTTTTCTCAACTAAAGAGTAGGAAAAAGTGTTATATGAACTGTAGTGACCCTTGTGGTTATAATATTCCATGACTCATTTTATATTGAATAAAATATGCTAGCAAGGAAAGTCTCCAGATGCTAGTAAATAAAGTAAGGTGCATTTACCAGTGTTCAAATATACATCTAAAATTATTCATCATCACCTATTTAATTTGTACTTCTGCCCTCAATTAAAGTGTCATCTATGAAGAAAGAAAAAATGTTTGTACAAGTCATATAACAAAGGAGCACATTTATTAAGGGAACTGGCAAAGATTAAAGAAAAACAAAGAAGGCAGAAAGTCCTTTCTGACTAAAGCAATGAAGCAGACTATGTGGCATAATCTCCAATAGGTTCTCTATCTTTTCTTTTTTAAAACTGTGATTGTACACTTTGTAGGTTTATTTGTTTTATTCACTTCTTCCTTTTTTGGATTAATTAAATTTTTTCTCTGCACATTTTATACATGTATGCAATACATTTTTATTACTCCAATTCCCAAAACATCCTTTTTCCCTCCAACCCCTGTGAACCCCAAAGATTTCTCAAAATCCCTTTCTTACAATGTTGTCTCTTTATTTTATGGTTCATTGAGTTTCACCAGGCTTATTTGTGTGGTCATAGGTGTATAACCATGGAAACTACTGAGCTTATCATTGGGTATACAGTTGAAGTCAATGACTGAACATTTTAAAGTATACATCAGTGGTAAGTAATTCTCCAGAGAAAAGTAGGTCCTGGTACATATCCCTCTGTTATCCAAGACTGATTGTAACCTGCCAAGTATTGTGCAGGACCAGTTCAGTGGTTACAGCTATTACAAGTTTATTACTATAATGGTTGTGTCATGCCTAGAAAATGAAATTTTGAAGCCCTTCTGCTTATGTTCCAACTCTTAACTTCTATCATCTCCTTTGCAATTTCACCTAAACCTTATAGAGGGCAGAATAAATATCTCAGTCAAATGCTCTCAGCACCTTGACAAACCAAGAGTAGTGTCATTTACCACCTCTCACTACAAAAACAGTGACTACAAAAATTGTGACAGAAGAGATGATGGATAGGTTGAGCCTAGAAGTTGGAAGTTTTTGGGCATGCCAATGAGATTTTCTAAATGAACTGAGGGACACTAGCTCATAAAACACTAAGCTACCTCAAAGAATTCAAACAGTTTAATAAAAACACAAAGGAATAGCTCAAAGAAATAAAAAGGAAAGAGCTTAAGAAAGTAAACACTGAGTGATATCAAACAAAACACAAACATAAGCCTAATGGAAAGGATAATGCCAAGAGTTAAGAATGAAATTCAATAGGGCAATAGAAGTACTGAAGAGGAAGCAAGTAACCCAAGTAGAAAACTCAAAGGAAATCATTACAAGTAGAATGAATCAAGAAGATAGAATATCATGACTCAAAGATAAACTAGAGGAACTAGACCAATGAATACAAAGACCTTAAAAAAAGAGAAAATAAACAGTAAAGAATCAAACAGGAAATATAAGACAACATGAGAAAAAAAAAAAACTCTTTGGATCCTAGACATAGATGAATGAGAAAATTCCCATGTCAGTGGCACAAAGGCATAGGAGAGATCTTCAACAATATCATCAAAGTTACTAACATCCCTGAGCCCCTGAAAATTAAAGAATGATATGGCCATACAGATCCAAGAAGCACACAGAACACAACATTTACAAGAAGAGGAAAGAAAAAGAAAATCTCAATGGCATATCATAATTAAAATATGAAAGAGGTACATTAAATGATATAAGAGAAAAAAGCATATCACACAAAATTCAATCAGTATAACAGCTGATTTCTCAGTGAAAACTTTGAAAACTACAAGAGAAAAGAACATAGAGTAATCTACCCAGTAAAATTACTGGTCGTAATTGAAGGAGAAATTAAAAAACATCCTATGATATGAATAGCTTAACCAATTATATGTGACAAATGAAACCAAAGAAAATATAGAAAGCAACATTTCAGGCTGAATAAATAACTGCACATAACAGATAGACTATGGAAAGAAATATAAAGGCATAGTCATTAAAACACAAGAAGGCATTGAGAATACAACAATGGCACCAATAATCAAGAAAACATTGACTACTAATATGTAAACTTATTTTAGTAATATCTTTACATACAATGATTTTATCTTTCTAATCAAATGACATAGGCTGACTAAATGGCTCAAAACATTATCTATATATCCAATATCTACAAGAAGCATAACATAGTGTAAAGATTAAAGCTATCATAAAGTAAAAGAATGGGCACAATTTTTCTAATCAAATGGGACCAAGAATCAAGTAGACAATGATATTTTAATTTCAGACAAAGTAAGCTTTAAAATAAAACTAATCAGAAGAGATAAAGAGGGATATTTAATTCTAATTAATGGGAGATGTAACCAAGAACACATTACTACCCCAAAAATATATATATACCATATATGAACAGTCTCATAAAAATGTACTTCTGGATTTGAAGACAAGGATTAAAAACCATACATTAATAGTAGGTGAATATAATATCCTTTCTCTCATATATAGGTTATCTTGAAAATATAAAAAATAAAAACATCAGACTGAATTGACATCATACATAAAATAGACTTATCAGAAATCTATAAGATTTTCAACTTAAACACCAAAGAATACATGTCAGATTTTGCAGCACATGGAAGAATTTCTGACCTGGAACTCAACTTGAGAGGCAAAACAAATCTTTAAAAACTCAAAAAGATTAATGTAGCTTCAATTCATCAAAACATAAAATTGGCAGTGAACAAATTCTACTAAATACACAAAGTCCTGGAGGTTAAACAACCTAGTACTGAATAATGGATTGGTCAATGAAGAAATAAAAAATCTTATAAATAAATAAAAACAAGCCAGGTGCTAATGGCACACTCCTTTACTCCCAGCATTTGGGAGGCAGAGACAGACAGATTTCTGAGTTCGAGGCCAGCCTGGTCTACAGTGAGTTCCAGGACAGCCAGGGCTACACAGAGAAACCCTGTCTTGAAAGAACCAATAAATCAATAAATCAATCAATAAATAAATAAACACAAAAAACAACAGAACCTCTGATAAATATTATAAGTAGTCACATGGGAAAACTTATAATTCTAGATACACAGATTTCAATATTAAAACAAGAAAAACTGAAAACTGGTAGCAAGTGTGGTGATTTGGTTCTATGCACCACTGAAGAAAACTGTGCCACACTTTGGAGGTTGTTCATTGGATTATTATTTTTTTTAACTTTAGAGACATTTATTAGAATATTTAATAAAACAGATTTATTGCATTGTATTTTTCTTTTTTCTTTCTTTTTTTTTTTAAATTCACAAATAACTATTATATGTGTGTGTTATTATATATTGGTTTTTTGAGACAGGGTTTCTCTGTATAGCCCTGGCTGTCCTGGAACTCCCTTTGTAGACCAGGCTGGCCTCGAACTCAGAAATCCACCTGCGTCTGCCTACCAAGTGCTGGGATTAAAGGCGTGTACCACCACGCCTGGCTTATTTATTTATTAGTAAATTTTTAATTTACATCTCAAATGTTATCCCTTTTCCTGGTTTTCCCTCTGAAAACCACTTCCCCATCTCCTCCCTCCCCTTCTGCTCACCAACCCAGCCACACTCTCTTCCTGGCCTTTGCATTCCTCTATACTGGGATATAGAGCATTCACAGGACCACGGGCCTCTCCTCCCATTGATGACCGAATAGGCCATCCTCTGCTACATATGCACCTGGAGCCATGAATCCCAACATGTGTACTCTTTTGTTGGTGGTTTAGTCACTAGGAGCTCTGGGGGTACTGGTTATTTCATATTGTTGTTCCTCCTATGGTGATGCAAACCCCTTTAGCCCCTTGGGTCCTATCTCTAGCTCCTTCCTTGGAGACCCTGGGCTCAGTCCAATGGTAGGCTGTGAGCATCCACTCTGTATTTGTCAGGCACTGGTGGAGCCTCTCAGGAGACAGATATAACAGGCTTCTGTCAGCAAGAACTTGTTGGCATCCGCAAAAGTGTCTGGGTTTGGTGATCATATATGGGATTTATCTCTAGGTGGGCAGTCTCTGGATGGTCATTCCTTCAGTCTCTGCTCCACACTTTGTTTCTTTAACTCCTTACATGGGTATTTTGTTCCTCCTTCTAAGAAGCATCGAAGTATCCGTACTTTGGTCTTCCTTCTTGAATTTCATGTAGTTTGTAAATTGTATCTTGGGTATTCTGAGCTTCTGAGATAATATCCACTTATCAGTGTATGCATATCAGGTGTGTTCTCTTGTGATTGGGTTACCTCACTCAGGATGATATCCTCCACATCCATCCATTTACCTTGGAATTTTATAAATTCATTGTTTTTAATACCTGAGTAATATTCCATTGTGTATCACATTTTTCTGTATCCATTGTTCTGTTGAGGGACATCTAGCTTCTTTCCAACTTCTAGCTATTGTAAAAAAGGCTTCTATGAACATAGTGGAGCATGTGTCCTTATTACATGTCAGAACATCTTCTGAATATATGCACAGGAGTGGTATTGTTGTAGTACTACATCCAATTTTCTAAGGAATCCCTGAACTGATTTCCAGAGTGGTTGTACCAGCTTGCAATCCCACCAGCAATGGAGGAGTATTTCTCTTTCTCCACATCCTAGCGAGCATCAGCTATCACTTGAGTTTTTAATCTTAGCCATTCTGACTAGTGTGAGGTGGAATCTCAAGAACTTCAAGTCTCTGAAGAAAGAAATCAAAGACTATCTCAGAAGATGGAAAGATCCCCCATGCTCATGGATTGGCTGGGTTAATATAGTAAGAATTGCCATATTGCTGAAAGCAACCTACATATTCAAAGGAATCCCCATCAAACTGCCAACTGAATTTTTCACAGAGTTACAAAGGGCAATTTTCAAATTTATATGGAATAACAAAACACTTAGGATAATTAAAACTATTCTCAACAATAAAAGAACTTCTGGCAGAATCAACATCCCTGACCTCAAGCTGTATTACAGAGCAATAGTGGTAAAAACTGCATGATACTGGTGCAGAGACAGACATGTAGATCAATGGAATAGAATTGCAGACCCAGAAATGAGCCCACACACTTATGGTCACTTGATCTTTGACAAAGGAGCTAAAACCATCCACTGGATAAAAGAGAGCATTTTCAACAGATGGTGCTGGTTCAACTGGAGGACAGCGTGTAGAAGAATGCAAATTGATTCATTCTTATCTCCCTGTACAAAGCTCAAGTCTCAGTGGATCAAGTACCTCCACATAAAACCAGATACACTGAAACTAATAAAGGATAAAATGGGTAAAAGCTATGAACACATGGGCAAAGGGGGAAAGTTTCTGAACAAAACACTAATGCTTTATGTTCTGAGATCAAGAATCAACAAATGTGACTTCATAAAATTGTGAAGCTTATGCAAGATACTGTAAGACACTGCCAATAGGACAAAATGGAAACCCCAAGATTTGGAAAAGATCTTTACCAATCCTTTATCTGAGAGAGGGCTAATATCCAATCTACACAAAGAACTCAAGAATTTGACTCCAGAGAATGAAATAATTCTATTAAATAATAGGGTACAGAGATAAACAAAGTATTCTTAAATGGCTGAGAAGCCTCTAAAAAATGTTCAACATCCTTAGTCATCAGGGAAATACAATTCAAAACAACCCTGATATTGAACCTCACACAATTCAGAATGACTAAGATCCAAAACTCAGGTGACAGCAGATGCCGGCAAGGATGTGGAGAAAGAGGAACACTCCTCTATTTTTGGTGGGATTGCAAGCTGGTACAACTACTCTCAAAGTAAGTCTGGCTATTTCTCAATGGAGGAGCTAAAAGAGGAACCGAAGGAGCTGAAGAAGTCTGAAGCCCCACAGGAGGAACAACAGCATATAGAAACCAGTACCCCCAGAGCTCTCAGGGACAAAACCACCAATCAAAGAGTACACATGGTGGGACAAATGACGCCAGCTACATATGAAGCAGAGGATGGCCTCATTGAACATTAACAGGGGGAGAGACCCTTGGTCTTGAGAAGGCTCAATGCCCCAGTGTAGATGAATGTCAGGACAGGGAAGCAGGAGTGGGTGGGTTGGTATGCAGGTGTAAGGGGGATGGGACAGGGGTTTTTGGAGGGGAAACCAAAGGGGATAATATTTCAAATGTAAATAAAGAAAATATCTAATAAAATTAAAATAAAAGTCACTTGAAAATGAAAAAAAGAAAAAAAAATTAAAAAAATAACAGCAGGTTCGCATAAATAAATAAATAAATTAATAAATAATAAAGAGAGAGAGAGTGGGGAAGAACCTTGAATGCATTGTCACAGGAGATAACTGTCTGAAGAGAATTGCAATGGCTCAGATACTAAGATCAACAATTAATAAATGTTGTGGGGAAGGACTTCTCCAGGAATAGGCACAGACATGAGATAATGGAGGTTTCCAAAATTAATGGGGGTTACCTTGGCTGTTACTAACTACATTGGGGATATACAACTTGAACAGGCCCCCTCCTGTAGCAAAGCAGGAACCTCAGTAGAGAAATAGAGACACCAACCCACCCACAAAACTTTCAACCCAAAGTGTATTCTGTCTAGAAGAAAAACAGGCATGAGGGATAGAACAGAGATTGAAGTAATGGCCAACCAATAACCAGCCCAACCTGAGACCCATCTCATGGGCAAACACCAATCTCTAACACTATTAATATTCTGCTATGCATGTAGACAAGTGCAAGTTGTCCTTTGAGAGGCTCCACACAACAGCTGACTCAGATATATACAGACACCTACATTCAAACTTTAAATGGATCTTGTGGACTCTTATGGATGAATAGGAGGATGGATTGCAGGCCCTGAACTCCAGAGGAAGACCAATAGAATCAACTAACATGGACCCTTGCGGCTACCAGAGACTGAGCTACCTACCAACCAAAGAGCATACATAGGCTGGACCTAGGGCTTCCAACATATATGTAGCAGATGTGCAGTTTGGTCTTTGTGTGTGTCCTAACAACTGGAACAAGGGCTATACCTAAAGCTGTTTGATATACATGGGATATATTCTAGTTGAACTGACTTATCTGGCCTCAGTGGGAGCAGAAGTACCTAGCCTCACAGTGAGTTAAAGTGCCAAGGTGGGGAGGTACCCAAGTGGGCCAACCTGCTCAGAGGAGAAAATGTGAGGGATGGGGGAAAGATTGTGGGAAGGACTGACAAGGGATGGAGTTTGTGAGTGTGATGTAAAGTAATTAAATTAAATTAAAATATATTTTTGTTTCATATGCCCATGTTAGTTGCAACAATCACCATCACAATTTCACTTTTGTCCACTTGAAAATAATAAAAAACTGGAAATTTTATTCCATAAATCAGGCAAGTTTATAAAGATATGCCCAGGAACTTAACACTATACTCAAACATTGTTGAAATAATAAATATATAACAATATCTTGGAGATTAATTTCTTAATGACTTTTTTCTTTATAAAGTCTTATATTCTTGTCCATATAAATGGTAAAATTTGGTGTTATTCTAGGACACATAACCAATAAAACAAATAATTTTTTGTAATATTGTCAATTTTTATGAAAAAATGCATAGATATATTCCCACAAATAAAGTAATATTAAGTTATACCCTGTGACTAAGACTTTATGAATATGAACAGTTATTTTGTATTCAAAACTAATTCAATTATAAGATTCTCAATCTTGCTGTAAATCGTGTTTCCTGGCCTTCAAGAAAAATGCTGACTTAAGCACAAGATAAAAGTATATTCAAAGAACTTTCCTATAACTTTTGAATTTTCTAATGACAACTGCGAATACAAGCTACATTCAGTGATTCCCAGCTAATCTTAACTTTGTTTGCTCTAAACTCCCTTGTGTTGTGCATTTACGAAAAGCATAGGGGGAATTTCTTGAACAGAACACAAAAAGCTTATGCTCTGAGAACAATAGACAAATGGGACCAAATGGGATAAAATTGCAAAGCTTCTGTGAGGCAAAGGACACTGTCCATAGGACAAAACAGCAACCAACAGACTGGGAAAAGTTCTTTACCAGTCCTACATCTGATAGAGGGCTAATATCTAATATACACAAAGAACTCAATAAATTAGACTCAAGAGAATAAAATGATTCTATTAAAAAATGGGGTACAGAGCTAAACAAAGAATTCTCAACTGATAAATATCGAACTGGCAAGAAGAACCTAAGGGAATGTTCAACATCATTAGTCATCAGGGAAATGCAAATCAAAACAACTCTGATATTGTACCTCATACTAGTCAGAATAGCTAAGACCAAAATCTCAGGTGATAGCAGATACTGGCAAGGTTGTTGAGAAAGAAGGACAGTTCTCCATTGCTGGTGGGATTGCAAGCTGGTATAAATACTCTGGAAATCAGTCTGACAGTTCCTCAAAAAACTGGGCATAATACTAACTGATGACCCAGCTATACCACTCCTGGACATATACCCAGAAGATATCCCAACATGTAATAAGGACTCATGCTCACTATGTTCATAACAACTTTATTTATAATAGCCAAGAACTAGAAAGAACCCAGATGTCCCTCAACAGAAGAATGGATACAGAAAATGTGGTACATTTACACAATGGAATACTACTCAGGTATAAAAAACAATAAATTTATGAAATTACAAGGCAAATGGATGGATCTGCAGGATATCATCTTGAGTGAAGTAACTCAGCCACAAAAGAACACACATGGTATGTACTCACTGACAAGTGGATATTAGCCCAAAACCTAGGAATACTGAATATAAAATTCACAGATTACATGAAGCTCAAGAAAAGGGAAGACCAAAGTGTGGGTGCTTCAGTCCTTCTTAAAAGGGGGAATAAAATAACCATTTTAGGAGATACAGAGACAAAGTGTGGAACAAAGACTGAAGGAAAAGCTACCAGAGATTGCCTTACCTGGGAATCCATCCCATATACAGTCACTAAACCTGTACACTATTTTGAATGCCAAGAAGTGTTTGTTGACAGGCACTTGATTAAATATTATATAAATATTAAGGAAATATGTTATAGTAATGAAGATATGTTATTTCTAATATTCTTATAATGTTACTCCATTCTCAAAATAAAATTAACAGTACTAGTGAACTTTATGATAGAATACAATTTTCAACAAAAATGCTTGAACAGAGCTGTAGGTAACCTTCAACTCTATCATTAGAACAATTTCTTGGAGAATAATTTTCTCAATCACTACATAATTTTTTTAATATATTTTATTACGTATTTTCCTCAATTACATTTCCAATGCTATCCCAAAAGTCCCCCATACCCTCCCCCCTCTCCCCCATTTCCCTACCCACCCATTCCCATTTTTTTTTTTCGGCCCTGGCGTTCCCCTGTACTGGGGCATATAAAGTTTGTGTGTCCAATGGGCCTCTCTTTCCAGTGATGGGCGACTAGGGCATCTTTTGATACATATGCAGCTAGAGTCAAGAGCTACAGGGTACTGGTTAGTTCATAATGTTGTACCACCTATAGGGTTGCAGGTCCCTTTAGCTCCTTGGGTACTTTCTCTAGCTCTTCCATTGGGGGCCCTGTGGCCCATCCAATAGCTGACTGAGCATCCACTTCTGTGTTTGCTAGGCCCCAGCATAATTTTTTAAAACACTAATTACACAAGGTCACTGGAAGGATTAAATGCATAATGATGTAATCCAAACACAATACTTGACATAACCATATTTGGGTGATATTTTTTCTCAATGTTTCTCCAATATTATTTGACTATACTTTGTAATATAGTTTTGTTAAAAGCCTTGTTGTCGGTCTATTTTAATTCCTAGGTAAGTCATATGTCTTCTTTAGCTTCCTTTCTTTGACTTTTATGTCTCATTTCACTGACAAATGTCTAGTTGTAAATTGCTTTCAATTAGTTCTATTCATTATGTTCCTTGCATATTGATTCTTTACTCTTATATATTTCATCAGATCTCCAAAAATCAAGATAGTACTTGTATTGTGTGCTTTTCGATATGTTATTCTATTCTTAATTATAGTTAGACATTTATTAGGCATTCTATCATTTATCTTGACATAATTCTTCATATTTCTCTACTGTATACTATGAAAATTTTCGATATTTATTAAAAATCAATTATTTTTTTCCATTTTGCGATATCTAATTCACCTCTTAAACTGTTCTTAGCGAGACAAAAATCACACATACCTTGAAACCTAGAACTCAGAAGGTGAGCATGGGTGTTTCAGAAGTCAAAGTTATCCTTGAAAATATAAAGTTTAGGGTTAACCTGTAAAGTGTGACATTGTCCCCAAAATACAATAAAATCGATTCCTAGGATTACCTATAATTTCAGCATGTATTTATTGGACTCTCACTGCCCATTCCAACTTACTGGCCATTTTGGTCTTAGTATAAGACAATAGATCAAACAATAAAGTGGTGAATGATTAAGGAAAAAGATCAACATTTCAAACATTTTTTCTACACACACACACATACACACACACAAACATGAACACATGCACAGCACAAGGAACAATAATATATTAATTGATTCCCCAAAGCAAGTTACTAGTCTATTTAAAATGCTGATAGGGCCCTTAAGTCTACAACCTATGCTGAGAGTTCACAGTTCTCCATTATCTAGGTTTAGCTAGATAAATCTTAGGACTTTTCTCTCTCTTTTTTTAAAGATTTATTTATTACGTAAGTACACTGTAGCCACTTTCAGACACACCAGAAGAGGGCACCTGATCACATTACAGATGGCTGTGAGCCAGTGTGTGGTTGCCCAGATTTGAACTCAGTACATCTGGAAGAGCAGTCAGTGCTCTTAACTACTGAGCAATCTCTCCAGCACCAGATTTTTTTAAAAACCTACTTTACTTAGTGTTATTCAACACTGTCCCCTTCCTTCTAGCCCACTGAGCACAGGTAGGGAAGAAAGAAGGTTAATCATAAAAGGAAATTGTGGACCTGGCTAGAAAGAGTTCCTCAGGGCCATTCCACTCTTCATTGTCAGGATACCAACAGTCAAGTTTAATACAAATGCCAAACACAAAATCAGTAGTGGCAGCATGATTCAGCTCCTCTGAATCTGTACAAGTCAGCAGAAGTGGACATAATCAGCTTGAATACTATGAATTCTTGGGTGCATTTCTCTCTACGAAATGAAGACAAGTGAAGTGTTGCATGGCATAGCAACTCAAGAGTGTCCTCTCACTGTATGAGCTTCCATTTATGTTCTTTCTAAACATCACATGTTGTCTCAAGTGTCTGTTTTCAGCAAAACATTGCATGCCTTCTCACAAGACAGCTTTCAAAAAACTACACCTTGTACACAACTAAGTTGTGAAAGAAACCAAAATTTCTACTTCATTTACCATTATCAATATTTCGTTTTATTTGATTGTTTTATGATTTCATAGAATTTGCTTATTTGTGATACAAACACATGCACACACACACACACACATACACACACCTAACATACCTGTTTAATACAGTACACCATATACAGAATACTTGTTCAACCTGAATTTAAGTGCATTTACAAAGATATCACCGAAATTCATCAGTTTAGTCATCTCAATGGGTCACTTCGACTGAATTCACATTCAGAAATAAATTCAGCTAAAATACTACTAAAGTATAAAAAAGAACAATGAATAATTATGTAGTAGAGACAACAAGCATGAGAGTGGAAAAAAATGTAAAAACTGACATAACAGTGAAAGAATGTGTCACTATTGGAGAACCATGGCAGTGAGAGCAGCATTTGTTAGCTGTCATAGCAGTATCCAGAGGGTAATTAGGCATTTGGGCAACATAACAGGGTAATGGAAGGGGCTAAGGAGAACTGCAGCAAGGTACAATAGCATATGCCACTCAAAAAAAGGTTCTGCTTTCAGTTTGAAAAATCAATGAAAGAAACCAAATGCTATTAGTGCCTATGATTGTTGGAAGGCTGACTTCAAGGTGATAGGTGAAGCTGAATCTAGTTGCTGTGAATCAAAGAGAGGCTGACAAATCTTTTCTTCCAAAAAGAAAATATTTCATGTCAGGGCTGACTTGCAGATCTACAGAGTTTCAAAAGAGCTCCAAATTGAAGTATATACACAGTTAGTTTTACAATAGGTCTTATTGATACTTTCATTTCAGCTGGTGTTTTTTTTTTTTTTTCTCCTCCTGATTTGACCCTGGAATGGAAATAAGGATACAATCCAGATTATCACTTGATCTTCATTGTCATCTGAAAGATGTGCAGGTACTGTTAGCTCACTGGGAGTTCTGTACGGATATATCCTTGGCTTAGAGATTTTATTATTCTTTATTTTTCTTCACTGAGAGTATTTTAGGTGTACACTCATTGCCTCTGAGTTATAATGAAAGTCCAGCAGGCTTATTTCATGACATCTTTGTGAAGAGTTGTAAAGTGTGTTTTTCTTATCAAATTAGAGTGCAGGTTATCTCTATGTGCTTCCAATTGATACTGTTAT
Source organism: Mus caroli (assembly GCF_978045245.1). Taxonomy (NCBI): domain Eukaryota; kingdom Metazoa; phylum Chordata; class Mammalia; order Rodentia; family Muridae; genus Mus; species Mus caroli. Next base: position 105,372,757 of record NW_028227260.1, on the reverse strand, counting down.
AACAAACTCTCTAAGAACTAATGAAAATACATAGGAATGAACTAAGCCTAAAGAGGTAAAAGACCCCAACATTGAAAATTTTAAGCCACTGCAAGGAGATTGTAGAAGGTACTAAAGGAAATCAATGATTCCTATAATTACCAAAATTATTTTTTAAATAACATAAATAAAGTCATACCTGTGTTAAATTTATACACATCTGAGTGACTGATTATAACTTGTCTGTGATTGTAGAGAGCAGGAATATTATTGTCCTGGGGCCAAATTTTCTTGGTATATCTTTAGTTCTATAAATAGCCCTTAATACTACATTCATATTTGACATAACATTACTGTGCTTATAAAAATAAATATTTTTTTAAAAAATATATAAGCTGACAGTCTTTAAACTAAAACTAAACAAAAGAGCTTTCGAGAGACACAACACACATATCAAGCAAAAAACGTCTAAAAGGATACTACAATTTTAAATATTGTCCACCAAAACTAAGACACACAAGTTCATAAATATTAGTTCAGCTAAAACGACACATTTTTCCAGACAATACTAGGGTGGGCAACGTCAATACATGACTCTTGCTAGTAGACCAGACAAAAACTAAAAGGCAACATTCTGGCATTAAATAAACCATAAATCAAAACAACCTAGTACACCTTCACAGAACATTCTAACCAAATACTAAAAATATACTTGCTTCTCAGCAGCTCAGAGAACTTGATCCACAACTGTCCACATACTAAAACACAAGAAAAGCGCTGTAAGATCGAGAATTGACAAATGGGACCCCATGAAACTGTAAAGCTTCGGCAAGGCAAAAGACACCATCAATAAGACAAAAAGACCACCAACAGATTGGGAAAGGATCTTTACCTATTCTAAATCAGATAGGGGACTAATATCCAATATATATAAAGAACTCAAGAAGGTGGACTCCAGAAAATCAAATAACCCCATTAAAAAATGGGGCTCTGAAAAGAACAAAGATTTCTCACCCTGAGGAATACCGAATGGCAGAGAAGCACCTGAAAAAATGTTCAACATCCTTAATCATCAGGGAAATGCATATCAAAACAACCCTGAGATTCCACCTCACACCAGTCAGAATGGCTAAGATCAAAAATTCAGGTGATAGCAGATGCTGGCTAGGATGTGGAGAAAGAGGAACACTCCTCCATTGTTGGTGGGATTGCAAGCTTGTACAACCACTCTGGAAATCAGTCTGGCGGTTTCTTAGAAAATTGGACATAGTACTACCGAAGGATCCAGCAATACCTTTCCTGGGCATATATCCAGAAGATGTCCCAACCGGTAAGAAGGACACATGCTCCATTATGTTCATAGCAGCCTTATTTATAATAGCCAGAAGCTGGAAAGAACCAAGATGCCCCTCAACAGAGGAATGGATACAGAAAATGTGGTACAGTTACACAATGGAGTACTACTCAGCTATTAAAAAATGAATTTATGAAATTCCTAGGCAAATGGATGGACCTGGAGGGCATCATCCTGAGTGAGGTAACACAATCACAAAGGATCTCACACAATATGCACTCACTGATAAGTGGATATTAGCCCAAAACTTAGGATACCCAAGATATAAGATACAATTTGCTAAATGCATGAAACTCAAGAATAATGAAGACCAAAGTGTGGACACTGTGCCCCTTCTTAGAATTGGGAACAAAACATCCATGGAAGGAGTTATAGAGACAAAGTTTGGAGCTGAGACAAAAGGATGTACCATCAAGAGACTGCCATATCCAGGGATCCATCCCATAATTAGCTTCCAAACGCTGACACCATTGCATACACTAGCAAGATTTTGCTGAAAGGACCCAGATATAGCTGTCTCTTGTTATGCCGGGGCCTTGCAAATTGGATGGATCACAGTGCCCCCAATGGAGGAGCTAGAGAAAGTACCCAAGGAGCTAAAGGGATCTGCAACCCTATAGGTGGAACAACATTATGAACTAACCAGTACCCTGGAGCTCTTGACTCTAGCTGCATATGTATCAAAAGATGACCTAGTCGGCCATCACTGAAAAGAGAGGCCCATTGGACACACAAACTTTATATGCCCCATTACAGGGGAATGCCAGGGCCAAAAAAATGGGAATGGGTGGGTAGGGAAGTGGGGGGGGGTATGGGGGACTTTTGGGATAGCATTGGAAATGTAATTGAGGAAAATATGTAATAAAAATATTAAAAATTTAAAAAAGTAATGTGTGTTCTGTTGTGATTGGATTACCTCACTCAGGATGATATCCTCCAGATACATCTATTTGCCTAAGAATTTCATAAATTCATTGTTTTTAATAGCTGAGTACTAATCCATTGTATAAATGTACCACATTTTCTGTATCCATTCCTCTGTTGAGGGACATCTGGGTTCTTTCCAGCTTCTGGCTATTATAAATAAGGCTTCTATGAACATAGTGGAGCATGTATCCTTATTACAAGTTGTAGCATGTTCTGGGTATATGCTCAGGGGAGGTATTGCTGGATCTTCTGGTAGTACTATGTCCGATTTTCTAAGGAACTGACAGACTGACATCTAGAGTGTTTGTACCAGCTTGCAATCCCACCAGCAATGGATAAGTATTCCTCTTTCTCCACATCCTCACCAGCATCTGCTGTCACCTGAATTTTTGATCTAACCATTCTGACTGGTATAGGGTGGAATCTGAAGTTTGTTTTGATTTTCATTTCCCTGATGATTAAAGGGTGTTGAACATTCTTTCACATGCTTCTCAGCCATTTGTTATTCCTCAGCTGAGAATTATTTGTTCAGCTCTGTACCCTGTTTTTGATAAGGTTACTTGGTCCTTTGCTTTACAGATGCTTTGAAATTTTATGAGGTTCCATTTGTCAACTCTTGATCTTAGAACATAAGCTATTGGTGTTCTGTACAAGAAAATTTCCCCTGTACACATGTAGTCAAGGCTATTCCTCACTTTATCTTTTATTATTTTCAGTAATCCTGGTTTTATGTGGAGGTCCTTGATATACTTGTATTTGAGCTTTTTACAAGAAATAAGAATGGATTGATTTGCATTCTTCTACATGCTGACCTCCATTTGAACAAGCATAATTAGTTAAAAATGCTGTCTTATTTTTCCCTCTAGATGGTTTTACATACTTTGTCAAAGATCAAGTGACCATAGGTATGCGGGTTCATTTCTGAGTCTTCAATTTTATTTCATTGATCTACATGCCTGTCTCTGTACCAATACAATGTAGTTTTTATTACTCTGTAGTATAGCTTGAGGTCAGGGATGGTGATTCACCTGGAATTTCTTTCATTGTTGAGAATAGTTTTCACTATCCTGGGTTTTTGTTATTTCAAGTGAATTTTTAAATTGCTATTTCTAACTCTTATGAATAACTGAGTTATAATTTTGATGAGGATTGCATTGCATCTGTAGATTGCTTTTGGCAAGATGGACATTTTTGCTATATTAATCCTGCCAATCTATGAGCATGGGAGATCTTTCCAACTTCTGAGATCTTCAGTTTGTTTCTTCAAAGACTTGAAGTTCTTGTCATATAGATCTTTCACTTGCTTGGTTAGAATCACACCAAGATATTTTATATTATTTGTTACTGTTGTGTATGGTGTTGCTTCTCTAATTTCTTTATTAGCATATTTATCCTTGAGTAGAGGAATTGTACTGATTTGTTGAAGTTAATTTTATATCCAGCCACTTTGTTAAAGTTGTTTCTCAGGGATTAAGCATCCTTTGGTGGAATATTTGGGGTCAGTTTAGTATACTATCATAACATCTGCATTAATACTGATATTTTGACTTCTTCCTTTACAATTTGTATCCCTTTGACCTTCTTCTCTTGTCTAATTGTTCTATCTAGGACTTTGATTACTATATTGAATGGGGAGAGAGAGAGAGAGAAAGAGTGGGCAGCCTCATTTTGTCCCTGATTTTAGTGGGATTGCTTCAAGTTTCTTTCCATGAAGTTTGATGTTGGCTACTGGTTTGCTGTATATTGCTTTTACTATGTTTAGGTATGGGACATGAGTTACTGATCTTTCCAAGCTTCCTGTGGATATTGTGGGGCTGGGAGCATAGCCAGCACCCAAGATCTGCTCAGCTCAGTTGGTCTGGGTTTTCCTTTTTAAAGGCCTCTATCATTTTCAAACGATTACATTTAAGCCTTTTTTTTTTTTTTTTTTTTTTTTTTTTTTTTTTTTTTTCAATTCAGGTTTGTTAGGATATTCGGGACTTGCTCTAGTAGAATAGCTGGGTTCCAGTGGTGCCATATTGCCCTGGCTTTTGATTATTCCGTTCTTAAACTGGTCTTTTACAATCTGGTTGCTCCTGTATTGGCAGGCCTAGGAGTCCCTGATGAGAAAGGGCCTATGGGGACTGCAAGGAGAGCTGGTAGTACTGGACACATGGATTCCAGTTAATACTATGTTTCCCTGGTAGGAGGAGGCCTTTATGGATACAGGTATTGCTGGTGGACCTTGATGCTCCAGGACTCTTTTTGACCTGTGAGACAGCAAGTATCCATGCATGCAGTCAGAGTTTGGCCTGGGAACTAGAATGCGGAGAGAACAGGGCAGAGCTTGCTGATGCTGCGTTTACACAGAGGGGCCAGGAGGCTGGGAAGTGGGGCAGCGATCTTAATGGGTGGTTGAGAAATTGGTGATTGTGATATGGAGAGAAGAGGAGATGGGTCAGATTTCATGGCTGCCATGCTTACTGGGAACCCAGGAGGTAGGGTTTTGGGGTTTGGAAATCTCACCTGTTTTCAAGTGTGCTTTATATTAATAAAGGGACATTTTTGTTGTTGATAAGGAAAAGTAGAGAAAGGAGAGAAAGTATTTTCATGAATGGATTGTGGATGCCAATCTTAGTGATCTCCACTTGGTTATTGTGAAAAAAGTTAAAACAGCCACAGCTAGAAGAGGGGAATATACCTGAACTAATAGTTGCTACTATGCCTCAGCAGTTGAGTCCCAAATGGCTTTCAGTCTCTCTAAAGAAGATGATGTCTGCCAATATGTTGTCAGAACATAAACATAGAAAGAAACCATAGACCAAAGGACCAAAGGTTCAGCATATTATTTTGTTCACTTGCCCTGTAATGCAAATGCCAGTGCATTACTCTGAATGAAAAATGTACTATGAAGTATAATGAATAGGCTACAGATGCACTAAACTTTTGCTCTAATGAAAGAAGAAAGCCAAAGGAATATGCTAGGGACACATTGCAAAGAGACATAGGATGTCCTTGCTGAGAGCTTCCACTGCTAAGTCTGGGTCCTGTTAAAACTAAGCTTTTAAGTGCAACAAATAAATATTCAGATCTTGGCAAAATATCTTTGAGATACTAAATATACAAGGGAAATACTGCACCATAATGAATACAGTTTACAGTCACAACATCATCCAAAATGTAGAGGAACTCAAAGTATGTCCACTAAAACAGAAATAAGGCAATGATTTCCACTCTCCATACCTACTTAACATAGTACTTGAAGACTAAGCTAGGACAACAAGACAACGAAAGGAGATCAAGAGAATACAAATAGGAAAGGCAGAAGTATCCTTATTTAGAGATGATAAGATTTTGTGCACTAACATATACAGACTAAACTCCTAGTCTTAATCTACTCAAACACAAAAATCTCATCAAATAATATCAGAAACATTCTAGAGATATTTGCATACTTCTACCTTATATATCTCCTGAACTATTACTATAAAAACCTCAGAAGACAGTACTCATGTTGAAACATGGTATTTGAAGTAGTCTAAATTTGTGTTCATATTTGGTCACTTATAATAGGTTCTCTTATCCCATATTGAGGTGAGATCTGCGTTTTTTTATTGGGTATTTATTTCGTTTACATTTCCAATGCTATCCCAAAGGTCCCCCACCCACTCCCCCACCCATCCACTCCCACGTCTTGGCTTGTCGTTACCCTGTACTGAGGCATATAAAGTTTGCACAACTAATGGGTCTCTCTTTCCACTGGAGCTCCTGTCTCTAGCTGCATATGAATCAGAAAATGGCCTAGTAGGAATTCTAAGAAGGGGCAAAGTGTCCACACTTTGGTCTTTGTTCATCTTCAGTTTCATGTGTTTTAGAATTGGAAACAATCACCCATGGAAGGAGTTACAGAGACAAAGTTTGGAGCTGAGACAAAAGGATGGACCATCTAGAGACTGCCATATCCAGGGATCTATCCCATAATTAGCCTCCAAACGATGACACCATTGCATACATTAGCAAGCGTTTGCTGAAAGGACCCAAATATAGTTGTCTCTTGTGAGACAATGCTGGGGCCTAGCAAACACAGAAGTGGAAGCTCACAGTCAGCTATTGGATGGATCACAGGGCCCCCAATGGAGGAGCTAGAGAAAGTATCCAAGGAGTTAAAGAGATCTGCAACTCTGTAGGTGCAACAACATTATGAACTAACCTAGTAGGTCATCACTGGAAAGAGGCCCATTGGACACGCAAACTTTATATGCCCCAGTACGGAGGAACGCCAGGGTCAAAAAATGGGAATGGGTGGGTAGGGAAGTGGGGGGGAGGGTATGGGGGACTTTTGGGATAGCATTGGAAATTTAACTGAGGAAAATACGTAATAACAAAAATATTTTAAAAAAGTTTATTAGTGGAACAGAGAATCCAGAGGTAGTATAGTGCTGGTAGTAATGACTTCAGGCCTACATTAAAAACATAATCATCAGTGGTACCTGGAGATTGTGTTCAGACACCATGAGATCTAACCTTAGGTGTAAAAACATCCTCTAAAGCAAGAAGAGGCAAAGGAATTTCCTTGTGTTTAATCCAGCCAACTCTCTGTATTTGTGCACAACATTGTATGGAATTTCTCATTGACAGTGGCTGCCTCTCTGCTTTTATTTAATAACTGAATACTTGCCACAGGACCTCCCTCATTTAGAAAACTGACATGTACTTATTAAGCTGAATATTTATAAAACAAAATTTTCAACCCTCATTAAAGACAATACAAAATTCACATAATCAAATCCTAATATCAAGAACGAAGTGAAATAAATGCCTATCCTAGACTAATACTTAAGAGCAAACCAATATAAAAGTAAAACAAATTCAGTCCCTTTTAGACTTCCAAGGTAAATAATAAGGAGCAATAACTTTAAGAAAAAAAGTCTCTAAGTCACAAATCAGAGACAAAAGTTAAGAATTAAAGTTTGAATTAAATATTGAAGACTAAACACTCTGGCAAACTAATCCAGACATCAAATGACTTTTGCTAAACTTATTACAAATATTTAGTGCCATGGGGATAAAGATAATACACCCAAGATTCTTATGCAGATTATTTCAAGTACTCACAATAAAAACCTCTCCTAAAAGAATGCATTTCCCATTTTCCAGCATTATGAAAAGAAAAGAGAACCACCTCAGTTTTCAGCCTGTTACTTGAGGGTACTTCTCAAAAAAAAGGGAGCATAAAATAGACACAAAATATCAGAAGAACAATAAATTATTAAAACTTGAAGCACATGTTTTGACAGTATTTGAAAGAGAATTTTATATTACTGTAACTAATGTGCTGAAAGGTCTAAAGTAGAAACTACACAATTTCAATAATGGAAATAGAAGCTATAAGAAAGAATGAAATGAAAAAGCAAAATCTGAACAACAATTTCTCTAAATTAAACTTCATTGAGGAAAGAATTGGGGGATTCTAAAGCATACAAACACAGAAAACTTAGCATAAACTTACAGTTTTAGAATGAGTAAAATGGTGTTCTTAATTAATTCAATGACATATAACATAAAATCAATATGTATACATTAATTGTGATACTATTCTCTAGTAATGACTAATTGGGACTCTCTTTGAATGATAAGCACAGAGGTATGTAGGTGTACCTCAGTACAACAGCCTGCCTGTCATGTACAAAGCTCTAGGTCCAGTTATCTCTAGCAATACAAAATAAATAAATAAATAAATAAATAAACAAACAAACAAACAAATAAATAAATATGTGTTAAAACTGGGAGCTGAAGAAATAGCTCAGTGGTTAAAAGCCTGCATTGCTCTGGTGGGGGGGGGGAGGGGGCTGAAATTCAGCTTCACAAATATACTTTTTGCTCAAAATTGCCTCACAACATTAGCATTAGGGATTTTGGTACTTTCTTCTGGCCTCTGTAGATGAGCAACAGCAATCATATGTATATAACTCTATATAGACATGAAAGTATACACACACTTCAAAATAAAAATTGAAAATATAAAAGATGAAACTATACATTTAAAACAGCAATGAATCCTGTCCAAATCTGATGTCCATTTTTACAAATTTTAACCAACTCTACATGCTGAGCAATTCTAAATAATAAAAATAGCCAACAAATATAAACCCTTTCTTATTAGAGTATTTCTTTTTTTTTTTTTTAATTTTTAATATTTTTATTACATATTTTCCTCAATTACATTTCCAATGCTATCCCAAAAGTCCCCCATAGGGCACCCCACTTCCCTACCCACCCATTCCCATTCTTTTGGCCCTGGCATTCCCCTATATTGGGGCATATAAAGATTGCAAGTCCAATGGGCCTCTCTTTCCATTGATGGCCGACTAGGCCATCTTTCGATACATATGCAGCTAGAGACAAGAGCTCCGGGGTTCTGGTTAGTACATCATGTTGTTCCAACAATAGGGTTGCAGATCCCTTTAGCTCCTTGGGTAGAGTATTTCTTTACGTGAAATGCTAATAAAATCTTAGCAGGCATTTAAAAATAATTCTCAATAAACTGATTGTAAAAGTTGTATGAAAATACAAAGGTGTATTTAAACAGAATTATAGGGCTCAAATTATGTGGAAGTGGTGAACATAGACTTTCAAATCAAGATCATGAGAACTCAGAAACAGGGGCATACAAACAATCAAATTAAAATCTTCTGTCGTGGATGGGCCTGGTGCTGTTTGTTTATTAATGCTAATTCCACTCTCCTGGGAGGAGTTGTGGATAAGGAGTGACTTCTTGTAAACCAATCCCCTAATGAATAAGGAAACTAATCACTGGGTGAGTAGGCAGGACTTCTGGGTTGGGAAGAGGAAGAGAGGGAGGAGGAGGGAGTTAGGTCCTTTTGGACTGGGACAGCATGAGGACAAGATGTAATTACGAGGGTCTCACGGTTTCAATGGTGGACTCATCAAGATTCCCCCTGGAGGATTTAGATTTAATAAGGTTTACAAGATTAGGATTTTAGTTACTGTACCCAGCGATTGAGTTACCTTCACCTATGAACTAATTTTGTGTTGTGTTTTCCTTCATGCTGCTGCTCATCTGGGTTCAAGAGAGAAAGGTATGGTGGCAAAGCATGGGTCATCCTCAGGTGCACCACAAAGACCATGGAGGATTTGAAGCATGGGGTAGACATGGTAAGGACCTGCCAGTGGGAACTTAGCGAGCTGCGTGGAGAGATTGTGGAGATCTGAGTCATAGTCCCACAATATGAAAACAGGTTGGGAATTCCCTGCCAATACATGGCCAGTCAGGCCAGTGGAGCAGAGAGTTGCAGGTACAAGCACGGGAATGTGTACGTTCGCTTTTAAAATATTTCTCACAACAATTTTCAAGCTATTTTTTTTATATAAAGTATGATTCAACTATGTCTTAGATAGACCAAATTTTTGTGTGTTTGTTTGTTTGTTTGTTTGTTTTCGAGACAGGATTTCTTTGTGTATCCCTGGCTGTCCTGGAACTCACTCTGTAGACCAGGCTGGCCTCAAACTCAGAAATCTGCTTGCCTCTGCCTCCCAAGTGCTGGGATTAAAGGTGTGCACCACCACTGTCTGGCCTAGACCAACATTTTTAAAACGGCCATTTGATCATTTGGATGTAGTCTTTTTAAGGGTATGAATAACTTCTATTATTCCCATTGTCTATTTTAAGATTAGGGTAAATTGATTTATAAATAATTCCTTTGTCTAGTAGTGCCAAAAATGTCATGAAAGATTCATGGCTGTTTCCTTTAATATGTAGATTATAAAATATACCCAGAAAGATTATTGCTAAGAAATTTGGGGCTCCAGTTTAGGTCCTTTGTTTAGTTAATCAAGTAATTTAGAAACTGATCTGCAAGGAAGTTTGAGGACAATTTATTCAAGTTTGAGAGGAAAGCAATAGAACCATTAAGCTTCACATTTTGGCAGTATCCAAGAGAGTGGACAGACATGAAGAAAAGTAAAATGATAATAATTATGATTTTGGAGTTAGGCTTCAAAAAAGCAAGAAAGTTCAACAATGAGGGCTGATAAACAGCTAAGTATTAGAATTATAGGGAGTATATCAGAGAAAGAGTGAGAAAGAGAGAGACCAGTTTTAAGGAAAGCATGCTTAGGAGTTTAGTCCTTATATGAGAGAAAAAGGTGTAGAAAGACAGGAAAGGAGAAGTTTTGCTTCATCATGTAACATAGTGGATTCTTCCATAAAATGAAATTCTGGGATGGATACATGTATTATTACACTAAGGGCATAATTACTTCTCTCATCTATTTAGCATGACTTTAAATGGATCATTAATCCTGAGATCTTTTGGCCAGGTGATTGATGGGCTCACCGGGATTATGAGTATGAAATATTTTATCCTTTTTACTAGATCAGCATGTCATATCTCTGCTTTGGGACAGAGTAATTCCTTTATTTTGGTCAGAATGTCTAACTGGTCAGGAGATCAGCAGTGGTAAATGTTATGTTTACATTTTTAGTATTATGAAAGAGGTAGGAGAAATAAGATCTAAAACCAACCATGAGGGACAGATTTAGGACCTGGTGTTTCAGTCACATCATCATGTAGAGCATCAAGACAGGGCTATTCATTTAAGAAAAGAGACATAGAACATAAGATGCCCTTTCTGCATTACTGACCTTGAGTCATAAAAAAACCAAAACCAATTTTGGCTTCTGGATGAAGATAAATACTATTTTAGTGCTGCTATTTTCAGGTCCCTGTCCCTAAAAGAGCATCAAAAGTTTAATATTTTGTTATTATCATTTCCACAAATTTAACATCAAGTAAAAAATAAAATGTCACTATAAATACTATCCTTAGTTAGGGTTTCCTAGAAGGAGTCTGCATGATAGTTAGTCATATGCAAGTGATTTCCAACCAAATCCTTGCAGAGGACAGGGAATCAAAAACTGAGCAGACCAGGGAAAATAAGTTTATTAAACAATAGTGTGTGATGTCAGATTCAGGGTACACTGAGGATGATTCACAGCAATAACCACACCTTAAAAATTATGTTGTCTATGGATGTAACTTTAATGTGGCTTCTGTGTAACAAATGGCATTCCATTGAAAAAAGACATTAGCTCTCACAGAATTTTGAGTATAGAATGAAGCTTTAAAAAAAAGGATTTATTTATTTTTATATGTAAGTACATGGTAGCTTTCTTCAGACACACCAGAGGAGGTCATCAGATCCCATTATAGATGGTTGTGAGCCACCATGTGGTTGCTGGGAATTGAACTCAGGACCTCTGGAAGAGCAGTCAGTGCTCTTAACTACTGAGCCATCTCTCCAGCACCAGCCAACAATTTTTTTTTTAATTGAGAACAATTAAATTTGTTACTCTCAAATTAGAAATGTGATAGGGACTCCTAGTTACTCCTAGTAACTTTCACTAAACTGGTGAACTCCTCTCCTCTGCTGATAGATGAAGAGGGCAACAGTAAAGTCATGCCACAAAGACTATTATCTATGGTCATCAGTTGCATTTACCAAGTTTATGTAAGTTATCAAATGAGATTTGTGACTAGACTCCATTGGGTTCCTGGAAAGATTCCTGTTGTGTCATTGTATAATTCTTAATATAGCCAATAGTTTCCTGTAGTACAGTTGGAAAAAAGTTAAAACGAAGTGTAACCCTTGGTTTTTAATCTCTTTCCTAGCCTTCCAGCCTCATTATGTTGCTTTCTTCAAACCATAAAATTCAAAAAATTGGGAAAAAGGTGTAGTGTATTTTTCTGTATGATATTGCTTGAACTTGAAGCATTGCATGGATCAGGCAGTCAGTAAAATTTTCATAAGAAAAAAAAGGTAGTGTTTCTCCTATGGGGCTGCAGGCTCCTTCAGCTCCTTTGGTTCTTTCTCTAGCTCCTCCATTGGGGACCTTGTCCAGTGGTTGGCTGAGCGCATCCACCTCTCAGGGACGAAACCACCAACCTAAGAGTATACATGGAGAGACCCATGGCTCCAGCTGCATATGTAGCAGAGGATGGCCTTTTTGAACATCAATGTTTGGAGAGGCTCTTGGTCTTAAGAAGGCTCAATGCCCTAGTATAGGAGAATGCCATGACAGGGAAGCAGGAGGAGTGGGTTGGTGAGCAGGGGGAGGGTGGAAGGGATAGGGGTTTTCAGAGGGGAAGCCAGGAAAGGGATAATATTTGAAATGCAAATAAAAAAATATCTAATAAAATAATCTATGCAAAAAATGAATTTAAAAGTAACTAAGATGGTAATAATGAGTGGGGTTGTTTTCAAAGTGACACTGCATCTGAAGTAAGTACAAAGAATATTATTTCCATTACATATTGCTAATCTTTATCATCATGGAAGAAAGTAATGTTACTAAATTTAAAATGATAATAAAGTGAAAATTGAAGGAAATATTATTGCCAGTATCATGAATAATGATGTCTTTTACTATTTGTGATGCCCCAAACTAGGTATATTTCATTATAAATATGAAAGTACCATTCATATTACAATAGTGTATATGATGGAACTGAGACTCGAAAGTCAAATACCATACATTCATATATTTAGTAGAGCACAGAAGTCAACTTGGGCCTTTTTGCTTTGACTTTCATTATGCCATTACTGCTTTCTTCCTATTAGTGAAAGCCATTTAATAAGCTACCCATTATAAGTATTCACTGGCAACTGAATAGATGTTCTAGATGTTAGGCTTCCTTATTTTTAACTTTTAATACATAAGAAATTAATATTTTGCTAAGAAGTTTCAAAATAGTCATGTACTGACAAAAGAAAGGGGTTTTACTTTCCTTTCTTTTTTATTTAACCTTAAACATATCTCTTTTTTTATTACATATTTTCCTCAATTACATTTCCAATGCTATCCCAAAAGTCCCCCACATCCTCCCCCCAGTTCCCTACCCACCCATTCCCATTTTTTGGCCCTGGCGCTCCCCTGTACTGGGGCATATAAAGTTTGCATGTCCAATGGACCTCTCTTTCCAGTGATGGCCAACTAGGCCATCTTTTGATACATATGCAGCTAGAGTCAAGAGCTCCGGGGTACTGGTTAGTTCATAATGTTGTACCACCTATAGGGTTGCAGGTCCCTTTAGCTCCTTGGGTACTTTCTCTAGCTCCTCCATTGGGGGCACTGTGATCCATCCAATAGCTGACTGTGAGCATCCACTTCTGTGTTTGCTAGACCCCGGCCCAGTCTCACAAGAGACAGCTATATCAGGGTCCTTTCAGCAAACGCTTGCTAGTGTATGCAATGGTGTCATCGTTTGGAGGCTGATTATGGGATGGATCCCTGGATATGGCAGTCTCTAGATGGTCCATCTTTTTCTCTCAGCTCCAAACTTTGTCTCTGTAACTCCTTCCATCGGTGATTGTTTCCAATTCTAAGAAGGGGCAAAGTGTCCACAGTTTGGACTTCGTTCTTCTTCAGTTTCATGTGTTTTGTAAATTGATACAATTTACTAAACATATCTTTATTATTGATTCCATTCATTTACATCTCAAATAATATCTATCCCCTTTCTCAGTTACCCTTCCACAAATTCCCCTCACACTTCTACCCTCTCCCCTTTCCCTTTTGCCTCTGTGAGGGTGGTCCTCCCACCTACTCCTTTCCCACAGCTTCAGCATCCCCCTATGCTGGGCATCAATCTTCCACAGGACCAAGGGCCTCCCTTCCTATTGATAACAGACAAGTCCATCCTCTGCTACATTTGTGTCTTGAGCCATGGATCTTTCCCAGTAGACTTCTTGGTTGATGGTCTAATCCTTGTGATTCATGGTGGTCCAGCCATCTGACATTGTTTTTCCTATGGGGCTGCAATCTTTCTTCACTTCTCTAGTCCTTCTGACAGCTCCTCCACCAGGGTCTCTGAACTCAATCTGATGGTTGACTCTAAGCATCTACATCTGCATTGGTCAGTTTCTGGTAGAATCCCCTATTCTTCTCTCATATATTACAACTTGAACACAGTTTCCCAGCCCCCTGATTCCTCCAAGTTCTCCCTACCTCACCTCTTTCCCAGATCAGTCCTCCTCTATTTCCTTTCACAAAAGGGCAGTCCTTTCAGAGTTGTCAACCAAGCATGTCATATCAAGTTGCAAGAAGACTGGGAAACTCCCCTCATATTAAGGCTGAATGAGGGAACCCAGTAGGAATATAACAGACAAAAGATTCAGAAATAGTCGCTATTCCCACTGTTAGGGGACCCACAAGAAAACAAAGGTAAATAACCATACCATATATTCAGAGGACTTAGGTCAGACCCAGGAAGTATCCTTAGGAATGAGAGACTAGATTACAAAGACACCTAGGATAGACTCCGCCAACCAAATGAACAAACAAACAAGAACTCAGTGAAATGATCCCTAATGATATTTTGATATACTCATACACAGGAGCCTCACATAATCACTATCAGAAGAATGTCATCCAGCAATTTCTCTTTCTTTTTTAAAAAAGGGAAATATTTAATTTAAGCTATGTATTACTTTACTATTTGTCACACCATATTTTTATTTGGGACTAACTTTTTAAGATTATATTTCACTCAACGGATCAGTGTATAGTGGTAATATTTTAAATTAATGGTTATTTTTCATGTATAGTTGTATATATTTTCTTGGTAAATTCCTATTGGTTGATAATAATGTAGTAACAGTAAATGGCATAAATCATAGTACTCATTTAGTTTTTTTTATATCTAGCAAAAATATAATGAAAATATGTTATGATTAAGGTTTTTAATCACATCTCACACAGATGATTACCTAATTTTCATTCCCAAGGCCTTTGCAACTTTTAATTTAGCTTTATGCATTTTTAAATGACAGCTGAAAGAACTCATCCAGCCAGAATACTAATAATGAAATAAGAATATAAACTGTCTTAAATAAAATGAAAAGGAGAAGAGAGAAAACTATTTGACATTCCAAGACAGTGTAAATGAGTGACAGGAATTTGATCCAAACAGAACACTGTCAGCTCTACCTCAAAACCTTACAAAACTAAATTTTTCAATTAATAAATATTCCAGTAAAATAAGTAATCATGTATGTAATTGTGTATGCAAAGAAAGAGATTATGTCAGGGAATATGGACAAACATTGTGGATTCCTCTCCTTATCATGCAGTGAGGTATGTGTAAACTTTCCATACTAAATCACTAGAGTTTAGAACTTCCCATAATAGTGAAAGTCTTCCCAGATGTGTTCTTTATTGTTCCCTGTAGGTAGAATAAATGCACTTTGAATAATAATAAACCCTATCTACCTGGGCATATACATGATGGCTCTAGTCATTAAATGCATGCTGTTCAGTTGTTCTTTAAACACTTTTTTTACTTAACTAATTATTCCACACCTACAGAATAACCAAAATGAAAGAGAGCAAGAGCCCCAAACAGTGGGCCTGTCTTGAGACACTGAACAATGTTAGTTTGGTAACATTCACCATTTGACAGTTAAGATGTAGGGAAAGCTATACTGATGAAATGAAATAGTTTAGACACACATTGATATATTAAATTACTTTTATTTTCTGACCTTTAATGGCGGAATAAGTTCAGCAAGTACATAGATAATGGCGTATTTCACTGCTGTAGTAGAGTGAGGCCAGTCAAAGGGAGAAACAAATATATACCATTACCAATTTTTATAGCAGTGTAAGTTTCTTAAATATATTGATTTCGTTCATGGAGAAGCTTCCAAAAACAAAAAAAACCAAAAAAACATTGAATGAATATTGAGGCAATTGACTAACTTTCCTCTGACTATTGAAAGGATATATTCAAGGGGGTTAATATTAATAATCAATGTAGTGCAGACGATGTGAATCTCCTGTCATCCTTGTTATCTAACTCATAAACACATGTGCATGAAGACATAAAATACATATGTGCACACACACACACACACACATACAAGTACAGTACATAATTTCCCTTTTTTAATAATTAGCTTATTCCTTTTTGTATTTGTCTCATTTCTATTATGTGAATAGCAGAATTTTCACTTGGGTACATAGAGCTTGAAATATGCTGCTTGACCTGGTACAAAAGCACCAAATAAGTAAACTCTTTTGTAGTTTATTCAGAAAAATGTAATTTGTTACTTCAGAAGTTCTGAAAGTGAAATTCACAACTCAGAATCAACAAATATACCAGGGACCATGTCAGAAAGTCAAAGCTTTGGCCTCACAGTAAATTCACTAAATAAACAACTTTAGATATACTGTTCAACAAATTTGAGTTTCCCAATCCTCCTGAAAATTCCAAGTCATATTTGTTTGCAAATTACTGTTGTTATGACTTGAATATAAAAGGCTCCTGTGTTTCAATATTTAGTCCTCATTTGCTGCTTCTATTTCTGGAAGATATACAATTTTTATGAAATGGGGCTCAGCTGGAAGAAGAAAGTATTAAAAGGCATGTCTTTGAAATTGAGGTCTTATGCTTGTTCTATTGCTCTCTGTTTGCTGCACACCATGAGGTGAAGAAATTTTGCTATCACATGTTCCTGCTACCATGATGATCAGATCAAGAATATGGGGCCCAATCTACAATCATAGATGTAGAAACCAAAGTTTTCCAAGACAAAACCAAATTTAGACAATATCTTTGTACTAATAAATCCCTACAGAGAATAATAGAAGGAAAAGTCCAACACATGGAGGAAAACTGTATCCAAGAAAAAGCAAGAAATGAATCTTTTCATGACAAATCCAAAAGAAGTGAAACATACAAACATAATTCTAACTGAAACGACAAAAAGGAAAAAGAAGCAAGGTTCATTGATCCCTAATATCTTTTAGCATCAATGGACTTAATTCCACAATAACAAGACATAGGTTAACAGACTGGATACATAAACATGATCCACAATTTTGCTGCAAACAGGAAACACACCTCAGAGAGAAAAATAGACATTCCCTCAAAGTAAAAGGATATGAAAAAAATTTTCCAAGCAAATGGTCTCAAGAAACAAACTGGAGTAGCCATTGAAATATACAACAAAATCGACTTTCAACCAAAAGTTATCAAAAAAGATGGGGAAGGTCACTACATACTTACCAAAGAAAAAAATCCACCAAGATGAACTCTCAATTCTGAACAACTATGCCCCAACTGCAAGAGCACCAAATTTGTCAAAGAAAGGACACTATAGCTCAAAACACACATGGAACTTCACACAATAATAGTAGGTGATTTCAACTCCTCACTCTCACCAATGGACAGATGATGGAAACAGAAATTAAACAGAAGTTATAAACCAAATGGGTTTAACAGATATTTACAGAACATATCACCCTAAAACAAAAGAATATACTTTCTTCTCAGTGCTGCATGGTACCTTCTCCAAAACTGACAATATACTTGAACACAAACAATCCTCAACAGATATAAGAATATTGAACTAATACCATGTATTCTATGAGGCAAAAATGGATTAAGGCTTGTCTTCTATAGCAATAGAAACTGCAGATATCCTACATACATGTGGAAACAGAACAACTCTCTACTCAATGATAACTTGGTCAGAAAAGAAATAAAGAAAGAAATTAAAGACTTTTAAAAATTCAATGAAATTGAAGACATAATGTACCCAAACTTATGGGAAACAATGATTGCGTACTAAGAGGAAAATTCATAGTTCTGAGTGCCTCTACAAAGAAACTGGAGAGAGCATATACTAGCAGCTTAACAGCTCATCTGAAAGCTCTAGAACAAAAAGAAGCAAATTCATACAAGAGGAGTTGATGGCAGGAAATAATAAAACTCATGGATGAAATCAACCAAGTAGAAACAAAGAGAACTATACAAAGAACCAATGAAATAGGAGCTGGTTCTTTGAGAAAATAAACAAGATAGACAAACCCTTAGCTACACTAACTAGAGAGCACAGAGACAGTACCCAAATTAACAAAATCAGGAATGAAAAGGGAGACATAACAACAGAAAATGAGGAAATTCAAACAATAACCAGATCCTACTACAAAAGGCTATATTCAACACAACTGGAAAACCTGGAAGAAATGGATGATTTTCTAGACAGATACCTACTAGCAAAGTTAAATCATTATCAGCAAAAATACATCTAAACAGTCCCATAATCTCTAAAGAAATAGAAGCAGTAATTAAATTCTAACAACAACAACAGCAGCAGCAACAAAAGCCTAGGCTAGATGGTTTTAGTGCAGAATTGGAAGACCTAATTCCAATTATCCTCAAACTATTCCACAAAATAGAAACAGAATGAATACTTCTCAATTCTTTCTATGAAGCCATAGTTACACTGACATCTTAACAGCAAAAAGACCCAACAAAGAAAGAGAACTACAGACCAATTTCCCTTATCAATATTGAACCAAAAATACTCAATGAAATTCCCCCAAGCCAAATTGAAGAACACATCAAAGTGATCATCCAGCATGATCAAGTAGGCTTTATCATGGGAATGCAGGGATGGTTCAATATAATGACATCCATCAATGTAATTCGATATGTAAAAAAAAAAAAAAAAAAAAAAAAAAAAGAATGAAAAAAACTGCACAGGATCATCTCATTATATTTGGAAAAATCCTGTGACAAAATACAATACCTCTTCATGCTAGAAGTATTGGAGTGATCAAGAATTCAAGGTACATACCTATATTTAATAAAAGTAATATACGGCAAACCAAGAACAAACATCAAACTAAATGGGGAGAAACTCAAAGCAATCACATTAAAATCAGAATCTATTCTGGGCTGCTCACTCTCTCCATACCTATTCAATATAGTACTAGAAGTTCTAGCTAGAGCAATTAGACAAGAAAACGAGATCAAAGGGATACAAATTGGGAAGGAGGAAATGAAGATATCACTATTCACAGATATGATACTATACAAAAGAGACCCCCAAAAATCTACCAGAAAGCTCATATAGCAGATAAACAATTTCAGCAAACTGGATGGGTATAAAATTAACTCAAACAAATCATTAGCCTTCCTCTACTCAAGCAAAAGGGATGAGAATGAAATTAGAGAAATGAAAACCTTCACAATAGTCACCAACAATATAAAATATCTTGGTGTGACTCTAAACAAACACGTGAAAGATCTGTATGACAAGAACGTCAAGTCTCTAAAGAAAGAAATTGAAGATCTCTGAAGATGGAAAGATCTCCCAAACTCATGGATTGGCTGCATTAATATAGTAAAAATGTCCATCTTGCCAAAAGCAATTATAGTTTCACAACAATCCCCATCAGTATTCCAACTCAATTCTTCATTGAGTTAGAAAGAGTAATTCATTTGGAATAACAACAAAAACTAAACAAAACAAAAACCTAGGATAGCAAAAACTATTCTTAATGATAAAGAACTTCTGGGAGAATCACCATCCCTATTCTCAAGCAATAGTGATACAAACTGCATGGTAGTGGTACAGAAATAGGCAAGTAGATCAATGAAATAGAATTGAAGACCCAGTGTCAGGAGCCATAATGGTACAAGTGTAAGACCCCAACTCAATGTGTTTCTTAGACCCCTAGAAATGAAGCCCAGCATGGAGTTCTTTGTTCTTTCACCTTCAGCCTGAGAGATGAGCTGTAAATTCACCATCCCCATTCTTACGATGTTTACTCAGCTTCCCCATTCTTTGTGGTCTTATCCTCCCCTCACTTTGCAGTTTATTCTTTAAAAACCCTTGACTGCAACTGCTGGGGATCGATCTCCTCTACCCCTTATGAGCTCAGCCTCAGCATGCTGATTCCCAAATAAACCTCATGCGATATTACATCAAGAATGGTTTCTCTCGAGTTACTGGGTTATCAGCTCATCCCGAGACTTGAGCGAGGGTCTCCCCGGAAATGGAGGTCTTTCACAAGCTAATAACTAGCATGTAATCGTACTGAGATGTCCTGCTTCAGATTATTATATAATCTGTGACAGGTTCACTGAACCTCTTCCCCCTCCTCTGCCTCAAGATGAAGCAACAAGAAAGAAGAACCCACTCTGGGGCTGACCTAGGGCATTACAGTGCCTTGAACAGGAACTTCTTGAGGTAAGCCCCTGAAAGGAGTTTAGGATAAGGCCTAGCTAGCTCACTGATTAGTGAAAATCAGTGCATAACAGGCAAGTAATCTTTATATGTGTGGCCTGAGGGAAGCCAAATCCAGCTTGAAAGAAAGCAATCCCAGGCCTTAAAAGAAGGCAATGGTGCACTCCCACCCCTTAGCCTGAAAGAAGGCACCCCAGAATGGTTGCTGTTAAATCTTTAGCTCTAATATTTAAAGCTGTGTGTTCGGCCCAAAAGAAGGCATCTAGTAGGTTATTGATTACTACATAGCTATCTGTCACTTATAGTGGAATTTTATTAGCTAGTATTAAACACTGGCCTGCTATCTGGTAATGATCCTGTTAACTGTAAATAGTTTGTAGCTATCAGCAGAGGGAGATTCCAGCAACTACCACTAGCACCAACATGAATCAGGATGGGAAAACGTACACCTAGACACAGAGAGTTGGTTTCCAAGAAGAAGAAGAACTTTAGATGTTGATCCATGGGAGAAAGTAGGGTCAGGTATTAAAAACTGGTTTACAGAGAATGGAAGATTAGGCATGCCCCTTACAGAGTTTGCTATTTGGAATGTGCTCAGGAGACAGTAGATTTGCCTCCTTCTGAGGGAACTCCATTACTAAAATCTCACTCAGAATCTGAGAACAATATGTATTCCTCTACAGAAATGTCTGAGAAAATTAGCTCAGGAGAAGTTAATGATGAATCAGAAGAGGAAAAAAAACATTCTCAGAGTAGGAATCTGACTCTGAAAAGAAATTAACGAGATATCATAAATATAAGTGACCTACCATGTAGGATTTAAATATGTCATTCCATAAGACCCCTTGAAAAACATAAAAAGAAATCAAAAGGGCCTACAGATTTACTGCTGCTGCAGTCCAAACTCAGCAACAGATTAAATTGTTAGGCTGTTTCCTAGTAAGTATGGAGAATAACAGAGAGTAAGGAGTACTTATGAGAACCCTTGGCATTTAAGTTGCATATGACTTCTCATGATTGGTTTAAAATAGCTAGAGCCTAACTAAAGCTATTTGGGGTTTTTTTTTTGTTGTTGTTTTTTTTTTTTTTTAATAGGGGTGGTACATATATATATATATATATATATATTCATTCTTGGTTCAAAAGGAATTATCTAATATCTCTGAAAAAAGGGAAGAGAATGAAAGAGTTAATATCTGAAATGTTTTTGGGTACTGGAGAACAGTTTGAAGAAACAGTTCAACAACAACAACAAAAAAAAGTCAAAAAGTGCTTTAGTAAATATATCAGCTGTAGCTCTAGAAGCATCAGATGCTTGCATAATAGCGATACAAATACTAAATGGCTTGCTAATGTAAAGCAGAAACCAGAAGAACCTTTTGAGGAGTTGGTAGCCAGGCTAATGTGGGCAGTAGAGAGGACGGTTCTTAGCTCTGAAACAAAAGATACTGTTTTAAAATATCTGGCCTTTGAGAATGCTGCACCCACTTGTTAATCTCTTCTAAAGACAATTAAAAAAATCTGAAAATTTATTTAAAGCATGTGTTGAAGTTGCTACTTCATATTTTCAAGGTGTACCCAGTACAACAACCTCACAAGGTCAGAACACTGTCCAAAATCTTACTAATCAAGGACAGAAAATATTTAATAAATCAGGCTTGGCTAACAAAAGTTGTTCAAATAAGAAGCCTGGACATATCAGCAAACAATGTCCCAGAGCAGAAATCCAACTTGGTATCCTCCTTGTCTGAAAGGGTACCACTAGCATAAAGAGTGTCAAACTAACTTTCATAAAAATGGTACTGGTTGTCTTAGGATTTTTATTCCTAGACAAAACATCATGACCAAGAAGCAAGTTGGGGAGGAAAGGGTTTATTCAGCTTACATTTCCACATTGCTGTTCATCACCAAGGGAGTCATGACTGGAACTCAAGCAGGTCAGGAAGCAGGAGCTTATGCAGAGGCCATGGAGGGATGTTTCTTACTGGCTTGCTTGCTCTGGCTTTCTCAGCCTGCTCTCTTATAGAACCCAAGACTGCCAGCCCAGAGATGGCCCCAACAACAAGGGGCCTTTCCCCCTTGATCACTAATTGAGAAAATATCCCACAGCTGGATCTCATGGAGGTGCTTCCCCAACTGAAACTCCTTTTTCTGTGATAACCCCAGCCTGTGTCAAGTTGACACATAAACCAGCCAGTACCCTAGTGCTACTATAATCCTTAATACTATAAGAATCTTATAAAACCATGAATACTGTTTGAGGGCCCTACCACAGGCCGGTCAAACTATAGAAGTAATTCAATAGCCTCAGGTGACCAATTCACTTGTCAAAGAAGGACTATCCAACAGCTGTAGTGGGCACTGAAGGCAACACAGTACTGAACCACTACAAAAATTTTTACTCATGTCTTTTCCTCAAACTTTATCTTAATATTTAAGATCTTAAAAGACATATTTTCCACAAGAAACCTTTGCATAACAAACAGAGCTAGTGACAAAAGCCATTGTCCTTTTAAATATTAAGGACACCTCTCCAGCTAGGGACTAAATCACCAACCAAGGACTACACATAGAGGGATCCCTGGCTCAAGCTACATATGTAGCAGAGGATGGCATTGTCAGTCATCAGTGGGAGGAGAGGCTCTTGGTCTTGTGAAGGCTTGATTCCCCAGTGTATGTGGAATGTCATGTAGATGAGGTGGGAGGGTGAACATCCTCATAGAAACAGGGCAGGAGGGATAAGGGGTTAGCAAGAAGACTGGGGAAGGGGATAACATTTGGAATGCAAATTTAAAAAAATATCCAATTTAAAAATAACAACAAAAACAAAACCAAACAAAACAGTGTAACTATTTTGCAGCTATTTTACAATTTTAGCCCCAACTTTCAGCATTACAAGTCTTGCTTCAATTTAGAAATTGCCTTTTCTCTATTGGACATGTTCAAATTCATCCTATGCTTTCTGGTCCTTCCTATGCATAAAGGAAAGGATAAATTTAATCCATTGGCAAAATTTGATGATTTTTCTAGGAAGGTAACAGTAAAATCTTACATCATCAAATCACCTCTGCACTAAGAGAAACTGCTCCTTCATTCCTGCAGCTACAAAGCTCAATTTGAGAATTAACCCTTGATGAGCTTGTATCCTTGTCATTTAAAACAGACCATATTACAAATGTCCTGTCTTTTGGAAAGTTAGCCTTTATTCCTATGAATATGTAAGCTTAATTCTGATTGCTATTTATGCCTTTTTCTAATTTGGGAAAACTTTCAAAGATATGATATAGTATTTCTTTCATTATCTTATAATCTTGGATATGCCAACGGTTCAAAATCAGACAAAACCTTTGTTTAAACTTTAAAAGCCTTTTAAAATTGAGGTTTGACTCTTAAAATTCTCATATTCTACTGACATCCCCTATATTTCACAGGGACATGCTATTATGGGATGAACTCACCAGCCTTTATCACAAGGACATGCTATTGTGGAATGAGCTCATCAGACCTTAAAAGATAGAGACATCAAAATTACAAAATGAAATCATAAGTATTCATCTCTTTATCATACTTTATAAAAAATAAGTCAATTTCTAAACATTCTAAGCCTCTACTAAAATAAAGACCTACTAACTAGATAATAAAAAACGACTGGATGTTTTTCCAGGATAAACTCTATTTATATATTTACAGTCCCCTGTAGATGCCAGAGCAATTGATTTTGCCAGGCCTTCTCCATGGACAAAGACTTCCACACCTACCACTTCCTTCAAGCTCACTTCATCCATCATCATCTGCAGACTCTCCACCATGGCAGAGGCCCCAACAAAAGAAGATACTGAAAAACATGGTTCCTGGATCCATCTGATTGGAGTTTTTACTCTATACCCAGGGGACACAGGAGATATCACCCGTCCAGCAGGTCCAGTTATTTGAGGGTCTCGAGGGGACCTTCTCCTAAGAACCAAATGGGGGGTAGAGAGAGATGGGGGCCTTGTGCGAATAACGACAGGGAAACCTTTATGGATTGCATCAAGCCTCAATGAATTAGTCAGGCCCAAGGTTTAACTACACAAGCAAAAGGGGAAGTGCCTTTCAGCAGGAGAAATGGGGCAGAGGAAATGCACCTCAGCAGGAGGGACGGGGCAGCAGAAAAGAGGAAGTACTTCTCAGCAAGAGGGATGGGGCAGCGGGAAATTTTTCTTTTGGCTACTACAAGGGGAAGCAGGAACTTGGCGGTATCAGGGTACATCTTGAGGTCAGGGCATCTGGCGCTGACTTGGGGCTGGAACCATCTGTGGTTGTTCTCGGAGTGGTGCTTCCGGTGGCCTGCTTTTGACCCTCTTTTCTTCTCTGGGGGAGAGGCCCAATTCAGAGATCAGGACAATAGCATTGCCTTAATAGCTCCCAACAGAGATATAAAATTGTTAAAGATAAATCTATATGTATCATTTCCTATGAGAATGATATTTGGCCAATTGTATAACTTTACCATATGTCATGATGATTTTTCTCATTGTATATTAGCTACCTTATACTTTGTCACCAATTACTTTTTTACAGCCTTGATGTAATACTCTTGCTTTGTTTGCCTTGGTACAGTCTGTTAAATTCTCTTTCATGACCTAAGAGATTTTTGCTAAAGTAATCTTACGCATTAGAACCATAATTGCTATTTTAGGGTCAGTTGCAGCTTCTGCTGCCTTCCCAGTACAACAGGTACACACGTTAATTCCTTGACAAAAATAAAAATATTTCTTTAGCACTGATTACTCAGGATAGAATTGATAGAGATTTAACAGAATCTGATCTGGAGGAATCTATCCTTTACATAGGAACTCAGGTTCAAATTATTAGAACATACTTAACTACCTCATGTCGTGCCAATTATAAGTGGATTTGTGTCAGCCATTTGCCCTACAATTGGTCATAAACATCCTGGAAACAGATATAAGCACATCTGTATGGTTTGTGGAACAATTCAAAACTCACTACTGATATGGATATTTTATATTCCAAGAGCAGTGCCACCAGTCACTCTAGAATGAAGAGTTCTTCAGCAGCAGAATTAGCTGATTATTTTTCAAATTCAATCATACATTTTCTTAATTCTATATGGAATTTTCTTATAAATTTGGGAGTTATTATATGATTAGTTATTCTGCTTCTGTTTCTTCTTCCAGTCATCTTCAAGTGTTTAGAGTGTTCTATCAGGACTGCTCAAAGGGAGATATATATGCTTCATTTATATTATTCAAAGGGAAGAGATGTCAGGAGCCATAAAGGAACAGGCTACTTACTAGTTAGTTAACACTCTGAGATAGGCTGCTTCAGATTGTTATATAACCTGTGACAGGTTCACCCTTATTAAGCAAGGCTGTAAGGAATTCAATTTAAGATATATTACTGCTAATTAATATGTTTTTGCTGTTATTATTAAACATATATAATACTCACTATGTAATAGCCCACCCTTTTGGAGCAGATCTCTACAGACCCATGAAGATGTACTGTCTAGTAGTGATGTTATATAGACATATAGATGACTTCTTAAGTCTTAATGATGATCCTATAAAAATTTCTAAAATTAATCAGTGATTACTAAGCTCTTTTAGAGAGGGACTGCTATTGGTTCCTTTTCTGATAGTCAAAATTGCAATGAGAACTATGCCACTCTCTGAAGTGTCAACAGTTAAGTGCTCTTAGATAGCAACCAGACTTTCTCCTACTCAGAGCACATTCCAAGAGGTTGTAAAAAAATTAATCAAAGGTCACAAAAAGGGAAGTAACAGATTTATTATAAGTGCTAAGACAGAAAATAAAATATTGACTGGGTTTATCTATACAAAACTTTACTAATAACTTAGTTATGGTTTTAAATCTTCATTGAACCTGTAGAGCTGTGGAAGGTGATGGCTGTTTAGCCAGATAATTACTCCGAATGGGTATGCATATAAACATTCTCTGTTGTAAACTTCTATTTAATTTATGATTTGAATTTTTGTGGGAACTTGTGATGAACTTTGTAACATGTGATAATGTATTCTGAAAGATGAGGACAAAGAGAAGAGAGTAGAATTTTTTCCTTTAGAAGAATTTTTCCCTTACTAGATTTTTTTTTCCCTTTTCCCACTTAAGATCTTTCTGCTTTCCCCCTCTGATAGCTTTCATTGGAAAGTTTCTACAATTTAGTTATAAGTTCTGCAATCACTTCTCTAAGTGTCCCTTTTTATTCCTGGGACTTCCCACTAGCAGGTTGAAAGTTAGAGCAGCCCAGTTCCTGCTGAGATAGGTATAAAGGTTATTTGCTTAATCCTTTGCTGTTTTTAGGAAGCAGTGCTCAGTGCCAGAAAATGCAGTTTCTGTCCAAACAGGAACACAGAAGGCTGGTCAGCTACAGTAACATGTGATTTAGACTTAGATAAGCAAACTTTTTTTAAAAATATTTTTATTAGGTATTTTCCTCATGTACATTTCCAATGCTATCCCAAAAGTCCCCCATACCCTCCCAAACTTTTCATTATTATACAGCAACCTTAAATGTCTCCTAAGACAAAGTCTTACCCTCTACAGTAGCTCTTCCCTCTCCTCTGCCTCAAGAAGAACCCACGCCAGGGCTGGCCTGCAGCAACCCAAAAATGAGTCCACACACCTATGGTCACTTGATCTCTGACAAAGAAGCTAATAAAACTATTCAGTAGCAAGAAGAAAGCATTTTCAACAAATGGTGCTGGTTCAACTGGAAGTCTGCAGGTAGAAGAATGAAAATTGATCCACACCTATCAACTTGCACAAAGCTGAAGTCCAAGTGGATCAAGGAGATCCTAATAAAACAAGATACACTGAAACTAACAGAAGAGCAAGTGGGGAAGAGCCTGGAATACTTGGGTGCAGGGGAAAAGTTCCTAAACAGAATGCCAGTGGCTTATGCTTTAAGAGCAGCAATTGACAAATGGGACCTCATAGAACTGCAAAGTTTCTGTAAAGCAATGGACACTATCATTAGGACAAAATGACAACCCACAGATTTGGAAAAGATTTTACCAACCCTACATCTTATAGCAGGCTAATATCCAAAATATACAAAGAACTCAAGAAGGCAAACTCCAGAAAAGCAAATAACCCTATTAAAAAAGTGGATTATAGAGCTAAACAAAGAATTCTCATATGAAGAATACAGAAAGTCTGAGAAGCACCTGAAAAAATGTTCAACATCCTTAGTCATCAGAAAAATGCAAATCAAAACAAAAAAGGAACAGAGATTGGAGGAAGGGCCAACTGGGGAACAGCCCCACCTGGGGATACATCATGTCTGCAGATACCAAACCCAACAATTTTGCCCTGGTCAAGAAGTGCTTGCAGGCAGGAACAAAGTAAGGCAGTTCCTGGGGAGGTCAGGCCAGCAACTGAACCAAGCAGAGGTGGATGCTTGGAGCCAACAATCAGGCTGGACTCAGGGAACCTGATGGTGGCAGAAGAACTGCAGGAGTAGAGGGGGATTGCAACACCATTGGAAGAACAATATAGGCTGGCCTGACTACCCAGTTCTCCCAGAGCCTCAACCACCAACCAAGGAGGGTACCTAGAGGGATCTTTGGATCCAGATACATATGTTGCAAAGGATGGCCTTGCCTGACAGCAACAGGAGGGAGGCCCTTGGTCCCAGGGAGGTTTGATGGTCCAGAATAGGGGATGCTAGAGCAGTGGAATGGGAGAGTGTGGGTGGTGGTGGGGAGTACTCTCATACAGGCAAAAGGGAGGGGGAGGGCATATCTGTGGTGGGGGAGGGGTAACCAGGAAATGGGATATCATGGGATGGGGGTTGATGGAGGTAGTGACAGGGAAGTGGAATATCATTTGAAATGCAAATGAATGGAGTCATTAGTAATAATAAAAGAAAAAAGAAAAGGAAAATGAGCCTAGATTAACCAACAGGATGCCCAGCCAACACATACAATCTTGCTGCACAGAGCATATGATTTCTTTCTAATGTCACTTAATTTGCCAGTCATTTTCAATGTGTTGTTTGATGCCTTTAAGAAGAATGCTTCATAAGAATCAATATTTGAACATTTGGTCTCTTGCTGACTACACTATTTGTGGAGATTATAGGTAGTTATAGCATTGCTGGAGAAACTACATCACTGAAGGTGAACTTCGAGTGTTTATAACCTTATTCTATTTCCAGTTTGCTTTCTCTATTTTATGTTTGCAGTTGAAGAGGTGATCTCTCAGCTTCACACTCCTACTATCATGTCTGATTCCTGTGTGTCCAACACAGCTTGGCTGCTTGGTGAGGAAGGACACAGGAAGTGACAGCACTTGCCCCATGCTGTCACTGGGCAGGTGTTGGATTGTAGTGAAGCTTCGGACACTGCTCTAGGGGTAGGAAAGAACAATATGAGGTGCAGGACAGCTAGAGCCAGCTTGGGAGTTCTAGGGCCTGCAAGGAGACCAGGGCCATCAGGTTCTTGGGCTCTTAGACATCCAGGCATTGCAGGAAGCCTTAGAAGAGCTGAGAAGAGAGTGGGGCGCCACAGGATGGATCGAGCCCCGGGGCCAGAGGGGGATAAGGGTGGATCTTTAGCTAGTTCTACAGGAAAAGTTTTTGGACAGAGGCCTTCTATGGGAGATTAGATGGTGGCTCTATAGGCAAAGGCCTTATCGATGGCTCCCCATAGTGGATCCCAATGTAAAGAGGCAGTCCATGGTTTTAAGGCATTTATTGACATGTCGGAAAATGGATGTGTAAAACCATATCCCACTGGGCCTGAGGTTAAATACTTTTTGCAGAGAGGAATGTCTGGGAAGGAAAGTGTTATCCACTAAGCCCTCCAGGTCTCTAGGTACCTCATTAAAATGGAGATATGTCTTGAGCATATGTGACCACAGGTCATGCCTTCTACTGTAGGTTAAAATGGCTACCCACATCCAAAGCACCACAGGCATAAGGTTGCTCATGGAGGCAGACGCTGGGCGGTATGACAACGTGCATTCCAGCTGCTGGGCCCTGTTCCGGGCAGGGGTAGAAAGGTGCAGTCTGTGGTCCCCAAGGACCTGCCAGAATTGGCTAGGGGTCCCCGGGCCTGCACAGAGGCTGAGGATGACAGGTTCTCAGGGTCTTAGACACCACAAATGCCACTGGATGCTGAAGAAGAGCTAAGAATGGAGTGGGGGCCATTGGGATTGGATCAGGCCTGGGGCCAAGGGGAAAAGAGCAGAAGGAGAGCTCCGGCTGGTTCTCAAAAGGGGGAGAGTATGATTGGCTTGGTTGGGTCAGTGAATTGACTTGGTGGATTGGCTCCATAGAAGCCATGGCTGGGAACACAGGGAGGCCTCCTAATAGATATTAGACCCGTGGTCATCTAGAGGAGGACCTGCTCCATTGCTCCAGCATGGAGTATCTCAATTAGAAGAGACAATCCATGTTTTTAAGCCATTTATTGTTACAGCTAAGAGTCCATGGCCAAGTGGAGAGAGGGGAAAAGAGGACAAGAGAAAGAGCCAAGAGTAAGAGAGGGAGGGGGGGCAAACAGCCCCTTTTATAGTGGGCCAGGGCTAACTGGCTATGACCAGGAAAATGTGAGGAGGAGCATACCTATCTATTGCCAGGTAACTGTGGGGTGGAGTCCAAACATAATACCAGGGGCTTCAGGCATTGTCCTATGTGACTGATGTCCACTGAATTATGTGGCTGGGGTCTTCTGTCAGGAGCCTGGTGTCTGGGAGTTTGGCCAACTTCCTTCTGTTCCTTGCAGAGTTATCTGCTGGGTCTCTTGGGTTTAAACCTAGGTCAACAAGAAAACAGGCTGTCTTTCATGGTCTCACACTCTACATGTGGAAGGGCTTGGGGCATTGCCCTTATGTGACTGACGGCCAAAAATCTATAGGGGGCTGCAGCTAGTGACAGGGGCCTGGTGCCTGGAAACAGGCAAAGTACCTACCACTATTCAGTGTCTCTGGGCCTCTGAGCCTTAGCTCAACTGGGGACCAAGCTGCCTTTCACAGCCCCACAGATTTCTACACTATTCTTCCCTACGGTGATGGAAACTCAACTTGGATTATGATTCTAGAAAAATAACTTGACAGCCAAAAATATACATAACGTCTTTTAAAACTCAAAGATTTCTACAAAAGTATCCCTTGCTACTTTCCATGCAATATTTTCTATGCTGCTTAATAAGAATGATGCAAAGCCCTTTGTTAGGAACATACACATTTATAAATATAGACACATAGTGGCATAGACAAATGCATAGCAACAGTTTTACAAAACAACTTTCAGGAAGGCAGTTTCAGATTGATACAACAGACAGAGGGTACAATTCACAGGAAAAATGATGCAGAGAATTCAAATTTAGGATTACTCTTGGTTCAATCACAAAAAGATATAGTGCTTGGCATTCTTTCCATAATGAGACAGCAATGCATCATTGCTAACTCTTGAGTTTATTATTAATATGTTCAAAGTAAATGCATACTATGTAAAAAATTTCTAAATAGAGTGATCAGACCTGTATTTTAAAGGATATTTCTAGTTACATTGTAGACCAAAAGTCATGTATATAAAGAGACAGATAATAAAATACATGTAAAAGATATTAGGCCCAGAGTCAGAGTAGTGTATTTGATTTATCTTCAGTTCATTTAGATTTTAGTACAAAATAATGGAAAGTAATGAGATGTGTTTATAATGTTTTACAGACAAGAAATATCATGCTTTGTAATTTAATAAACTACTTCCAATTCCCTTCCAATTAGATCACATCCCTAACTACAAGGAATGTAGCATATAAGCCTCTGTTTTCTATATAAATTATCCTCATAGACAAACTATAATCACTCTTGGTGGTAGATGTATTTCACACAAAGACAGAAGATGTATTTGATACATTTCCCCCATGCATTTTATAGGCTTATATTATTGTATATGTCCTTTGTGAGCTTTGAAACTTATATATGTAAATATAATTACTGTGTGAATTACTCAAGGAATAACTAAAAGTCTTGAAATAAATTAGTAATAAAACATGGAAGATAATAAAAGGAACATATTAGTGCGGTATAGTTTAAAGTTTTATCATTATGAATGAAATCATAATCCCTGAAAATATCCAAATTCAAGTTTAAATTCTTATTCCTCTGTCATTAACTTTGTAAGTTTAGCTACCTTTACATTTTCTCCATGATTTGTGGCAATTAATCTTCAGGTCAATACTTGAAAATTATTCAAAATACATTGTATACAATATTGAAAACTGTGTCTAACAATGTGAAATACTCTGTATGGTAGTTTGCTTTGCTTAGGAAGTGGCACTATTCAAAGGTATTCCCTTGTTCGAGTATGTGTGGCCTTCTTGCAATAGATGTTTCACTGTAGTATGGGCTTTAATACCCTTGTCCTAGCTGCCTAGATGCCAGTCTTCTGGAGGCCTTCAGATGAAGATGTAGAATTCTCATCTCCTCTTGCACCATGCCTGCCTCTATGCTACCATGTTCCTGCCTTGATGATGCTGAATTGAACCTCTGAACCTGTAAGCCAGCCCCAATAAAATCTTATAAGGGTTGCCTTGGTCATGGTGTCCACAGCAATAAAGACCCAACACACTATGTAAATCGTTTCTTCACATTCTTCTTGAATATTCTGTCTATATAGTGATGACTACAAGATACAGCAAAGAAATATTGTTTTAAGATATAAAAATATTTCCACTTTGGGTCATTTTCCAAATTTTAATTGCTTCAAGATAAAATGCAGTACTTTCCTTTGAAAGGAATTTGCCACATAAACAAGAAAAAGAAATGACAATAATTGCCACATCTCTTTTAAAGCTTTTATACAAATTTCTAAAAAGTTGTATAGTATATTGTATTTTGTTCATTGTTGCTTTGTTCTATAATTTTACTTTGTTTTATTTCAAGAACTCCTTTGTGTTAGATGTAAACGACATTTTCAGAATAAATACCAACATGAACTGAAAGATATACTTAATGAAGTGCTTTTTAAGGTATTTTTCACCTTCTTTTGAAATTAAATTTAGGTGCCTAATCTAGAATTCCAAGACTCAGCAAAGACTTTATTTTGAAAATACTGTGGTTATTAAAAATAATGCAGTTCAATGTGTGAATATCTAATTGTGATAATACATTTTTCCTTTCTATTTGAAGTCCCATGGGATTCCTCTATGGACTTCATGCAAAAGGCCATTTAAAATCAGTACTGTCCTTCAAACTTGGTTTCTTAAATTTACCATTGTTAGCTATCAGTAGAATTAATTTCATCTCAAATAACAGTTCCCTGTAATAAAACAGTCTCTTCTGTTGATTTTTTTTTACATGAAGTTTCTCAATACCTGTTATGACTGTCAGAGCCTTGAAAATCCACAGTATTTAAAAACTTCCCTATATTCTTAGTTTATTTGGTGCTGGATTATGTATGAGAAGTAATTACAATTGATGGTGATAATATATATAGAAATTTCTACATGGATGTATATCTTGACTTTTTTAAAAATTTTTTTTAATTACGTATTTTCCTCAATTACATTTCCAATGCTATCCCAAAAGTCCCCCATACCCTGCCCCCCCACTTCCCTACCCACCCATTCCCATTTTTTGGCCCTGGCGTTCCCCTGTACTGGGGCATATAAAGTTTGCGTGTCCAATGGCCCTCTTTTTCCAGTGATGGCCGATTAGGCCATCTTTTGATACATATGCAGCTAGAGTCAAGAGCTCCGGGGTACTGGTTAGTTCATAATGTTGTTGCACCTACAGGGTTGCAGATCTCTTTAGCTCCTTGGATACTTTCTCTAGCTCCTCCACTGGGGGCCCTGTGATCCATCCAATAGCTGACTGTGAGCATCCACTTCTGTGTTTGCTAGGCCCCGGCCTAGTCTCACAAGTGACAGCTATATCAGGGTCCTTTCAGCAAATGCTTGCTAGTATATGCAATGGTATCATCATTTGGAGGTTAATTATGGGATGGATCCCTGGATATGGCAGTCTCTAGATGGTCCATCCTTTTGTCTCAGCTCCAAACTTTGTCTCTGTAACTCCTTCCATGGGTGATTGTTTCAAATTCTAAGAAGGGGCAAAGTGTATCTTGACTTTTTAAAAGGAAAATATTTATTTAAACCACATGTGCCAGGATTAACCTAAACACCATATTTTTTTTCTGCTTTCCACTATATTACTACTCTGTCATTTCCCAAAAGGTAGAAGAAGGAGGAATGTCTATTAATAAGGAGAAAGCAAACCTACTTATGATAAAAATTCCAGTAGAGAATAGGGAGAGAGAGAAAATAGCTCACCATAATAAACATTGCTACATATGACAAATATATAGACGATATTGTATGGCTATCTTTGTAGAGGAAAATAGTATACAGTTGCCAAGTTAGAAATGTAATCAAAAGTCTTACCCAACTAAGAAGCTTGATAAAAACAGAACAATAACCACATTGGTAAGCTGACCTAAAAATTTAATAGTGACAGATATTTGTTGATATAAACTACAAGCTATCTAAAGGCCTGCTCAATATTTGAGGCCTCATATCTGGTACTGAAAACCTAACCAAGTATTTATGATTGGAAATCCTATTAATTCCATTAATCTAAAGAAATATGATTTCTAACTGTATTATAAACAGTTATGATCATACCCACAAGTAAGTGTAGCTTTCACTCCTCGTCAAGTAAGCCTCCTCCTGCTCTTGCTCCACCTGCTGCTCCTGCTCACAGATTACCAAGACTGGTGCTGTTACAGTTTCTTTTAGATAGTACAGGGAAATTGAATAGAAAGAAAAAACTTAGAGCAATGAAGAAAAACAGAGAAAACTAATGATAGTCTACTAAGTAAGATAAAATATTATCAGCCATTCATCTGTTAAAATATTAAATTGCAAACTATACAACCTATACAAATAAAAGAAATAATAATGAATAAGACAAACAAAGCAACTAAGATATGAATAAGGAAGCAGAACAAATACTTATTCAAGGACATCAAAGTGACTAACAAATGTTAAAATGGGTCGAATATGACTTATCACTCAGAAAGTGCTGATAATAATGTATCATCTCTCACATTGGTCTTCCTTCTTCTTGATTTTCTTGTGTTTTGCAAGTTGTATCTTGGTATTCTAAGTTTCTGGGCTAATACCCACTTATCAGTGAGTGCATATCAAGTGATTTCTTTTGTGATTGGGTTACCTCACTAAGGATAATATCCTCCAGATACATCCATTTGCTCAAGAATTTCATAAATTCATTGTTTTTAATAGCTGAGTAGTACTCCATTATATAAATGTATCACATTTTCTGGATCCATTCCTCTGTTGAGGGACATCTGGGTTTAGAGAGACAAAGTTTGAAGCTAAGACAAAAGGATAGACTATCCAGAGTCTACCCCACCTGGGGATCCATCCTATTATCAGCCACCAAACCTAGACACTATTGCATATGCCAGCAAGATTTTGCTGAAAAGGACCCTGATATAGCTGTCTTATGTGAGGCTATGCCAGTGCCTGACAAATACAAAAGTGGATGCTCACAGCCAACTATAGGATGGAACACAGGGCCCCCAATGGAAAAGCTAGAGAAAGTATCCAAGTAGTAGAAGGGGTCTGCAACCCTATAGGTGGAACAACAATATGAACTAACCAGTACCCCCAGAGCAAGTGTCTCTACTTGCATATGTAGCAGAAGATGGCCTAGTCGGCCATCATTGGAAAGAGAGGCCCCTAGATCTTGCAGATGTTATATACCCCAATACAGGGGAATGCCAGGACCAAGAAGTAGGAGTGGGTGGGTAGGGGAGCAGGTCAGAAGGAGGGTATAGGGAACTTTCAGGATAACATTTGAAATGTAAATAAAGAAAATATGTAATAAAAAAAGAAAAACAAAAACAAAAACAAAAAACAAAAAATAATGTATCATCTCATATTATGATGGTTATACAAATTGAAAGTACAATATTAAAGATTGAAATAAGTGTAAAAAAACCACTTGCACTAAATGGGGGGAATGTAAGTAGATTCAAACTCTTATACATTATCTTTCAGTATCATTATAGTAGGGACTAGGTATCCAGTGCACTAACTGTATCTTGACCTATTCAAACTGATGTAACCCATCACATTGCATTTGTTCTGCTGGGATGTTACATGTAAGGTTGACATATTAAAGGATTAAGAATAATTGATGCTGCACTTTCTACTAATATACTTTCTATCTATATACTTATCAAATATTAGGAGACAGGAACTATATTTGAAACTCATAAGGTCCAGGGATTTTGTTATCTTACACATGTAAGGTGCTTGGAATGTGGATACAAGTTTATGATAAGTTTAGTTTCAGGTATTTAGTATGACTGAGAATACCATGGGATACATGTTCACCTATGAAGAGGGCCTAAATATGTATATATGTACATACTTATGTACATACATACATAATTTGAAAACAATAGTCAGGCAAATAAACAGTAAGACATGAAGTTTGTTTATGTCATGATAGTATGATAGCTTTTGAAAAGATTTATCATTCTTAGGTATATTTATGTATTATAAAAGTTGTTTTTAATAGCTGAGTAGTAATCCATTGTGTAAATGTATCAAATTTTCTGTATATATTCCTTTAATGAGGGACATCTGTGTTCTTTCCAGCTTCTTGCTATTATAAATAAAGCTGCAAAGAACATAGTGGGGCATGTGCCCTTGTTATATTTTGGAGCATCTTCTGGGTATATTGCCAAGGGTGGTATGGCTGGGTCCTTAGGTAGTACATGTCCAATTTTTCTGAGGAACACCCAAACTGATTTCCAGAGTATTTGTACCAGCTTGCAATCACACCAGCATTGGAGGAGTGTTCATCTTTCTCTACATCCTCACGTGTACACCAAAGGTAACTCAAGAAGAAGGAAGGCCAAAGAGTGGATACTTCAATCATTCTTAGAAAAGGGAATGAAATTCCCATGGAAGGAGTTACAAAGTGTGGAGCAGAGACTGAAGGAAAAGCCATCCAGAGATTGCCATATGTGAGAATTCATCCCATATACAGCCACAAAATCCAAACACTTTTGTGGATGTCAACAAGAGATTGCTGATAGAAGCCTGTTATATCTGTGTCCTAAGAGGATCCACCAGTACCTGACAAGTACAGAGGTTCATGCTTCTAGCATACCATTGGACTGAGCACAGGGCCCCCAGTGAAGGATCTAGAGAAAGTACCCAAGTAGCAGAAGGGATTTGCATCCCCATAAGAGGAAAAACAATATGAACTAACCAGTATCCCCAGAGTTCCCAGTGACTACACCACCAACCAAAGAGTACACATGGTGGGACTCATGGTTACAGCAGCATATGTAGCAGAGGATGTCCCAGTCGGTCATCAATGGGAGGAGAGTCCCTTGGTCCTGTGAAGGCTTAATGCCCTATTATAAGGAAAGACCAGGACCAGGAAGCAGGTATGGGTGGGTTGGTGAGCAGAGACAGGGAGGGGAGAGTATAGGGTAGTTTTGGAGGGGAAACAAAGAAAGGGGATAGCATTTGAATTGTAAATAAAGAAAATATCTAATAACAAAACAAAAGAATAAAAAGAGTTGTTCACTTTACAAAATAAGAAAATGGAAACCAAGTGGTATGAAACATCTAAAACACTACTACCCCTGAATCCTAGTTGTAAGTAAAATATTCAAGTGCATAAGTAAATGGGTCTTAGGTTGGTATATATATATATATATATATGTGTGTGTGTGTGTGTGTGTGTGTGTTTGTGTGTGTGTGTATTCCAACTTAACCTATTGATCAATAAATTTTGAGAGCTATCAGAAAGATTCTAAAAGAAAGCACATAAACTGAAACCCAGAAGGAGACAAGAAGGGAAAGACAGGAGATTTTCATCTCATGACACCATAATTATCTTCTGAATTTGTGGATGAGTTTGTGTTAACTTACATGATTACCTATTCTAGATCCAGACTATCTAATTTGTGTATGTCAATTACTTCAAAATCTTAGGTGAATACTGCTAGTGATTAGCCTTTGCAATTTCCTTTTTGAGTTTCAAAAGAACTCTGCAACCCTAAATTATTCACCTACATCAGTTCGACAAGGCAGGAATTATTGCCTTCATCGAACCAAAGAAAACCAAGAGGTCAAGCAGATCCCTGCAGTCCCCAAAGCAAGAAAATGACAAGATGAGTCAATACTTCCTTATTTCATCTCTATATTTAGACATTGACTTTTCAAAAATTTCTGCTAACACAATGACAGGGCCTGCAACTATACTAAGCCATATTATTCTACCTATCACTTAGAGGAAGATGTTTTTGAAAATTAGAGTTTGAAAAAACACAGAAATCACAGAGAGTTATGGCCAGAGAATGATTTTTTTTCAGCTGGAGGAATGAGCTGTCATATTCCTTTGGAGAAACTGGGGCTGCAATAGAACTTTTTAAAACATGGACACTCAAGGCCAGGACAGACAAACACAGAACACAAGACAAGCCACCATGATGGCATCTGAGAAATGTCTCATATCAAAAATATTTTTTCCTCAGCAGGTTGTAGCATGAATTAGAATAACTCTAAAAAAAATAAAAGAAAGAAAGAAGAGAAAAAGGGAGGTAGGCTTATATGAGATTTAAGCTTTGACTCAATTCCTCTTTTTTATTTTTTGGGCGGTGTGCTATTTGTGAAATGAATCATTATTGAAAAAGAAAAATAACTCAGTACATCTTTTTATCAATTGAAAAAAACTGAATTATCAAACATGTATAAAGGTTGATACTTATTGTTTTTTTAATTCATTTCAATGTTGTATCATTTACTTCAGACTCCTTTTGATGTAAATTATGTCACATTCAGGTAACAAATCATGTCAAGGGGCACATAGTAGACATTTATACAGTTTTCTAATATAATTGCTAAAATATTTACTAAGTGGATCATTTTATGTTGTTTTCCAGTGTACCATATGCATATGTTTGTGGTTATATCAACAACCTTTCCCACTCTTCAATCCACAGTATGGAATACAGTGTCAACACTACACACCCAACTTCATGCTCTTTTAAATCCATTCAGTTGGATTTTTGTTTTTCAGCAATTTTTCGTGGTTTGTCCTTTTCTGAAGTATTAAAGGAACTTGATCATCTCTCTGCATAGATCTATAAAAGGGCAACTGCTTCTTGACTATGGTTACAAATTCACACATATTTGCCCAATTCCATACTGTGATTTTATATGATTTGATGTATAGGTCTTATGGATGTTGCCATGATCATTGTTATTTCATATGTAATATTGTTTCACTGTGTTTGAAATAGATTATTTCCCTGTAATCATCAATCATCTCTATCACTTACAATTTTCCAACACTTCTTCCACAGTTATCCATGAGCCTCAGAAGGATAAGTGGTGGCACAGATATACCAGGTAGAAATGTATACTCTGACCTCTATTATTTTCTGCACAATGAATAGATGTGAGTCTCTGTGTTAATTGCTTCTACCTAAGAAGTAACTTCTCAGATGAGAGTTGGGCAATATAATGATCTATGGATATAACAATAAGGCATTAGGAGTCGTTTAAATCCTATATTCATTTACCTAAATTGAAGTAATAAATGATGGATTGCCAATGGCCTAGCTAGCCACAGTTACTTTTCTACATAATGAATTCGATATTATAGAGTAGATTTCATTTTCAACCAGAAGGTAGTTGGTTGATCTTATAATATTCATGTAGCTATTGTGCAAATGGGAATATCCTGTTCGTTCAGTTGTATTTATAGCTCTCAGGATTCACAGGTGGATATGGTTGATGATTACATCTTATTCTCAACACGTATTTCTTTTATTATTAGATATTTTCTTATATTTACATTTCAAATATTATCTGCTAACCTAGTTTCCACTCCGAAAATCCCTATCCTCTTCCACCTCCCTCTGCTCACCAAATATTCCATTCCTGCTTTCTGGCCCTGGCATTCCCCTATACTGGGGCATAGAACCTTCAAAGGACCAAGGGCATTTTTCCCATTGATGAATGACTGGCATCTTCGGCTACAGCTGGAGACACACCATGTGCTTTCTTTGCTTAGTGGTTTAGTCCCAGGGAGCTATGGGTGTACTGGTTAGTTCACATTGTTGTTACTCCTATATGACTGAAAATCCCTTCAGCTCCTTGGGTCCTTTCTCTAGCTCCTTTATTGTGGATCCTATGCTCCATCCAATAGATGACTGTGAGCATCCACATCTGTGTTTACCAGGCACTGGCAGAGCCTCTCAGTACACAGCAATATCAGGCTCCTGTCAGCAAAATCTTGTTGGCATCCACAATAGTGTCTGAGTTTGGTGGTTGTTTATGGGATGGATCCCCAGGTGGGGCAGACTCTGAATGGTCCTTCCTTCAGTCTCTGCTCCATACTTTGTCTCTGTAAATCCTCACATGGGTATTTTGTTTGCCCTTCTAAGAAGGATCAAAGTATCCACACTTTGGCCTTCCTTCTCCTTGAGTTTCACATGTTTTGCAAATTGTATCTTGGGTATTCTGAGATTCTCGGCTAATATACACTTATCAGTGAGTGCATATCATGTGTGTTATTCTGTGATTGGGTTAACTCACTCAGGATGGTATCCTCCCGATCCATCCATTTGCCTAAGAATTTGATAAATTCATTGTTTTGAATACCTGCATAGTACTCCATTGTGTAAATGTACCACGTTTTCTGCATCCATTCCTCTGTTGAGGGAAATCTGGTTACTTTTAAGCTTCTGGCTATTATGAGTAAGGCTGCTATGAACATAGTAGAGCATGTGCCCTTATTACCTGTTGGAGAACCTTCTGGGAATATGCCCAGGAGTGGTATTGATAGATCCTCAGGTATTACTATGTCCAATTTTCTGAGGAACCACCAAACTGATTTCAAGAGAGCTTGTATCAGCTTGCAATCCGACCAGCAATGGAGGAGTGTTCCTCTTTCTCCACATTCTCTCCAGTATCTGCTGTCACATGAGTATTTGATCTTAGACATTCTGACTTGTGAGAGGTGGAATCTTAGGGTTGTTTTGACTTGCATTTCCCTGATGACTAAGCATGTTGAACTGTTTTTTTTTTTTTTTTTTTTTTTTTTTTTTTTTTTTTTTTTAGGTGCTTCTCAGCCTTTTGGTATCCCTCAGTTGAAAATTCTTTGTTTAGGTTGTACCTCATTTTTGATAGGGTATTTGTTTCTCTGGTGTCTACCTGAGTTCGTTGTCAATACTGGATATTAGCCCTCTATCAGATTTAGGATTGATAAATATCTTTTCTCAATCTGTTCATTGCCTTTTTGTCTTATTCACAGTGTCCTTTGCTTTACAGAAGCTTTGTAATTTAACAAGGTCTTATTTGTCAATTCTTGTCCTTACAGCAGAAGTCACTGGTGTTCTGTTCAGGAGTTTTTTGCCTGTGCCCATATGCTCAAGGCTTTTCCACACTTTCTCCTCTATAAGTTACAGTTTCTCTGGTTTTTGTGGAGTTCCTAGATCCACTTAGACTTGGGCTTTGTACCAGGAGATAAGAATGGATCAATTTGCATTCTTCTAAATGCTAACTGCCAGTTGAGCTAACATCATTTGTTTAAAATGATGTCTTTTTTCCACTGGATGGTTTTATCACCTTTGTCAAAGATCAAGTGACCATAGGTGTGTGGGTTCATTTCTAGGTATTTAATTCTATTCCATTGATCTACCTGTCTGTCATTATACATGTACCATGCAGTTTTTATCAAAATTGCTCTGTAGTACATCTTGAGGTGAGGCATGGTGATTCCACCAGAAGTTCTTTTATTGTTGTTTTTATATTGGGAATATTTTGTGCTATCCTAGAATTTTTGTTTTACCAGATTAAATTTCAAATTCCCCTAACTCTGAATAATTGAGTTGGAATTTTGATGGGGACTGCATTGAGTCTGTAGATTGCTTTCAGTAAGA
The DNA here is from genome assembly GCF_978045245.1 of Mus caroli. Taxonomy (NCBI): domain Eukaryota; kingdom Metazoa; phylum Chordata; class Mammalia; order Rodentia; family Muridae; genus Mus; species Mus caroli. Next base: position 105,331,484 of record NW_028227260.1, on the reverse strand, counting down.
TGGCCATTTTTACTATATTAATCCTGCCAATTCAGAAGCAGGGAGACCTTTCCAACTTCTGAGATCTTAATCATATTCTTTCTTCATAGACTTGCAGTTCTTATCATACAGATCTTTCACTTGCTTAGTTAGAGTCATAGCAAAGTATTTTATATTATTTGTGATTATTGTGAAAGTGTTTGTTTCCCTAATTTCTTTCTCAGCCATTTTATCCTTTGAGTAGAGAAAGACAACTGATTTGTTTGAGTTAATTTTATATTCAGTCAATTTTTTGAAGTTGTTTATCAGGTTTGGGGTTTCTATGGTGAAACTTTTGGAGTCACTTAAGTATACTATCATATCACCTGCAATCTTTTAACTTCTTCCTTTCCAATTTATATCCCTTTAATCTCCTTTATTTGTCTAATTGATCTGTCTAGGACTTCAAGTACTATATTGAATAGGTAGAGAGGGAGTGGAAAGCCTTTTCTAGTACCTGATTTTTGTGGAATTGCTTTAAGTTTCTCTCCTTTTAGTTTGTTTCTGGCTACTGGTTTGCTGTATATTGATTTTACTATGTTTAAGTATGGGTCTTGAAATTCCTGATCTTTCCAAGACTTTTACCATGAAGGGGTGTTTGTCTTTTTTTTTTTTAAATGTTTCTCAGCATCTAATGAGATGATCATGTATTATTTTTTTTCTTTGAGTTTGTTTATATAGTAGATTACATAGATGGATTTCCATATGATGAACCAACCATGCATCACTGAGAGGAATCCTACTTGATCATGATGGATGATCATTTTGATGTGTTCTTGGATTTAGTTTGTGAGAATTTTATTGTGTATTTTTTGCATCAATATTCAAAAGGGAAATTGGTCTGAAGTTCTTTTTGTTTGTTAGGTCTTTGTCTGGTTTAGGTATCAGAGTAATTGTGGCTTCATAGAATGAATTGGGTAGAGTACCTTCTGTTTCTATTTTGTGCAATAGTTTGAGGAGAATTGGAATTAGGTCTTCGCTGAAGGTCTGATAGCACTCTGCACTAAACCCAACTTGTCCTACTCTTTTTTTTTTTTTTTGTGGTTGGGAATCTATTAATTACTGTTTCTACTTCTTTAGGTATATGGGACTGTTTGGATAGTTTATCTGACCCTGATTTAACTTTGGTATTTGGTATCTGTCTAGAAAATTGTTCAGTTCTTCCAAGTTTTCCAGTTTTGTTGAATACAGGCTTTTGTAGTGGGACCTGATGACTTTTTGGAGTTCCTCAGATTCTGTTGTTATGCTTCACTTTTCATTCCTTTTTTTGTTTGTTTGTCTGTTTTTTGTTTGTTTTTTTGTTTTTTATGAGTATACTGCCATGTGCCCTCTAGTTAATCTGGCTAAGAGTTTATGTATTTTGAGGATTTTCTCAAAGAGAAAGCTTCTTGTATAGTTATTTTGTTTCCACATGGTTGATTTTTAGCTCTGAGTTTATTTTATTTTATTTCTCCCTGCTCTTGGGTCAATTTGCTTCTTTTTTGTTCTAGAGCTTTCAGGTGTTCTGCCAAGCTGCTAGTGTATGCACTCTCCAGGTTTTTTGTAGGCACTCAGAGCTTTGAGACTTCCTCTTAGAACTGCTTTCATTGTGTACCATAAGTTTGGGTATGTTGAGGCTTCATTTCCATTAAATTCTAAAAAGTCTTTAATTTCTTTATTTCTTCCCTGACCAAGTTATCATTGAATACAATGTTGTTCAGCTTCCATGTGTATGTTGGCTTTCTATTGTTTATGCTATTATTGTTCTATTATTATGCATGGTATCATTTCAATATTTTTTTTATCTGTTGAGGTCTGTTTTGTGACTAATGGTTAATTTTGGAGAAGGTACCAAGAGGTGCTGAGAAGAAGGTATATCGTTTTGTTTTAGGATAAAATGTTCTATAGATATCTGTTAAATCTATTTATTTCATAACTTCTGTTAGTTTCAATGTGTCTCTTTTTAATTTCTGTTTCCATGATCTGTCCATTTATGAGAGTGGGCTGTTGAAGTCTACCACTATTATTGATTATTGTGTGTGGTACAATATGTGCTTTGAGCTTTAGGAAAGTTTCTTTTATGAATGAGGATGACCTTGCATTTGGAGCATAGATGTTCAGAAAAGAAAGTTCATCTTAGTAGATTTTAAATTTGATGAGTATGAAGTAAAATATATTAATTTCCTAAAAATGTTTCAAAAGATGTCATTTTGCAGAAAAGAAAGTTTTCAATAAAATGAATTGAAAAAAATTAAACCATACTATAAAAATAAACTTGTAATTTTTGCAATATTAATTAATAGATACCAATAAAAATGTTAAACCACAATATCTCTATGGAAAAAAAGTGATTTTCTATGTCTGCATCTGCAAATACTTCATAGTAAGACCAGTATAGTGTGTGAAATCATAATGTTAAATGGGATTTTACCCCAGTATCAAAAATTTGTTCTGACATGTTGTTACAAGAAAAAAAAAGACAAGTTACAGAAAATATGTCATATATTATACAATAGATTTGCTTCCAGAATTTATAAGGTAGTCAATCAACTAAATAGCAAGAGTAGTGAATGGGAAAAAATTTGAAAGGACAATAGTCAGAGAGAAAATACAGATATTCTATAGGCACATGGAAATATGTTTAATATCAGGAGTTATTAGGAACATCAAAAATGTTTCTGTAGACACAGTTTTATGTACATATAGGAAACTTGCTCTGTCTGGCTTGGCCATGTAAGGAACAGTATGACATGGTTGCCTATCCCTGGAATAGAGCCAGCAGGGAGTGGTCCTCTATGTATGTTGATGGTTGTTGTGGACAAAAGGCTCATTTGTATAATAGTGTGCATATTTTCACATTCATGCTTGGAGGAAAGTCCTCTCTGCCAATGTAATGACTCTATGATAATCAGAAACAGCAGGAGTCCTGGAGGCATGTCCATGTCTGTGTCTCAGCAAAATGGTAGAAACCTGTGTCCTTCAAGACAGCCCTTAATGCTGTGGGAAAGAATGATGAAGACATGAGTCAAAAATATATATGATTTCTCAACTATGGAAAATCTAGGGATCCAATACAAATTGTATACAGAACTTAATTTATCTAGAGGAACAGGAATAGCTGTACTATGTACCAGCTTGTCAGAAAAAAAAAATACAAAGGAAGGAGATAAAGAGATTTACAAAGTGATGATTGCAGGGCAAGATCCCACCCAGCTGAAATTTTATTGTTTATACTTAGAAAAGCAGGAAGATTCCTGAATTCAAGTCAGACTGGACTAAAGCTAATTTAGGTCCAGGCATGGTAAGAATGGTAATGTTAGGGTGGGGTCGCACCCAAATATCTTAACATCTGTGTCTGTTTTTGGTGTCTCTTCTGAGAATCCAAGAGCTTGAGTCATAGGATGCTGATTCATGGTATAATAAAAAGGGAACCTGCAGAGAAGACCGAGTTGGTGTATAAATAGAAGACAAGGCTTTTGATCTGCAAGAGATGAACTATGCAGAGAGTTTCTAGAATACCAAGAGAAAGCTGTCTGGAATAGAGAAGAACACAGAGAACCGTCTTAAAAACTGTCTTGAGCAGAAAACAGAGAATGCTACCTTGGAAAGCCATCTCAATAGCAACCTAGGCTGTCAGCTTGTACCCAAGATTTGATTTTGAGTTCTTTATTTTGTCATTCCCAGACATCCCTTCTCTCAGAACCCCACTCCAAGCTGAGACTGGTACTTAGCAAAAACTGGAATTTAATTCATTGCTAATGAAAATATAAAATTATCCTGGTCTGAAACATGCTTTGATACCCTACACAAAAATGAAACTGAGTTTATCACATAACCTGGGAATTTTACTGCATAATAGCTTCACAAAATAAATGATAATTTGCATTAGCTCAACTTAAGTATTTATAGAAGTATAAGTAAGTATTTATAGAAGTATGACTTATCATCTTCTTAAACTGGAAATAATCAGTACTTGGTGAATTAACAAATATCTGGAATGCATTCATTTAATGAAATACTATACAGCAGCAAAGGGCAGAAGAACTCCAAAATTATATACCAATAAAATATATGTAAAATTTTGGATATTAAAGTAACTATGGAGAGTTTAAAAATTCAGTCTGAATGGAGAAGTGCTGGAGCCTGCCTTTAATCATAACATTCAGGAGGTAGAAAAGTTCTTGTCTCAAAAAGAAAAAAATAAATCTTTTACATTACAACTGCCCACAAAACCTTCAACACAAAATGTGTCCTGCCTATAATATGTGCATGGATAAAGATGGAGGAGAGAGTGAGGGAATGAGCAACTAATGACAAATGGCCAACTTGAGACCCATCCCATGGGAGAGAGCCTTCTCCTGACACTACTAATGATAGTCTGCTATGTTTGCAGACAAGAGCCTAACGTAACTGCTATTTGAGAGGTTTTTTTCAAGCAACTCATAAAAACAGATTTAGAGTTCCACAGCCAAACATTACACATAGCTCAGGGAGTCTTGTAGAAGACTGTCTCTGACACCAATGCTGTTGTCTGCCTTTAGATGCATTTCCCCTAGCTAGGCTACCTGGCCTGGCCTCAGAGAGAGAAAATTTGCACATTTCCTATAAGAGTTGAGGTGCCAGGGCAAATTTGAGGGAAGGAGCTCCCCTTCTCTGAAGGAGAGTAAGAAATGAGGGGGGTAAATAGGGCAAGAGATGAACTTGGAAGAGAGGAAGAAGTACATCTGTGAACAGAATGTAGAAAGAAAGAAAGAAAGAAAGAAAGAAAGAAAGAAAGAAAGAAAGAAAGAAAGAAAGAAAGAAAGAAAGAAAGAAGGGAAGGGAAGGGAAGGGAAGGAGGGAGGAAGGAAGGAAGGAAGGAAGGAAGAGAGAGAGAGAGAGAGAGAGAGAGAGAGAAAGAAAGAAAGAAAGAAAGAAAGAAAGAAAGAAAGAAAGAAAGAAAGAAAGAAAGAAAGAAAGAAAGAAAGAAAAAAAGAAAGGGGGAGGGAAGGAGAGAGGGAGAGAAGAAGGAAGGAAGGAAGGAAGGAAGGAAGGAAGGAAGGAAGGAAGGAAGGAAGGAAGGAAGGAAGGAAGGAAGGAAAAAGGAGAATCTGAAGTGGAAACTTAAGGGTTCTTTGGAAAGTCAGTTGTGTTGGATGGTGTTTTGCTGGAGCAAATACTTGAAAGAGTGTTTTTCTGAAATGGACACAGGTAAAAGACTAACGCAGTCTCCTAAAGGAACATTTCCTTAAGCAGACATAAAGTGAAAGAATGTTCTGCTAAAACAAACCAGTGAAAGGACACATGATAAAAAAAAAAATCTTTGCCAATGACTCATGTGTATTGGCCTAACTTACGTTGCTTATCTGAGCTCGTTTTGTTTAGACTCCATAGAGAGAAATGCACTAAAAATCTTCTGGTGGTGTGTGGACTCATTGACCACATATCTGGTGTAATAATGATACAAATGTCATGGAAATAACCATCTGATTTCTCACTGATTTAAATATACTCTCCAAATTGAAAGCCATGCTGGCATCATTATGAGCATCAAAAACCTGTGACTATAGAGGTCCTAGGCTTTAAGGAAGAACATATTACCTCTGACCTTCTATATGGGCATAGTTTTAAACTGACTCATAATGACTTATCACTTCTCTCACAGATTAATTTATCTTTCAACACTCATCACAGATTCTGCCTGCAGAAGATTGTAATTAAAGAGATACAACTGTTCAACCTGAAGAGATTCAGACATTGTAGAAATATTTCTAATTAGAATGTTATAACTAGCATCCAAATAATCAAGAACCATTGTGGAAGATATGGCCCAAAAATTGTAAGAACAAGAGGCAATGAATAACTTGAAGAGAACAATGTTTTCTGAACACAGCAAGATATTTTCAAATAGGAACTCAGAGTAGTTGTTACAAAATGTATATGATCTATGTGATGTCAAGCCAGATAAAACCCCAATATATAGAGCAGGTGATTATGATACCTCATCGCTAGACAACAATATATTAGATATTAATAGTTGCCAGGAAAAGAACATGACATTGTGTTTAATACTGTAATCTCTGTTGGGTTGAAAAACTCCAAAAGGAGGCCAAATATTCAAGATTAGTACCCAAGATACAAGATGCAATTTGCAAAACACATGAAACTCAAGAAGAACAAATCCCAAAGTGTGGACACTTTGCCCCTTAGAATTGGGAACAAAACACCCATGGAAGGAGTTACAAAGTTTGGAGCTGAGACGAAAGGATGGACCATCTAGAGACTGCCATACCCGGGGATCCATCCCATAATCAACCTCCAAACACTGACACCATTGTACACACTAGCAAAATTTTGCTGAAAGGACCCTGATATAGCTGTCTCTTGTGAGGCTCTGCCGGGGCCTAGCAAACACAGAAGTGGATGCTCACAGTTAGGTATTGGATGGATCACAGGGCCCCCAATGGAGGAGCTAGATAAAATACCCAAGGAGCCAAATGGATCTGCAACCCTATAGGTGGATCAACAATACGAACTAACAAGTACCCCACCGCCCCCCGGAGCTCCGGTCTCTAGCTGCATATGAATCAGAAGATGGCCTAGTTGGCCATCAGTTTAAAGAGAGGCCCATTGATCTTGCAAACTTTATATGCCTCAGTACAGGGGAACGCCAGGGCCAAGAAGTGGGAGTGGGGGGGGGGGAGTGAGGAGGGAGGGTATGGGGAACTATTGGGGTAGCATTGGAAATGTAAATGAAGAAAATACCTAATAAAATAAAATAAAATAAAATAATAAGTGCATCAAAAACTGTACTTAATGTATTTAATGGAAAAAAAATATAACAAGATGTTGTATGTACATAAGGAATAGAGATGCATCTATGAGAAATTGAAAAAGGATTGTAAATATGATCTGTAATCAAAATATGTAATATTTTCAGAGAACTAACAAAAAGAGAACTTTCACATTCATATAATTCATTTACTAAAGCATATTTTACAACATGGCCAGTAAATTGTGAGTTAAAGTTCTTGCAAGTAAGCCTGATAAATTCAGTTTGATTCTTGGGTCTCACATAGTTAAAGGATAGAATTGATTTCCAAGAGTTATTTTCTAACCCTCATACTTTGTAACATACATGTGCCCAGACACATACAAAGGATAAAATATAGTTAAAATAGAACAATCATTGCTGCATATATGAAAATTAAAAGTATTAAGCAATCAATTTATTTTTCTTCCTTCTTCAACTAATGTCTTTTAAACTTAACACTAATTATTATGGGATTGCATTTTTCATAATCTCAGGTAAATTGGTCAAATTGACTTAGATTTTTTCTGATAAAAATCATTTACATTTTCTTAATGGATTTTAAAGATGTAAGTCAATTGGAAATTATTTTGAAATCCTCTACATTATTTAAAAACCCCACAACTCTATGATGATGCTCAAACAGTATTCATATATCAATGAGGATTTGTTTTAAGATACCTTCTTATAATATTGCATAGATATTTTAACATATGTTTTCAAAAAGATTCCTATAAATAGCTATTTTTTGTTCCCTCATTTTTAATGAGTACACAGAGCACTTGGATGAAAATGTCCTTTATTCATAACATAGAAGTGAATGATACCATGCCTATTTTTTCTTTCATAGACTTATGATGAGAAATTATTATAAACTAAGATTGACACTGAATAATTACATGATTTCATACACTTTCATTGAGTCCATTGTTATAATAAGTTTTTTAAAGCTAATAATTAAATTAACATTTACTGAGAACCTATTGCCTGTCAATTACTGTGTTTAGTGAAGAAAATATGAATATAAATAAAGACATTATTTCTGGCCATATAGACACATCAGTCTAATGTAGTACATGAAAAATAGTGTCATAAAGAGAAGGCACAAAAGAATAAGGTATTCTTGGGGTAAAATTTTGTCACAAAGGAAGGAAATATTGTTTACATTAAGACTGAAAAGTCACTGGTGAATATCATTATTAAGAGCTTCTTTTTTATTTTTTAGATATTTTCTTTATGTACATTTTAAATGTTACCCACTTTCCTAATTTCCCCTCCGAAAATCCCCTATCCCTTCCCCTCTCCCCTTGATCACCGATTCACACACTCCCATTCCTGGTCCTGGCATTCCCCTAAACTCGGGCATAGAGCCTTCACAGGACCAAGAGCCTCTCCTCCCATTGATGACAGACTAGGCCTTCCTCTGCTACAAATATAGCTAAAGCCACAAGTTCCACCATGTATTTTCTTTAATTTGTGGTATAGTTCCAAGGAGCTCTGAGGGTACTGGTTAATTCATATTGATGTTCCTTTTCAGCAAATTCTTGTTGGCATCTGCAATAGTGTCTGGGTTTGGTGATTGTTTATTGGATAGATCCCCACGTGGGGCAGTCTCTGAATGGTCATACCTTCAGGCTCTGCTCTGAACTTTGTCTCTGTAACACCTTCCATGGGTATTTTGTTCTCATTCTAAGAAGGAACAAAGTATCCACACTTTGGTCTTTCTTCTTCTTGAGTTTCATATGTTTTGCAAATTGTGTTTGTATTCTAAACTTCTGGGTTAATATTCACTTATCAGCGAGTGCATATAATGTGTGTTCTTTGGGGGTTAACTCACTCAGGATGATATCTTCCAGATCCATCCCTTTGCCTAAGAATTTCATAAATTCATTGTTTTTAATAGGTGAGTAGTACACCATTGTGTAAATGTACCACATTTTCTGTATCCATTCCTTTGTTGAGGGGCATCTAGGTTCTTTCCAGCTTCTGGCTATTATAAATAATGCTGTTATGAACATAGTATAGCATGTGTCCTTATTACAAGTTGGAGCATCTTCTGGGTGTATGCCCAGTAGAGTTATTGCGGGATCCTCCAGTAGTACTGTGTCCAATTTTCTGAGGAACTGCCAGACTGATTTCCAGAGTGGTTGTACAAGCTTTCAATCCCACCAGCAATGGAGGAGTGTTCCTCTTTCTCCACATCCTCACCAGCATCTGCTGTCACCTGAATTTTTTCTCTTAGCCATTCTGACTGGTGTGAGGTTGAACCTCAGGGTTGTTTTGATTTGCATTTCTCTGATGATTAAGGATGTTGAACATTTTTACAGGTGCTTCTCAGCCACTCAGTATTCTTCAGTTGAGAATTATTTGTTTAACTCTGTACCTCATTTTTAATAGGGTTATTTGATTTTCTGGAGTCCAAATTCTTGAGTTCTTTATATATATTGGATATTAGTCACCTGTCAGATTTAGGATTGGTAAAGATCCATTCCCAATCTGTTGCTTGTCATGTTGTCTTATTGAAAGTGTCCTTTGCCTTATAGAATCTTTGCAATTTGATGAGGTCGCATCTGTCAATTCGTTAATTTTATGAGGTCGCATCTGTCAATTCAGGATCTTACAGTGCAAGTCATTGCTGCTTTGCTCAGGAAGTTTTCCCCTGTGCCCATATCTTTGAGCCTTTTCTCCAATTTCTCCTCTATAAGTTTCAGTGTCTCTGTTTTTTTTGTTGTTGTTGTTGTTGTTGTATTTTTTGTTGTTGTTGTTGTTTTTAATTTTTTATTATGTATTTTCCTCAATTACATTTCCAATGCTATCCCAAAAGTTCCCCATATCGTCCCCACCACTTCCCTACCCACCCATTCCCACTTTTTGGCCCTGCCATTCCCCTATACTGGGGCATATAAAGTTTGCATGTCCAATGGGCCTCTCTTTCCAGTGATGGCCTACTAGGCCATCTTTTGATACATATGCAGCTAGAGTCAAGTGTCTCTGGTTTTATGTGGAGTTCCTTGGTCCACTGAGACTTGAGCTAGTACAAGGATATAAGAGTGTATCAATTCACAATCTTCTACATTATAATCAACAGTGTGCCTGCACCATTTGTTGAAAATGCTGTCTTTTTTCCACTGGATGGTTTTATCTCCCTTGTCAAAGATCAAGAGACCATAGGTGTTTGAATTCATTTCTGGTCTTCAATTCTCTTCTATTGACCTAACTGTCTATATCAGTTTCAGTACCATGCAGTTTTTATCACAATTGCCCTGTAGTACAGCTTGAGGTCAGGCATGGTGATTGTGCCAGAGGTTCTTTTATTGTTGAGAACTGTTTTTGCTATCCTAGTCTTTTCATTATTCCAGATGAATTTGCATATTGCCCTTTCTATCTTGGTATAGAATTGAGTTGGAATTTTGATGGGGATTGCATTGAATCTGTAGACTGCTTTCGGAACATAGCCATTTTTACTATATTAATCCTGCCAACACATGAACATGGGAGATCATTCCATCTTCTGAGATCTTCTGTGATTTCTTTCTTCAGAGACTTGAAGTTCTTATCATACAGATCTTTCATTTCCTTAGTTAGAGTCACGCCAAGGTATTTTATATTATTTGTGATTATTGAGAATGGTGTCGTTTCCCTAATTTCTTTCTCAGCCTGTTTATTCTTTGTGTAAAAAAAGGCCACTGATTTGTTTGAGTTAATTTTATATACAGCTACTACACTGAAGCTGCTTATCAGGTTTAGGAGTTTTCTTGTAGAATTTTTAGGGTCACTTACATATACTATCACATCATCTGCAAATAGTGATATTTTGACTTCTTCCTTTTTAATTTGTATCTCCTTGATCTACTTTTGTTATTGAATTGCTCTGGGTAGGGTTTCAATTACTATATTGAATAGGTAGGGAGAATGTGGTCAGCCATGTCTAGTCCCTGATTTTAGTGGGACTGCTTTGAGTTTCTCTCAATTTATTTAAATGTTGGTTACTGGTTTGATATATATTGCTTTTATTATGTTTAGGTATGGGCCTTGAATTCCTGATCTTTCCAAGACTTTTATCATGAATGGGTGTTGGATTTTTTAAAATGTTTTCTCAGCATCTAACAAGATGATCATGTGGATTTGTTTATGAGTTTGTTTATATAGTGGATTACAATGATGGGTTTCTGTATATTAAACCATCCCTGCATCCCAGGGGTGAAACCTACTTGATAATGATGAATGATCTTTTTGTTGTGTTCTTGAGTTCAGTTTGTGAGAATTTTATTGAGTATTTTTGCATTGATATTCATAAGGGAAATTGGTATAAAGTTCTCTTTCTTTCTTGGATCTTTGTGTGGCTTAGGTATCAGAGTAATTGTGGCTTCATAGAAAGAATTGGGTAGAGTCCCTTCTGCTTCTATTTTGTGTAATAGTTTGAGGAGAATTGGTTTGAGGTTTTTGAAGGTCTGATAGAACTCTGCACTAAGCCCATCTGGTCCTGGGCTTTTTTGGGTGGGAGAGTATTAATGACTGCATCTACTTCTTTAGAGGATATGGGGCTGTTTAGATTGTTAATCTGGTCCTGATTTAACTTTGGCACCTAGTATCTGTCCAGAAAATTTTCCATTTTGTCCAGGTTTCCCAGTTTTCTTGAGTATAGCCTTTTTTAGTAGGATCTGATGATTCCTTGGATTTCCTCTGTTGTCATGTCTTCCTTTTCATTTCTGATTTTGTTAATTAGGATATTGTCCCTGTGCCCTCTAGTTAGTCTGGCTAAGGGTTCATCTATCTTGTTAAGTTTATTAAGAGCTTCTTGATGTAACGTCTATCAAGTACAAATAAATTGTTCACATACTCTATCCCAACATGTACTGGAGTTGTAAATTGGATTCTTCTGAAGCTTATTAAAACTGAAGAATGTTTTCTACAAAGCCCAGTGTGCTGAGAATGTGAGAAGAAAAGGTTAGTGTATATAAACCTAGCTCTTTTCCATGTAATTTCAGTTTGAAATAGTCTGTTGAGGGTGAGTAATCACATTCATGAATAATAAAAATGCCACTTATTTTTAATTTGGGAAAATTATTTTTGAGACAGCTTATTCTATTGATATACAGTGGTCATGGTTGGCTATAAGATGTGACTGATAATAGGGACATTATGAAATGTATGAATGTCATTGCAGACAGAGGAATAATATTTTCATGCAGATTCAAATATAAAATGTAATTTATAAAGAAAGAGAAGGCACATTTATAAAGTGGAAATGTATGTAAGGGCAAAATCTCAGAGCTGTGGACAGCTATTATATGTATTGAATATGTACAGTCCAATCTGCTGAAATTTTTTTCAATGTTCAATATTATTGAAGGATGTACTAATCTATGTGTACAATTTCTCTTTAGAAACACCTTTATCTTATAGATACCATATTTTCCTGCTTCTCTTCTGATTACTGTTGTTTTCTCACCTTGTTCCACAGGGCACAATCCTCTATTTTGTATGTTTCTTAGCTGTTAACAATGTCTAGGCAATCTCATCCAGTGTACTAGGTGATTGACAAATTTCCTTATGCCTATGTTTTCCTATGAGTTACTAATACATATGTAACTGTTAATTGAACTTCTTGAGAAATACCATCCATCCTTAAAGTGCCTTCTATGTAGCATTAACTTTTCAAGGCATCAATATATACAGTAGAAAACAAGATTAGATATATATTCTCTAATCAAAAAATAGTGACAGTTCATACTTAAAAATGGGCTTTTGTTGTTTGGTAATCATAGTTCTGAGACTTTTCTATCAATTAGAATAGTTGTTTCATCTCCTTTCTTTCAGTTAATTGTATGTGAATTCTCACAAAAAATGGTTGGCAAACCTGGACACTAAATCAAAATGATCATTTACCTATGCATTTTGCCTTTCCTTCTGTTCTTCTTAGCCCTCATTTTCCTCCATCTTTCTCTTTCATCTTCATTTTGCCTCTCTTTATTTCTCTTTCATTTACTCTGAGCACAGTATTAAGTGAGCTCATCCAATCCTAGAAAGAATAAAAACATATGTCCTTCATATGTGTATTCTAGTGTAATATATATATATATATACACATATATATACATATATACATATGTGAGTGTAGTATATAATTTAGAAAGGAATCAGTGAAAAGGTAATATTAGATGATTAAAGACAGAATATAGATAAAAGACACATGAACTGTGAAAGAAGATGTTAAACTTATAATTTCTAGATTTATTTGCCATTGATTTGTGTTTTAGTCAGTGTTCTATTGCTGTGAAAGTGTTACCATAAGCAGTTCTTATAAATGACATCATTTAATTGTATCTGGCTTACAGTTTCAGAGGTTTAAGCTGTTATCATCCTGGTGGCAGGCAAGTGGACATGGTCCTGGGGAAGGATCTGAGATTTTTACAACTCTATCTGCAGGATTCAGGAAGTTAACTTGATTGGGGCTAACTTGGTTTTTTTGAATCCTAAATTCTACACTCAGTTGGGGCTAACTTGGTTTTTTTGAATCCTAAATTCTACACTCAGTGACAGACTTTGTCCAATAACATCTTGATAGTTAAAATGTAATATTCAAAAAAACCTTACTCAGTTTATAAATGTGATATCTTTCCAACATTTTATTTTTGTATATTGCTTATCATCCATACCACTACTTCATTTGTCACAAGCAGTTTTCTGTCCTTTCTTTGGAACACACTCAACTCAATGTTTGTGAAACTGTTGTAATAGTGTATTAGAATATTCAATGCTCTGTTATTCTTTTTTAATAATTAAATTTGGTCTTTGAGAATTTCATATATTCTTGGGTATTTTCCTGTCACTCAGTGAAATATTGAAAGTTTTACTCATTTCTAAAAATCCATTTCTCACATTTATTTATTTATTTATTTATTTATTTATTTATTTATTTATTTATTTTTATATTATTTACTCTTTCTTTAATTAGGTATTTTTCTCATTTGCATTTCCAATGCTATTCCAAAGTCCCCCATATAGCTGCCCCCACCCGACTCCCCAAATCACCCACTCCAACTTCTTGGCGCTGGCGTTCCCCTATACAGAGGCATATAAACTTTGCACTACCAATGGGCCTCTCTTTACACTAATGGCCAACTGGGCCATCTTCTGATACATACGCAGCAGGAGACACGAGCTCCGGAGGGTACTGGTTAGTTCATATTGTTGTTCCACTTATAGGGTTGCAGATCCATTTAGCTCCTTGGTTACTTTCTCTAGCTCCTCCATTGGGGGCCCTGTGATCCATCCAATAGCTGACTGTGAGCATCCACTTATGTGTTTGCTAGACCCCGGCCTAGTCTCACTAGAGACAGCTATATCAGGGTCCTTTCAGGAAAATCTTGCTTGTGTATGCAATGGTGTCATCGTTTGGAGGCTGATTATGGGATGGATCCCCGGATGTGGCAGTCTCTAGACAGTCCATCCTTTTGTCTCAGCTCCAAACTTTGTCTCTGTAACTCCTTCCATGGGTGTTTTGTTCCCAATTCTAAGAAGGGCCAAATTGTTCACACTTTGGTCTTCCTTCTTTAGAGTTTCATGTGTTTCTAAAATTCTATCTTATACCATGTGTATTCTAAGTTTCTGGACTATTATCACTTATCAGTGAGTACATATCATGTGTGTTATTTTGTGATTGGGTTACCTCACTCATGATGATGCCCTCAAGGTATATCCATTTGCCTAGAAATTTCATAAATTCATTGTTTTTAATAGCTGAGTAGTACTCCATTGTGTAAATGTACAAAATTTTTTGTATCCATACCTCTTCAGAGACTTGAAGTTCTTATTATACGGATTTTTCACATCCTTAGTTAGAGTCACACCAAGGTATTTTATATAATTTGTGACTATTGAGAAAGGTATTGTTTCCCTAATTTCTTTCTCAGCCTGTTTATTTTTTGTGTAGTGAAAGGCCATTGACTTGTTTGAGTCAATTTTATATCCAGCTACTTCACCGAAGGTTATTATCAGGTTTAGGAGGTCTCTGAAGGAATTTTTAGGGTCATTTATATATACTAACATATCATCTGTAAAAAGTGATATTTTGACTTCTTCCTTTCTAATTTTTATCCCCTTGATCTCCTTTTGTTTTCGAATTGCTCTGGCTAGGGCTTCAAGTCCAAAATTGAATAGGTAGGGAGAAAGTGGTCTTTCTTTTCTATTCCGTGATTTTCGTGGGATTGCTTCCAGCCTCTCACCATTTACTTTGATGTTGGCTAATGGTTTGCTGTAGATTGCTTTTATCATGTTTAGGTATGGGCCTTGAATTCCTGATCTTTCCAAGACTTTTATCATGAATGGGTTTGTTTGTTTGTTTGTTTGTTTGTTTTTTCAAATGCTTTCTCTGCGTCTAATGAGATGATCATGTGTTTTTGCCTTTGAGTTTGTTTACATAATGTATTATTCATGGATTTCCATATATTAAACCATCCCTGCATCCCTGGAATAAAACCTACTTGGTCAGGATGGATGATTGTTTTAATGTGTTCTTGAATTTGTTTAGCGAGAATTTTATTGAGTATTTTTGCATCAATATTCATAAGGAAAATAGTTCTGAAGTTCTATATCTTTGTTGGCTCTTTCTGTGGTTTAGGTATCAGAGTAATTGTGGCTTCATAGAAAGAATTGGATATAGTACCTTCTTCTTTTATTTTGTGGAATATTTTGTGCAGAACTGGAGTTAGATCTTCTTTGAAGGTCTGATAGAACTCTGCACTAAACCCATCTGGACCTGGGCTTTTTTTTGGTTGGGAGACTATTTTTATTAGGTATTTTCTTAATTTACATTTCTAGTACTGTCCCAAAATTCCCCCATACACTCCACCACCCACTCCCTTACCCACCCACTCCCATTTCTTGGCCCTGGTGTTCCACTATACTGAGGCATGTAAAGTTTGCACAACCAATAGGGTTTGGGTATATTGTGGCTTCATTTTCCTTAAAATCTAAAATGTCTTTAATTTCTTTCTTTATTCCTTCCTTGACCAAGGTATCATTGAGAAGAGTATTGTTCAGTTTCCACATGAATGTTGGCTTTTTACTATTTGTGTTGTTATTGAAGATCAGCCTCCGTCCATGGTGATTTGATAGGATGCATGGGACATTTTTAATAATTTTGTATCTGTTGGGGCCTGTTTTGTGACCAGTTATATGGTCAGTTTTGGAGAAGGTACCATGTGGTGCTGAGAAGAAGGTATATCCTTTTGTTTCAGGATAAAATGTTCTGTAGATATCTCTTAAATCCATTTGCTTCATAACTCCTGTTAGTTTCACTGTGTCCCTGTTTAGTTTCTGTTTTCATGATTGTCCATTGATGAAAGTGGTGTGTTGAAGTCTCTCACTATTATTTTGTGAGGTGCAATGTGTGCTTTGAACTTTACTAAAGTTTCTTTAATGAATGTGGCTGCCCTTGCATTTGGAACATAGATATTCAGAACTGAGAGTTCCTCATGGAGGATTTTACCTTTGATGAGTATAAAGTGTCCCTCATTGTCTTTTTTTGATAACTTTGGGTTTGAAGTCTATTTTATTCAATATTAGAATGGCTACTCCAGCTTGTTTCTTCAGACCATTTGCTTGGAAAATTGTTTTCCAGCCTTTCACTTTGAGGTAGTGTCTGTCTTTTTCCCTGAGATGGGTTTCATGTAAACAGCAAAATGTTGGGTCCTGTTTGTGTATCCAGTCTGTTAGTCTATGTCTTTTTATTGGGGAATTGAGATCATTGATATTAAGAGATATTAAGGAAAAGTAATTGTTGCTTCCTATTATTTTTGTTGGTAGAGTTGGCATTCTGTTCTTGTGGCTGTCTTCTTTTTGGTTTGTTGAAGGATTACTTTCTTGCTTGTTCTAGGGCGTGGTTTCTGTCCTTGTATTGGTTTTATTTTTTTTTTTCTTTTCTGTTATTATCTTTTGAAGGGATGGATTTGTGGAAAGATAATGTATGAATTTGGTTTTGTCATGGAATACTTTAGTTTCTCCATCTATGGTAATTGAAAGTTTGGCAGGGTATAGTAGCCTGGGCTGGTGTTTGTGTTCTCTTAGTGTTTGTATAACATCTCTCCAGGATCTTCTGGCTTCATAGTCTCTGTTGAAAAGTCTGGTGTAATTCTGATAGGCCTGTCTTTATATGTTACTTGACCTTTTTCCCTTATTGCTTTTAATATTCCATCTTTATTTAGTGCATTTGTTGTTCTGATTATTATGTGTCCAGAAGAATTTCTTTTCTGGTCCAGTCTATTTGGAGTTCTGTATGCTTCTTTTATGTTCATGGGCATTTCTTTCTTTAGGTTTGGGAAGTTTTCTTCTATTATTTTGTTGAAGATGTTTGCTGGTGCTTTAAGTTGAAAATCTTAATTCTCATCTATTCCTATTTTCTGTGGTTTTGGTCTTCTCATTTTGTCCTGAATTTCCTGGATGTTTTGAGTTAGGATCTTTTTGTATTTTGTATTTTCTTTGATTGTTGTGCTGATATTCTCTATGGAATCTTCTGTACCTGAGATTCTCTCTTCCATCTCTTGTATTCTGTTGCTGATGCTCACATCTATGGTTCCAGATTTCTTTCCTAGGTTTTCTATCTCCAGTGCCTCACTTTGTGTTTTCTTTATTGTGTCTACTTCCCTTTTTAGGTCTAGTATTGTTTTTTTCATTTCCATCACCTGTTTGGATGTGTTTTCCTGTTTTTCTTTAAGGACATCTACCTGTTTGGTTGTGTTTTCCTGTTTTTCTTTAAGAACTTGTAACTCTTTAGCAGTGTTCTCCTGTATTTCTTTAAGTGAGTTATTAAAGCCCTTCTTGATGTCCTCTACCATCATCATGAGATATGCTTTTAAATCAGGGTCTAGCTTTTCGGGTGTGTTGGGGTGCCCGGGACTGGGTGAAGTGGGAGTGCTGCAATCTGATGATGGTGAGTGGTCTTGGTTTCTGTTAGTAAGATTCTTACGTTTGCCTTTTGCCATCTGGTAATCTCTGGAGTTAGTTGTTATAGTTGTCTCTGGTTAGAGCTTGTTCCTCAGGTGATTATGTTAGCCTCTATCAGCATTCCTGGGATACTAGCTCTCTCCTGAGTTTCAGTGGTCAGAGCACTTTCTGTAGGCAAGCTCTCCTCTTACAGGGAAGGTGCCCAGATATCTGGAGTTCAAACCTGCCTCCTGGCAGAAGTTGTGTTCCACTCACCAAAGGTCTTAAGATTGCTTGGAGACTCCTCTAGGGACCTTGGGGGTGTCTGATGACTCAGTGCCCAAGGTGACCTGGTGCTGGAAGAGACCGGAAGGGACTTGCAACCCTGGTCAGGCCAGGTATTCTGCTTCCCTAATTAATACTGTCCCAGGTCCCTAGCGATTGGATTGGAAGAGAAGATGTGTTCTACTCAGGAGAGGTCCTAATATCCCTTGGAGAGTCCTCTGGGGAACTTGGGGGTGTCTGCCAACTCTCCACCCAAGGTGACCTGGTGCTGGCGCAGACTGGAATTGACCTATTTATTTATTTTTACTTTTGAACCCTGAGCTTTCCTTGAGTCATCTATGTGATCGGGGGTTCGTGTTTATTGGCTAAACAACTAAAGGCAATAATCTTTTCTCCTTGACTCTATAAATAAATAGCAAAGGCTTCAGAAGGATTGTGTAAGAACTCCTTTATCCTTTTTTCAATATATGCCTGACTGTTCCTTTATTTATTTATTTATTTATTTATTTATTTATTTATTTAGTTTTTCAAGACAGGGTTTTTCTGTGTAGACCTGGCTGTCCTGGAACTCACTCTGTAGACCAGGCTGGTCTCGGACTCAGAAATCCACCTGCCTCTTCCTCCCGAGTGCTGGGATTAAAGGCATGGGCCACCATGCCCGGACTGACTGTTCCTTTTGATGGACGCATTTTTTATAGAGACATGGTGCAAACATCTCTATCTCTCATGAATTTCTTATTATAATGGCTGCATATAGAAAAGAAATCATAAAACATGTTATAGCTGATTCCATTTCTTAAATATTGTGAATACCAATCCTCAGTATTTCTGCTTCATTATAGTCTTTAGAATGTGATTTTAAAGCCATTTTATGCTTGAATTCTTTCCATGTTCTTACCACCCATTAGATAGTATTCATGATTGACAGAATTGTACTTATATTGTGCTCATTATAATCCTCGTACGTAATGCAGTGTTGCTCACATAACAGAGTCTCATTTGTTTTTGAAATCAAAATTACCAGGAGCATAGTCAGAACATAGGTGACCATTATTATCTTAGATAAAATTAAATCAAGGACATAAAATAAGAACTACAGGGGTCTAAAGCTAGAGCACATATCTATGTGGCAAATAGTTTTATACTAAATATCGTATTAGCAAATGCTCTCTATGGTAACAGAACAGGATAGACATGTGTGTGTGTTTATGTGATGTATATGAATGAAATCTATTAGACTGACTTATAAAATGTTATCTAAGTAGTTTGGCTAGTTGAACAATAAATAGCTATACACTGGAGAAGTTTGGAACTTAGTAGGTGCTTAGTCCATGAGACTATTTTCTTTAGCAGCTCCCTTCTTCACACTGGAGGCTTGGAAGGTTCTTGGGAAGAAACTGTTAATCAGTCTTTGTTGGAAACCCAAATAAACTCGTTTCTTCTGTCACCAGGAGACTGTTGCAATGGCATCAGCAGCAATAACAGCTACAGGATAGATGAACTTGCTAATGAGAATTGAAATAAAAGGGTCAAAATGCAAAACTTTTCTGTTAGACTTCTATTGTCTGGCTTGCTAGCATCACAGACAAGAACTGACCATATTTGTTGTGCACCTTTTTATTTCAAATAACTAGATCAAATGATTTTTCATAAGTATATGTATCTTCCAGCATATCTCTTACTTGGCTTGTGGTTTAATGGACAGTCAATATTAAGCATGATACTGTTGATGTTTTCAGTCTTCTCATTCTTGAAAAGTAGCTGAATAGAGATTGTAAAACTGGTGAAAATAATGAAGGAGAGAAGCCCTTGAATTGCAGCTATACTCACTGTTTTACTTCCCTAAGCCCAAATGATGTTTTATTTTGTTTGTGTGTTTGTTTGTTTGTTTTAAGATATTAATGCAAAATGATATTATAGGACCACTAGATTTTTGTTATATACTGGTACATCATGTAAAAGATAAACTACTATATTTCTTCTGGTCTTTCTCCCAATGCTCACTCTTAGGAATTTTAGGCAAGAACTGTCTCTCCTTTGATAGAAGCTCTAAATCTAATGAAATTAAAATACAAATACATATCTGCTGCCAAGACTTCAGAAATTCAACAGGTTTGCTAGCTTCAGCATAAGGCCCCATGTATTGTAATTTTAGGTGGCTAGCACAGCTTCTAAATCACTGCTAACTATTCTTGCAAGAGTAAGTTACAGGGTTGGAGGCATGACTCAATAGTTAAGAGTACTTGTCACTCTTAGGAAGAATCAAGGTACATTTCCTAGTGCCTATTGATGGCTTTCAACATTCTATAGTGCATGTTCTAAGAGATGCAGCCTATGCTTAATGCACATACATACAGTAAAACATGCATAAACATAATAAATATTTTTAAAAAAATAAAAGTTCATGATATCTTCCCCATAACCAAATTTCTCTGGAATGTGTCACTTCAGAGAAACCCTTTAGGAACAAAGCCTCAGGAGAGATTAAGTTTATGGTCCTGGTTCACAATGGTAGTAAGTAGCACAATAGTGATTTAAAATACATGAGAATTAGAGATATTACATTGAAAATTTCTGGCACACAGTAAGTACTGGGTACCTGGTTAGCTATTACACTAACTAATCCTCACTGCATATACAAACCTGAACAATGCATCCTTTGAGGTCTTCTTTAGTGCTTTAAAATGCAGTTTTTCCTCAACAACAAAAGAAATTATAAGGATTGTGGTTTATCTCTCTAAATAGAGCCCATTATAAAATATGAGCCATCCATACATTGGAAATCTTCTAAATTTAATAGAATACATTGCCATGACATAATAAGACTCTGCATAATTTTTACTTTTCTTTAAAATTTAATTAGCCTTGGTCGTTTTCTTCCCTTTGTTTTGACTGGTGCCCTCTCAATCTTTGCACCTTTTTATTATGAACAATTGGTAACAGACACTATGTATTCATATTGCTGCCACTCTTTGACCCAGAATATTAGAGCTTGCTTTCTTTTCTTTGAGAACTATAAATGATAATAAAAATTTTAAGCACCATCCTTTTTTGAGAGTTTAAATCAATGTTCAAGAATGAAAATTGTGTAGAAGTACCAAAATATTTTACTTCTATTCATGATACTTAACCCAAATCATTAATTTTTAATGCTAATTGTTTTAATTGTGTAATGTCTGCTTTTAAACCTAGGCATTCTGAATTTGAATGTATTTCCCTGATATATTTTAAAGCACTTAGCATACTAAGGCCCACGGGCTGTATCTTGCCTGCCATCTGTTTGGATAAATATTATTTTACTGAATTATATCCATGTTTATTATTTTCAGCAGACTTTTGTGTTATATTGACAGTGTTCATAGCTGTGAGAGGAATCTAATTACACAAAAAGACAAACATATTTACTGTCTGGATCTTTATGAAGTTTGCTGGTCACTGCTTTGCCAAATGCTCCTATCATTCCACAGAAAACAGCCTCTCCTGAGATGAAAGAAATAAGACATTTTTACCCTTATCTTTGCTGCTTTGATACTTCAACAAGTCACAGCCTAAAGTATACAATGCATTTTGGCAAACTTTGAATCACTGCTTATCAGAAAATTTACTGAGAAAACTACCCAAATATTATCTTGGGGAATTGTGTTACTTTGACATATCTACATTAAACTATATTTACAAAATCTTAAGATTTTCATGAACGAAATAAAGGTTTTTTTGTTTTGTTTTTGTTTTTGTTTTTGTTTTTCAAGACAGGATTTCTCTGTGTAGCCCTGGCTGTCCTGGAACTCTGTCTGTAGACCAGGCTGGCCTCGAATTCAGAAATCGGCCTGCCTCTGCCTCCCAATTGCTGGGATTAAAGGTGTAAGCCACCATGGCCCAGCCTGAAATAAAGGTTTCTTAAACTTCATTGAATTACAGGAAATTGGACTTCACTATGCTTTTTTGTTTCTGCTAGTTCTACTTTGCTTTCAAACATTGTGCATACTTTAACAAAAAGATTCAGTGAGCACTTGCAGATAAATTTAATGAGCCCCTAAGGGAACATTTCATACTTGGATTATATGTGATAAATAAAGCCCAATACTGATTTTACAATGAATTCTAACATTTCCAGATAAATCAGAAGTCTTTTGGTAAAGCATAAAGGATGGCTGTTGACAGGTTGTTTTACTAGAAGTTAAAGGTTATGAATATCTTGACATGTTATATCTGTAATCAAACTGTATTTGCTTAGGTTCATATTTCTTATTAACTCAGACACTGTCTCCTATTTCTAGCCTTGGAAAAGACTTCCCTTTTACAAATGGATAAATGTATAACCCATTATAATTCTGATAGCCATGGAATTTAACTGTCATATATTTATTGGTATGAGTATTTAATTCATGATACTAGTGTGTGTGTATATATATATATATATATATACATATATATGTATATATATATATGTATATATATAGTTTATATATATATAAACTATAAATAATATAGTTTATATATACATATATATGTATATATATAAACTATATTATTTCTAATAAAATGATCACTATCATTTTCCAGTAAAAATAAAAATTATGAAATTATATATATATAATATATATATATATATATATATATATATATATATATATATTGTAATAAACACACCAAAGACTGTTCAGTACTTGATGCAAAGCAAATATAAACATTGCTGATAGAATTTACATGGTTACATCTTTGGATGAGATATTGATAAATTATAAATGAGAAAGAAGCATATCATTTGATCCCATCATTCTACTTATGACTACATGCTGTAAATAACCATGCATAGTAAGTACCAATATATGAGTAGTAAAATTACATATCAATGCAAACAGATAAAACTTCAGATAAATTATTATATTGCATATTTTTTCTAAATATTTATTTTTATCTGTTTTTAATCTTGAATAAAAAGTGATGCTTCCTATTGCAAGATGTAATAGTCAAATCAGATGTTTACAAATGATCAAAATGCTAAGAAAAGAGACTGTGAATGCTCACCCATTCACAGGATACCTGTATCACCACTCATCCCAACCTATCCCCTCCTCCACATACACATACAACCAAACCTTAGAAAATACACCATAAGAGGAGGAAGAATGAATGTAAGAGCTTCAAATGGAGAGCTCAGTAGAGGGATGTGAAATGAATTCTTCTGTACATGATTTGGTCTATTTGCTGATTTTGTTTCTCAACTTAAAACAAGCAAGTATCATCAGAGAGAAATTGAGGAAATGCCTCCATGAGATCCACTTCTAAGACATTTATTTTCTCAATTAGTGATCAATGGGAGAGGGCTCAGACTATTGTGGGTAGTACTTTCCGTGGGCTAGTAATTCTTGTTATATAAGAAAGTAGACTAAGCAAGCCATGAGAAGCAAGTCAGTAAGCAGCATCCATCTATTGCCTCTGCCTCAAACCCTAACTAAGACACTGCTAAGCAAACAGTACTTCTTATTTGCCCTAGACCAGTCCCAGTTGGCCTCCCTTAATCTGTGGAAGAAATCCGGGGTTCTGGTTACAGACAAGCAAGGACTTGAAATGGGTCAGCACTGGATCACCTAGGGCACAGAGTCTATGGACACACCCTGGAGGATTCTCCACAAGATCTTGGGATCACTGGTGAGTGGAACACAACATCTGTTCCAATCCAATAGCACGGGGCCTGAGACAGCAGAAGGGAAGCAGAAAACAGGCCTGACAGGGCCTGACAGGGGCACACGTCTCTTCCAGTTGGCACCAGCACCAGGTCACCTAGGGCTCAGAATCTGTGGACACACCCATGGTCCCCAGAGGACTCTGCACGTGATCTTAGGTCACTGACCAGACAGCTTTACAGTCCTCAAAGGAGACACCACTTCCAGGCACAGTAACATGCCCAGGATCATAGGACAAAAGGATCCCAGGATAACAGGAGCTGGGTCACAGCAGTATTTCAGGGTTTCAGAGGAAGCATGACTGCCAAAAACTCTGACACACCCAGAATCTCAGGTTCACAAGAGCCTACAATCAAAGGATCACAGAGGAAGCTGGACTCTGAGGAGTCCTGAATCAACTGGGATTATTGAAGGACAGGCTCCAATCAGATATATTGAGGGTAGCAAGCACTTGGGATAATCAGATGGAAAGAGACAAGCCTAAAAACAGAAGCAACAGAAACCAAGTTTACTTGGCATCATCAGAATCAAACTCTCCCACTGTAGTAAGAACTGGATAGACCATCACACCAGAAAAACAAAACATGGATCTAAAGTCACTTCTCATGATGATGATAGAGGACTTTAAGAAGGAAATGCAGGAAAATACAGATAAACAGCTAGAAGCCTTTAAAGAGGAAACACAAAAATCCCTTAGAGAGTTACAGGAAAACACTACGAAATAGATGATGGAATTAAACAAAACCATCTAGGAACTAAAAATGAAAGTAGAAACAATAAAGAAAACACAAAGTGAGACAAATGTGGAGATAGAAACCCTAGGAAAGAAATCAGGAATCATATATGTGAGCATCAGCAAAAGAATACAAGAGATGGGAGAGAGAATCTCAGGTGCAGAAGATTCCATAGAGAACATCGGCACAACAATCAAAGACAATACAAAATGCAAAAAGATCCTAACTCAAAACATCCAGGAAATCCAGGACACAATGAGAAGACCAAAACTACGGGTAATAGGAGTAGATGAGAATGAAGATTTTCAACATAAAGGGACAGCAAATATCTTGAGCAAAATTTTAGAAGAAAACTTCCCAAACCTAAATAAAGAGATGCCCATGAACATACAAAAAGCCTACAGAACTCCAAATAGACCGGACCAGAAAAAAAATTCCTCCTGATATATAATAATCAGAACAACAATTGCACTCAATAAAGACAGAATATTAAAAGAAGTAAGGAAAAAAGGTCAAGTAACATATAAAGGCAGGCCTATTAGAATTACTCCAGATTTCTCATCAGAGATTCTTTTTTTTTTTTTTTAAAGAATTAATTTTTTCATTAGGTATTTTCCTCATTTACATTTCCAATGTTATCCAAAAAGTTCCCAATAAACTCCCCACCCCACTCCCCTACCCACCCACTCCCACATTTTAGCCCTGGCATTCCCCTGTACTGGGGCATATAAAGTTTGCAAGTCCAATGGGCCTCTCTTTCCAGTGATGGCCGACTAGGCCATCTTTTGATACATATGCATCTAGAGTCAAGAGTTCTGGGGTACTGGTTAGTTCATAATGTTGTTCCACCTATAGGGTTGCAGATCCCTTTAGCTCCTTGAGTACTTTCCATAGCTCCTCCATTGGGGGCCCTGTGATCCATCCAATAGCTGACTGTGAGCATCCACTTCTGTGTGTGCTAGGCCCCGACATTGTCTCACAAGAGACAGCTAATATCTGGGTCCTTTCAGCAAAATCTTGCTAGTGTATGCAATGGTGTCAGCGTTTGGAAGGTCATTATGGGATGGATCCCTGGATATGGCAGTCTTTAGATGGTCCATGGTTTCGTCACAGCTCCAAACTTTATCTCTGTAACTCCTTCCATGGGTATTTTGTTGACAATTCTAAGAAGGGGCACAGTGTCCACACTTTGGTCTTTGTTCTTCTTGAGTTTCATGCGTTTAACAAATTGTATATTATATCTTGGGTATCCTAAGATTTTGGGCTAATATCCACTTATCAGTGAGTACATATTGTGTGAGTTCCTTTGTGATTGTGTTACCTCACTCAGGATGATGCCCTCCAGGTCCATCCATTTGCCTAGGAATTTCATAAATTCATTCCTTTTAATAGCTGAGTAGCACTCCATTGTGTAAATGTACCACGTTTTCTCTATACATTCCTCTGTTGAGTGGCATCTGGGTTCTTTCCAGCTTCTGGCTATTATAAATAAGGCTGCTATGAACATAGTGGAGCATGTGTCCTTCTTACCGGTTGGGACATCTTCTGGATATATGCCCAGGAGAGGTATTGCTGGATCCTCTGGTAGTATTATGTCCAATTTTCTGAGGAACTGCCAAACTGATTTCCAGAGTGGTTGTATAAGCTTGCAATCCCACCAACAATGGAGGAGTGTTCCTCTTTCTCCACATCCTCACCAGCATCTGCTGTCACCTGAATTTTTGATCTTAGCCATTCTGACTGGTGTGAGGTGGAATCTCAGGGTTGTTTTGAGTTGCATTTCCCTGCTCATCAGAGATTCTTAAAAGCCAAAAGATCCTGGACAGATGTTATACAGACACTAAAAGAACACAAATGCCACCCCAGGCTACTATACCCAATAAAACTCTCAATTACCATAGATGAAGAAACCAAAGTATTCCATGACAAAACCAAATTCACACAATATCTTTCCCCCAATCCAGCACTTCAAAGGATAATAAAGGGAAAACAACAACACAATGATGGAAACTAAACCCAAGGAAAGGCAAGAAAGTAATCGTTCAAAAAACCTAAAATAAGACAGCCACAAGAACAGGATGTCAACTCTACCAACAAAAATAATAGGAAGCAACAATTACTTTTCCTTAATATCTCTTAATATCAATGGACTCAATTCCCCAATAAAAAGACATAGACTAACAGAGTGGATACACAAACAGGACCCAACATTTTGCTGCTTACAGGAAACCCAACTCAGAGAAAACAACAGATACTACCTCAGAGTGAAAGGCTAGAAAAATTTTTTTCCAAGCAAACAGTGAGAAGCAACAAGCTTGTGTAGCCATTCTAATATCGAATAAAATAGACTTCCAACCCAAAGTTATCAAAAAAGACAAGGAGGGGCACTTTATACTCATCAAATTTAAAAATCTTCCAAGATGAACTCTCAATTCTGAATATCTATGTTCCAAATGCAAGGGCAGCCACATTCATTAAAGAAACTTTAGTAAAGCTCAAAGCACACATTTCACCTCACACAATAATATTGGGAGCCTTCAACACCCAACTCCCATCAGTGGACACATCCTGGAAACACAAACTAAACAGAGACACAATAAAACTAACAGAAATTAAGAAACAAATGGATTTAACAGATATCTACAGAACATTTTATCTTAAGACAATAGGCTAAACCTCCTTCTGAAAACCTCATGGCACCTTCTCCAAAATTGATCATATAATTGGTGATAGAACAGGCCTCAACAGATACAAATATATTGAAATTGCCCCATGCATCCTATCAGATAAACAAGAACTAAGGCTGTTCTTCAATAGCAACATAAATAATACAAAGCCAACATTCACGTGGAAACTGAACAATACTCTCCTCAATGAAAATTGGTCAAGGAAGAAATAAAGAAAGAAATTAAAGACTTTTTAGAGTTTAATGAAAATGAAGCTGGTTCTTTGAGAAAATCAAAAAGATAGATAAACCCTTAGCCATACTCACTAGTGGGCACAGGGACAGCATCTTAATTAACAAAATCAGAAATTAAAAGGGAGGCATAACAACAGATCCTGAAGAAATTCAAAACACCAATAGATCCTTCTACAAATGGCTATACTAAACAAAACTGGAAAACCTGTGTGAAATGGGCAATTTTCTAGACAGATACCAGGTACCAAAGTTAAATCAGGATCAGATTAATGTCCTAAACAGTCCTATATCCACTAAAGAAATGGAAGCAGTCATTAATAGTCTTCCAACCAAACAAAGCCCAGGACCAGATGGATTTAGTGCAGAGTTCTATCATACCTTCAAAGAAGACCTAATTCCAGTTCTTGTCAAACTATCCACAAAATAGAAACAGAAGGTACTCTACCCAATTCATTCTATGAAGCCACAGTTACTCTGATACCTAAACCACATAAAGACCCAACAAAGGTAGAGAACTTCATATCAATTTCTCTTATGAATATTGATTCAAAAATACTAAATAAAATCCTCGAAAACTGAATCCAAGAACACATCAAAACGATCATCCATCATGACCAAGTAGGCTTCATTCCAGGGATGCAGGGATGGTATAATATAAGGAAATCCATCAACATAATCCACTAGATAAACAAAATCAAAGACAAAAACCACATGATCCTATCTTTAGATGCAGAGAAAGCATTTGAAAACATCCAATACCCATTCATGATTAAAGTCTTGGAAAGATCATTAATTCAAGGCCCATGCCTAAATATAATAAAAGCAATCTACAGCAAACCAGTAGCTAACATCAAAGTAAATGGAGAGAAACTTGAAGCAATCCCACTAGAATCAGGGACTAGATAGACATGGCAGCCAATGTTCTCCCTACTTATTCAATATATTACTTGAAGTCCTAGCCATAGCAATTTGACAAGAAAAGGAGGTCAAAGTGATGTAATTGGAAAGGAAGAAGTCAAAATATCACTATTTGCAGATGATATGATATTATATATAAGTGACCCTAAAAATTCCACCAGAGAACTCCTAAACTGGATAAACAGCTTCAGTGAAGTAGCTGGATATAAAATTAAATGAAACATAACAGTGGCCTTTCTCTACACAAAGCACAAGCAGGCTGAGAAAGAAATTAGGGAAACAACTTTCACAATATTCACAAATAATATAAAATACCTTGGTGTGACTCTAACTAGGGAAGTGAAAGATCTGTATGATACAAAATTCACATCTCTGAAGAAGGACATCAAAGAAGATCTCAGAAGACGGAAAGATCTCCCTTGTTCATGGATTGGCAGGATCAATATAGTGAAAATGGCTATATTGCCAAAAGCATTCTACACATTCAATGCAATCCCCATCAAAATTCCAACTCAATTCTTCACCAAGATAGAAAGGGTATTTGCAAATTCATCTGGAATAACAAAAATCTCAGATAGCAAAAACTATTCTCAACAATAAAAGAACCTCTGGCTTAATCACCATGGTTAACTCAAGCTGTAATACAGAGAAATTGTCATAAAAACTGCATGGTACTGGTATAGTGCCAGACAGGTAGCTCAATGGAATAGAATTGAAGACCCAGAAATG
The DNA here is from genome assembly GCF_978045245.1 of Mus caroli. NCBI lineage: Eukaryota > Metazoa > Chordata > Mammalia > Rodentia > Muridae > Mus > Mus caroli. The sequence goes on along the minus strand of NW_028227260.1, from coordinate 105,302,498 downwards.
AACCCACACACTTATGTTCACTTGATCTTGACAAGGGAGCTAAAACCATCCAGTGGAAAAACGACAGCATTTTCCAAAAATGGTGCTGGCACAACTGGCAGTTATATGTAGAAGAATGTGAATTATTCCTCCTTGTACTAAGGTCAAGACTAAGTGGATCAAGGAACTTCACATAAAACCAGAGACACTGAAACTTATAGAGGAGAAAGTGGGGAAAAGCATCAAAGATATGGGCACAGGGGAAAATTTGTTGAATAGAACAGCAATGGCTTATGCTGTAAGATCGAGATTTGACAAAAGGAACCTCATAAAATTGCAAAGCTTCTGCAGGGCAAAAGACACTGGCAATAAAACAAAAAGACCACCAATAGATTGGGAAAGGATCTTTACCAATCCTAAATCAGATGTGGGACTAATATCCAATATATATAAAGAACTCAAGAAGATGGACTCCAGAAAACCAAATAACCCCACTAAAAAATGGGGCACAGAGTTAAAGAAAGAATTCTCACCTGAGGAATACGGAATGGCAGAGAAGCACCTGAAAAAAATGTTCAACATCCTTAATCATCAGGGAAATGCAACTCAAAACAACCCTGAGATTCCACCTCACACCAGTCAGAATGGCTAAGAGAAAAATTCAGGTGACAGAAGATGCTGGTGAGGATGTGGAGAAAGAGGAACACTCCTCCATTGTTGGTGGGATTGGAAGCTTATACAACCACTCTGGAAGTCAATCTGGCAGTTCCTCAGAGAATTGGACATAGTACTACCGGAGGATCCAGCAATACCTCTCCTGGGCATATATCCAGAAGATGTTCCAACTGGTAATAAGGACACATGCTCCAGAACGTTCATAGCAGCCTTATGTATAATAGCCAGAAGCTGGACAGAACCCAGATGTCCCTCAACAGAGGAATGGATACAGAAAATGTGATACATATACATAATGGATTAGTACTCAGCTATTTAAAACAATGAATTTATGAAATTCCTAGGCAAATGGATGGATTTGGAGGGTATCATCCTGAATGAGGTAACCCAATCACAAAATAACTCACATGATATGCACTCACTGATAAGTGGATATTAGCCCAGAAACTTTGAATATCCAAGATACAATTTGCAAAACACATGAAACTCAAGAAGTAGGAAGAGCAAAATGTGGACACTTAGCCAACTTCTTAGAATTGGGAACAAAACCCCCATGGAAGGAGTTACAGAGACAAAGTTTGGAGCTGAGATGAAATGGTGGACTATCCAGAGACTGTCCTCCGGGGGGTCCATCCCATAATCAGCCACCAAAGCAGACACTATTGCATATCCCAGCAAGATTTTCCTGAAAGGACCCTGACATATCTCTTGTGAGTCTATGCCAGTGCCTGGCAAACACAGAAGTGGATGCTCACAATCAGCTATTGGATGGAACCCCAATGGAGGAGCTAAAGAAAGTACCCAAGGAACTGAAGGGGTCTGCAATCCTATAGGTTGAACAGCAATATGAACTAACCAGGACCCCCAGAGTCTCTTGCTGCATTTGTAGCAGAAGAGAGCCTAGTTGGTCATCATTGGGAAGAGAGGCCCCTTGGTCTTTCAAACTTTATATGCCCCAATACAGGTGAAACACCAGGGCCAAGAAATGGGAGTGGGTGGGTAGGGGAGCAGGGGTAGGGAAGGTATAGAGAACCTTCAGGATAGCATTTGAAATGTATAGGTGACTCTAGGGACAGCATTTGAAATGTAAATGAAGTAAAAACTTAATAAAAAATTGGAAAAAGAAAAAGGTGTTGGCGCGGAGGGTGACAAACAGACATGGACACAAGGGTGTGTGTATCTGAATGAATGTTTTCTCAAAGTGAGCACCAGTCTTATAAGTGACTTTTACACAAAACAGAGGAATGAATACAAAAGGCTAACAGGAACCAACTGGCATAAAAATCAATGTTAACAAGTGGGATCAAAAGCAGCCCACCTAAGGCCAGCTTAATCTTAGAAGCTAGGGAAAGGGCTTCATGCCCTTGCCATATTTCCAATTCTAGTCTATTGTATATCCACCTTCACCCTAGGCCAATGTAAATTCCTGTTTATGGGTGTAACTCAGCTATCTATAGTTCTAAGTATTTACTCTAGTTTCTTCTTAGACCACAACCTTCCTTCTTCCTAGGTCATTGTAAATTCCTCTGTAGGGCAGTGACGCAGCTATCCATGCCCAGGGTTTGCTCAAGGACTACCTAGGACTGGTGAAGAATCTACCTTAGCTATATGTCAAAATCAATCCTTAGAGGCACTTATAATAAAGCAATATTGAGGGAAAGCACACAGATCCATTTACCAACTAAAGCAAGGACAGATTTGGAGCATTCGTTATTACATGATGCCACAGTTCTAGGAGACTAAGTTTCAGTGAACTTTTCCCCTCAGCACTGTGTCCAGGCTTTTGGGCCTGTCATGCGGGTCACTACTGGAGTGGATGTGGCAGTCTTTATCTACATGTGACCTGTATAAGACCAAACAAGTCAACATTTTATCATAGACAAGGATTAACACTCAAAATTTTAGACCTTATTAAGGCGCTATGGTAAGTTGATTGCTACGTGGAGGATAACTGCGGGTTTTTATTTTGAGAGTGTGGCTTCCAGTAGTTAATCCTGATCTAGTGGATACTCTATACCTTTGAACATAGAGGAAATGTTAGTTGGACTTAGTGGGTTATTTTTTAAAAAATGGAACAAAACATGATATTGAATGAGAAGTTGGAGTAGGCAATAGAATAGAGTTGGAGATAGAAAATGAGCCTAGATAGGATCATTTTTCATCATATACATGAATAATATTTATAAGGGGCCTAAAATAGATGCTACCAATTAAGAGTTTTCCCTACCTTCACATGACACCAAACTATTGAATATACTTTTAAGGACACAAAAGAGCCAAAATGTAGCATATGTTGATTTAAGGGTAACAAAATTGAGGTGCAATAATGTAAAGTTTACCAAAAATCAAACTATTAAGTGGAAAAAAGACAATTTCCTTCTAAGAAATATATTTTATGAGTGCATACTCTCAAATGCAACTTCATAAGTGTGGTAATTTATAAAACAGTAAGCATTCCAAAAACAAGTCAAGACAGTCTAAAAACTACACACATTGGAGCCTTAAATGTATCACTTCTAAAACCTCATCCCTCATAAATTCTAATTTAATGACATATATTGGAAACCTGGCTCTTTAATGGATCCGATGATCCAAATATTCTTTCGTCAGTCACAAGTTGCATAAAAGTTCTCTTGAGAAATAGGCTGAAGGGCTCCATTGTCTCAAAGGAACTCTTCCAGCCCAAAGGTTCTGTGATTGATGTTTTATATCAAGAAGATTTTTATTTCATTATGTGAAAAAAGTGTATCTATTAACACTCTGTAATATCCCTCAGGCCATCTTCCATTTTCAAAAATCATGAATTCAGTTATGTTTTCAAACACGGTTCTCATCAGTTTAGGTTTAGTAGATGAAACATAGATGTGTCTCAGGGCATATCAAAAGAGCTGTTTCACTAAAAGGGAAAGAAAATTCCTTTCATTTTTCAAATTCATCCATTCTTCCCTTATTAAAATATATAACAAACCATTTACATATTTCACTAGTCATATTAAATATATCTATTTTTGTTTACCTAGCATATTACATTTTCAATTTGTCAATATCTGTTTGTCAATATCAATTTGTCAATTTGACATTATCTGTTTCAAGCTTTACAATAACCTTATTAGCATCCACAAAACAGCAGTTGTATATCATTATTTCTTTCCTTCTATATCAAATGTTACAGTTCACAGTCTTTTACATCAAATAATCATGTTATTTACTATTTACTATACCACTGAAGGAGATCTAGAAATGTCTTAGACAAAAACACTTTCTAAATGTCTCTGCATTGGGCTGGGAATCTAAGATAAAGTAATTAAAATAAAACTCAGCAGGGTGAGTAGCACTAGGGAGATAATATTTGGCACTGGTGTTGTTTTAATTACCTAAGTCCTGAAGAGCCCAGAGTCTTCATTTAGAGGGCAAAGAAATTGATGGTCAGAGAAGACTTGATTAAATAGTCTAGTGGAAGGAGGAATTTGTACTTGAGTGATAAGAAAACCTATAGCTAGGGACAAATGGTAAATGTCATTTATAGCAGTAGCTTAGTAGAAAGCATGACATGGACATAAATTAATCTTAGATATAGAGTACAAGGGAGATGGTAGCAAACAGTATAAAAGAGTTTCCTAGGTAGAGCTTATAATCTAGTGGAAAAGAGAAAGTACATGCGAAACAATAAGGAACATCTATGTTTATTTTAACTAATCTAGTGAAAAGAAAAAAAAATAATCTCTTTTAAAAAGATACAAATATTTCTATTATCTGTTGACCTGATAATCACTAGTTAATATAGATTGAACTTGTAGGAATGTTCCAATATTTCACTTATATGTCTGATAGTTACTAGTTTTCAGTAGAAATCTTGCCTGGGCTACTAGCCAAAGCATGGAAGGACACCTCCTTCAGTTACCTAGATCATTTCACAATATTGTTCCTTGGTTCAACTGGCAAGTATAGTGAAAGAGCAAGAAAGGAAGTGTAATCATGCATTCCATTTTACCACCTTGACTTAGAAGTTAGGGGGTTAATTAGGCAACATTCTCCCACAAAACAATAAAAAGTATCTACTTTATTTAAAATAGAAAATATATGGACATTACCTCTTAAAGAAAGAGTGATACACTTCTAAAATTAATAAGTGTGAGATCAAAAATATCACCGTTCATATTGTTGTTCCTCCTATGGTGCTGCCAAGGGTTGGTGAGCAGGTTGAGGGGGAGGGGATAGAGCGTTTTCAGAGGTGAAACCAGGAAATGGTATAACATTTGAAATGCAAATAAAGAAAATATCTAATAAAAAAGAAATATCACTGTTATTTTCATAAAACTATATCAGCATTCAAATGGAGAGTATAAAGCAGGCAGTTGAATTGTATCTGGTCTTCAGGATAGCAGTGTTAGCAGATATACAGCAATAGGAGCTGTTCAATAATATGGATTTAAGTAAGGATATAAATAAGAACATCTAAATAAAAGAAAACAAGTGCAAGGGTTCCTGAAGACTACAGCATGGAAGTTCATGAAGAAAAGGAGGAACAATAAGAACTGAGCAAAAAGGGTTTTGTTTTGTTTTCATCTATTTGTTCACAACACATATGCTGACACACTTACTTTAATTTCAACTAACCATGAGAATATTTTTTAATATAAAGAGTCTATGACTGTTTTCCAAAACAGCCTAGCTGATTTTAATTTTTCTGCCACTGTTTCATAATTTAAGGCCTAAGAAATATGAGCCTTTCTATTAAGCATTATATTTAGTCATATTGAAATTATCAAAAAAGTATTACACTCAGATTAATATTGTGTCCAACTATAAGTAAAAGTCTTCACCCTCTAAAAGTCAATTTTCAAGTTCTTAAAATTATTCATTCCTTTTGAGGCATTGTCCACAATAATGACTTTTTTTCCTGTGCATATTCAGGACACATCCATTTTTCTCAGAAATGTTTAGTCTAACCAAACCCATATATGACTATTTCTTTTGATACCCATATTCTGGGAAACTTCTTTTGGTTGATGTATTTGAGGATTCTCATTACAAATGTTTGAAAACATAGATTAACTTACAGAGAATGGTAAATACACATAACTAAAATCTTTGTAATTATAAATATAGTACTTTAACATAACAAAGGTAAGAATCAACACATTGTAAATATGAGCTACACCACAGAGAGTTCCCTGGGCTTCTACTGAGGGGCAGAGAATATTTTTGTATTCTAACACATACATGAGCTATCACATATTACCCTTATTAATATAAATTTCCAAAATACTTGTATATGTTATATTTTCTCCTCTATATATGATAAGAATGCAGAATAAAACTTTGTTGATAATATTTTTCTCATTATGAAGCAAGGTTAATTGAGTATCTGGAAACATTATGTAATTCTATTATATATTCATATGTTTTTAAGGTCACATTTACAAATAGCAGAGAATTAGTCAAGAAGATTGAAAAATTATAATCATATTATTGTCTTGCCTATATATCTATATATGTATACATCTGTACATCTATACTTTTATTCATCTATACATCTCTCTATGTATCTGCATATACATATGCATCTATCTATCTATACACATGCATATATATGCATATATATATATATATATATATATATATATATATATGTACTTATATGAAATGGAAATTTCTGGCTATGTCACATGATGCGGTTGACTCATGTGATATTTTGCTGAGGCAGACCCATGAGAGGACATGTGATGTTTCTAGAGATATAAGTAGGACTCAACAATGCAGTGACAGCATTCTTGCATAGTTTACTATGCCAAATTCAGAGAACTTCTAGAGTCCTGGCTGGCTTTGTTTATTTCTGTTGACTTGTACTGATTTGGCAGAGTCCTGGCTGTTTCTGCTGGATAGTGTTGATGCTGTCAATTTATGTTTGGTGACATTCTTTGAACTGGATTGTTGGTATCCTGAAACTACTGAGCTGAACTGCGTGCATTACTTACAAACAGGTCTACATCCTGATCATCATATTACCCAACTTTTCTCCCCTACTTTTGGACAGTGGGCTAGAAGGATGGTCAAAGAATTTAAGAACCTTATCTCAGAGGAGGTCTTAAAAAAATCTAAACCTACATCTATAAATATATATACCTATATACCCACATATCTATATATCTATATGTCTATATATCCATATACCTATATACCAATATCTATATACATATATCTATACATCTATATAGAGAGATCTAGATAGATAGGTAACAAATTTATGGATAATGATGTACATGTATCCATATAAAGATAGAGATAGAAATAGAGGTGAAAAAAATAATAGAGATAGATAGTTAGATAGATAGATAGATAGAGGCATAGATAGATATGCATATATTAATATACCATATACATATATTCATATACATATCTATATCTGTACCTATCACTATATGTGTGTGTGTGTGTGTGTGTGTGTGTGTGTGTGTGTGTGTAGAGAGGGGGGAGGGAAAGGGAGAGGGAGAATGAGAGAGAGAGAGAGAGAGATCTGCATGAACCTTCCATTATCCTTTCAAAGAGAATAAGACTAACAGAACTGATGGAATGGAACATGCATTCACACAGTGAGATTCATCACCATTGGTACTCTATTTGCAGAGATGCCAGCTCTATTGATTGTGTGCCCTTGAAGAGACACCTTAATTCATCTGAGCTTTAGTTACTGATTTTTAAAATGGTGTTTCTGCTCCCATTTTAAGTAGTTAAGAGAGCTAAATGAGGCAGTAAATACTTGAATTAAAATGATAAATATACTTATTTTAATTATTAACCAACAGTTTTCTTCCTGTGATACCGTTTGCTAGCTTAAGTTCCTAATGAGACATGATTTCTATTCTATATGATCCTGAAACAGCTCTATATTGGATCACTATTTTTATTCATTGAAAATCATCCTTAAATACAATACTTAAGAGAAAAGAACTTGCCATATAAACAAGGAGATTATAACCTGTAATTTGTAATGCCCAGGCTCTGAATTTAGAAATGTCCAGTCTATTTTGCCTTTTTACTGGTAGTGCGATGGTAGACAAACGACTTTACTTTCTGAGTCATAGCTTCACCATATGCAACACATGTTTGACAATTTTCCATATCTCTTGAGCATATAAGATTTAAATTTATTGGAACAGGACATAAAGCGTTAGGGCACTAGTTTGCATTAAATATATGCCACAGCACAGCATCATGTATCATATCTGAACCCAGGCTAAATTTTCTCTCTCCTTCACCCAAATTCTGGAGAAAAATGATATCCTGTTTTAGTGGGTGAAAAGGTCCCTTTATTTATCACAATGGAAGGAGTTACTCCTTACAGTCATTTAAGTGTCATTGACTTTAATAGGTGATCAAATTAATATAATTCATCAAACCATACCATAGCTTTTATTGACCTTCAAATATATCTTAATAAATTTGGATGCCTTTATGTTGTAAGACACTTTGAAGGACAATTGCTTTATCTTGTCCTATGGAGTTATAACGTTAAGCTGCAACACATCCCATGAATCCTTACTTTCACAGCATTAGCACCTGCTGTCACCTGCAGAGTATTCCTGTTAGAGTCTAAGGAAACACATGTTGCTGTTACCTCCACATATGTCATGTACTGTGAGCCTTCTCTCTATTCAAACATGGACCTTGAACTCTCTAAGATTTTACAAGAGGAAATTATCATAAATATGCCAATATCACCACAGAATCTCTTTTAAGCAGCCCTGTAGTGATGATCTTTTACTGTTCCCATTCTATGGAAAATAAATGAATGCAATAGAAATTATTTATATTTTGAAATGTGGAAAGTAAATAAAAGAGCAGACATTTCAAATTTTTATATAGTAATGGAAAAAAAAGATTTCGTGGTGAGGAATTTTTCTTACTGCATTTAATGATCCACCTGTTGAAAGTGACAGGTGAGATTGTATAAATATGTGTCAAAGACATTAATATTGTCTTTCCTATACTTATGAATACTACATGAAAAGGAGAGATTTTAAAATGTGATTTATGTCAAGGCTAAACTTAGCTGAAATATCTAACTAGTCCAGATTTAATCACAAGCATAATTGTTGAGCAACATATACGCCTGAGAAGTATGAATAAGGAAGACAAATGATTGCCACAGCCAAAGCTTTTCTAGACATTGAAAGAGGCAAAAATAAGGATTATATCAAAATCTTTCTAGAAGTAATCAGCCCTGGGTAATGCCTTGTTTTTTTTCACCTGACTGCTCATTTCAGACTTCTGGCTTCCAAACTCTGAAGAATCAACTGTATAAACCATATTAAGATCATATTAAGATGAACAAAAATTGTCTGTTGTCATAATTTCTGCCTCTATTTGCTAAACTTGTGAGCAGTTACTTTGTATAGTTGAAGAATTCTGGTCTAAAAGTCTTCTTAGTTAAAGTTATAATGAATGCCTTCTCTTCTTTTTCTTCACACACACATACATACACACACACACACACACACACACACACACACACACACACACACACACATTCTTCCTTTGTTTTTGCACTTAAGTGTGGAACTTCTGAATTGCCAGATATTGGAATAGCCATGTCATAATTGCACCCAAATTAAAGTCACAAAATTGATGTTATCAGTGTCCCTTTATATCTAAGACTTGAACATAATGTCTCAACATGTAATGCAATCTATAAAGCTCTAATAGTCTACAATGGCCAAGACTGTCAGACAATAGAGACCCTATAGATTATAAAAGGTAAAATGTGTTGGTCTGTCAATGACACTCCATTAGAAAATTTATAAAATATCAAATAAAAATTAATTGAGTAAGAATTATGTTCAAGAAAATGCTGATTTGGTAAAATTATAGCTTATATAATGTGAAATTAAATTTACATTCATCAGTCTTACTTTTATAGATGAGTTATCTAAAATAATTTCATTATTAGACTTGTCCATGTTTGAACAACTGCTAAATTTGATGAACAAAATCAAAATCAGATGCATGGGAATCAGACTTTAGAATTAAAACAGAGCTCAAGTGACACTAGTTATTAGAAAGCTTCCTCAGTGTTTATTGAAAAATGGAATCGGTATGAAAATGGCTTTTGTTATCCAAAGCAATTTATAGATGTAATGAAATCTTTATCAGAATTCATGTAACATTCTTCACAGAATTTTTTTAAATGCTTAACCTCATAAAGACCCACACACAAAAATCCTGAACAGCTAAAGTAAATTTGAGGGAAAAGATAACAATAAAAATTGTGAGGGTGTCACCATAACTTATTTTAATTTACTACATACACAGAGTTGCATGGTACTTGGCATTAAAGAAAATGGATGTGTGGGATATAACTGATTTCCTAGAATTTAATCTACCCATCTATAAATATTTGTTTATCTTTAAGATATAAAAACAACCATAATTAGAGAAAGAAAAGTATCTTCCACAAATAAGCTTTAAAACATTGAAGAATGAGCATAGATACCTATATCCAACCTTGAATACAACACAGTTTCTAATTATCAAATGCACTACCATAGTATCTGGAAGAGTTGGTTAGAGAAAAATGCTTTAATAAATAAGTATATTAAAAGATATTCAAACAGTATTGTAATCACTCAGGATTTAGAGCATGGGTTGTTTTTTCCCCATTCCCACTTTTTTTTATTAGATATTTACTTTATTTATATTTTAAAAGTTGTCCATTTTCCTGGTTTCCCCTCTGAAAACCACAGATCTCTCCAACACACGCACACAGTTTTCCTGGCCTTTGCATTCCACTACACTGGGTCAAAGGGCCGTCATAGGACCAAGAGCCTCTCCACACATTGATGAACAACTAGGTCATCCTCTGCTCCATATGCAGCTGGAGCCATGAGTTCCACCATTTGCATTCCCTGGTTGGTGATCTAGTCCCTGGGAGCTCTGGGGTTACTGGTTAGTTCATATTGTTGTTCCTTCTATGGGAATGCTAAACCCTTCAGCTCTTTGGGTACTTTCTCTAGCTCCTTCATTGGGGAACCTGAGCTCAGTCCAATGGTTGGCTAAGAACATCCACCTCTGTATTTGTCAGGCAATGGTGGATCCTCTCTGGAGACAGCTATAACTGGCTTCTGTCAATAAGCAGTTGTTGGAATCCACAAAAGTGTCGGGGTTTCGTGATTGTATATGGGATGGATCCCCAGGTGGGGCAGTCTCTGAATGGTGATTCCTTCAGTTTCTACTCCACACATTGTCTCTGAAACTCCTTCCATGGGTATTTTGTTTCCCCTTCTAAGAAGGATCAAAGTATCTACACTTTTGTCTTCCTTCTTCTTGAGTTTCCTGTGATTTATAAATTGTATCTTGGGATTTCCAAGCTTCTGGGATATTATCCAATTATCAGTGAGTACATACCATGTGTGTTCTTATGTGATTGGGTTACCTCACTCAGGATGATATTTTCTAGTCCCATCAATTTCCCTAAGGATTATATAAATTTATAGTTTTTAACAACTGCATAGTATTCCATTGTTTAAATGTTCCACATTTTCTTTATCCATTCCTTTGTTGAGAGACATCTGGGTTCTTTCCAGAATCTAGCTATATATATATATATATATATATAATATTAGCCCCCCCCCTATTGGGTTTAGGATTGGAAAAGATCTTTTGCAAATCTATTGGTTGTCATTTTGTCTTATTGACAGTGTCCTTTTCCTTATACAAGCTTTGCAATTTTATCAGGTCCTTTTTTGTTGATTCTTGATTTTACAGCACAAACCATTGTTGTTCTGTTCAGGAATTTGTCCTCTGTGCCCATATCTTTGAGGCTTTTCCCCACTTTCTCCTATACAAGTTTCAGTGTCTCTGGTTTTATGTGCACTTCCTTGATCCACTTAGACTTGAGCTTTGTACAAGGAGATGAGAATAGATCAATTCAATTCACATTCTTCTACGTGCTAACTGCCAGTTGAGCCAGCACCATTTGTTGCAAATGCTGTCTTCTTTCCACTGGATGGTTTTACCTCTTTGGTCAAAGATCAATTGTGGGTTGATTTCTGGTCTTTCAATTCTTTCCACTTACCTGCCTATCATAGTTTGAGGATTATTGGAATTAGGCCTTCTTTGATGGTTATATAGAACTCTGTACTAGACACATCTGTTCCTGGGCTTTTCTTTTTATTTATTTATTTATTTATTTATTTATTTATTTATTGGTTGGATGGTTGGGACTCTATTAATGACCGTTTCTATTTCTTTAAGGGATATGGGACTCTTTTGATCATTAATATGATCCTGATTAACTTTCGAACCTTCTCTCTGTCTAGAAAATTGTCCATTTCATCCAGATTTTCCAGTTTTTTGAGTATAGGCTTTTGTATTAAGATCTAATGACATTTTGAATTTCCTCAGATTCTGTTGTTATGTCTCACTTTTCATTTCTGATTTTGTTAATTAGTATACTATTCCTGTGCCCTCTCATTTGTCTGGCTAAGGGTTTATATATCTTGTTGATTTTGATAAAGGACCAGTTTGGTTGATTCTTAGTATAGTTCTTTTTGTTTCGACTTGAATGATTTCGCCCCTGAATTTGATTATTTCCTGCCATCTACTTGTCTTGTGTGAATTTGCTTCCTTTTGTTCTAGAGCTTTTAGGTGTGCTGTCAAGCTGCTAGTGTATGCTCTCTCCAGTTTCTTTTTGGAGGCACTCAGAGCTATGAGTTTCCTCTTAGCACTGCTTTCTTTGTGTCCCATATGTTTGGGTATGTTGTAGCTTCATTTTCATTAAACTCTAAGTACTCTTTAATTTCCTTCTTTATTTCTTCCTTGACCAAGTTATCATTGAGTAGAAAGTTTTTCAGCTTCCACGTGTATGTGCTCTTTGATTATTTATGTTGTTATTGAAGATCATTCTTAGTCCATGGTGACCTGATAGGATGCATGGGATTATTTCAATCTTCTTGTTTCTGTTAAGGCCTGTTTTGTGACTGATTATATGGTCAATTTTGGAGAAGGTACCTTGAGGTGCTAAGAAAAAGATATATTCTTTTATTTTAGGATAATGTGTGTGTGATATGTGTGTGTGTGTGTGTGTGTTAAATCCATTTGTTTCATAACTTCTGTTGGTTGCACTGTGTCTCTGTCTATTTTCTGTTTCCATGATTTGTCCATTGATGAGAGTGGAGTGTTGAAGTCTCCCACTACTATTGTATGTGGTGCAATGTGTGCTTTGAACTTTACTAAAGTTTCTTTAATGAATGTAGATGCCATTACATTTGGAGCAAATATGTTCATAATTGAGAGTTCATTTTAGTAGATTTTAACTTTGATGAGTGTGAAGTGCCCCTCCTTGTCATTTTTGATAACTTTGGGTTGGAAGTCGATTTTATTATATATTAAAATGGTTACTCCAGCTTGTTTATTCTGACCATCAGTTTGGAAAATTGTTTTCCAGCCTTTTATTCTGAGGTAGTGTCTGTCTTTGTCCCTGAGGTGGGTTTCCTGTATGAGGCAAAATGTTAAGTCCTGTTTATGTAGCCAGTCTGTTAGTCTATGTATTTTTATTGGGTAATTGAATCCATTGATATTAAAAGATTTCAAGGAAAAGTAATTGTTGCTTCCTGATATTTTTGTTGTTAGAGTTGGGATTCTCTTCATCTGATTATCTTCTTTTAAGTTTGTTGAAAGATTACTTTCTTGCTTTTTCTAGGGTGTAGTTTCCCTCCTTATCATGGAGTTTATTTATTAACTTTGGAAGGGCTGGATTCATGGAAAAATATTCTGTAAATTTGATTTTGTCATGAAATACTTGGGTTTCTCCATCTATAGCAATTGAGAGTTTGTTGGGTATAGTAGCCTGGGCTGACATTTGTGTTCTCTTAGGGTCTGTATGACATCTGTCCAAGATCTTCTTGCTTCCATAATCTTTATTTAGAAGTCTACTGTAATTCTAATAGGTCTGCCTTTATATGTTTGATCTTTTTCCCTTACTGTTTTTTATATTATATCTTTATTCAGTGCATTTGGTGTTTTGATGATTATGTGTTAGGAGGAATGTCTTTTCTGGTCCAGTATATTTGGAGTTCTGTAGGCTTCTTTTATGTGCCTGGGTATCTCTTTCTTTAGGAGAGAGTAGTTTTCTTCTATAATTTTGTTGAAGATATTTACTGGCACTCTAAGTTGAATATCTTCATTCTCATTTATCCCTATTATCCTTAGGTTTGTTCTTCTCATTGTGTCCTGGATTTCCTGGATGTTTTGAATTAGGATCTTTTTGCATTTTGCAAATTATTTGATTATTATGTCTATGTTTTCTATGGAATCGTCTGCACCTGAGAGTCTCTCTTCCATCTCTTGTATTCTGTTTGTGATGCTTGCATCTATGGTTCCTGATTTCTTTCCTAAGATTTCTATCTTCAGAGTTGTCTCCCTTTGTGATTACTTTATTGTTTCTACTTCCATCTTAGATCCTTTATGGTTTTATACAATTCCTTCACCAGTTTTGTTGTGTTTTCCCGTAAATCTTTAAGGGATTTTTGTGTTTCTTCCTAAGAGCTTCTACCTGTTTATCTGTGTTCTCGTGTATTTCTTCAAGGGATTTATTAATATCCTTCTTAAAATCCTCTACCAGCATCATGAGATATAATTTTAAATATCAATCTTGCTTTTCTGGTGTTTTGGGGTATCCAGGACTCACTGTGGTGTGAGTACTGAGTTCTGATGATACCAAGTATTCTTGGTTTCTGTGGTAAGATTCTTGCATTTGCCTTTCGCCATCTGGTAATCTTTGCTGGTAGATGTTCTTTCTGTTCTGGCTGGAGCTTGTTCTGCCTGTAAGTCTTTAAACCTGTGTCAGCACTCCTGGGAAGCCAGCTCTTTCCTGGCAAAACCAGTGCACTGAGCCAGAGCATTGGGGAACATCTCCACCTCCTGGAAAATAGAGAACTCCTCTGAGTCTTGGGGTCAGAGCACTCCCAGGATGCAATCTCTCCTCTGGCAGGGAAAGTGCACAAAGGACTGAGGATCATCTCCACCTCCTGACTGCAGATGTAAGCCCATAGAACCCTGTCCCAGCTGCTCTGCTGCTTCTGTGGCCTGTGCTCTCCTGAGTGGACCCACCTTAAAGAGACACCAGAGAGAAAATGGCAATCTCCCCTGAGTCTTTAGATCAGAGCACTCCTTGTAGGCAAGCTCTCCTCTGGTGGGAACCTGAATAATCCTCTTCTTCATTACAAATGGTCTATCTTCCTCATGTCCAACACGCATACACACACACACACACACACACACAGAGAGAGAGAGAGAGAGAGAGAGAGAGAGAGAGACAGAGAGACAGAGAGACAGAGAGACAGAGAGAGAGAGACAGAGAGACAGAGAGACAGAGAGACACAGAGACAGAGACAGAGAGAAAGACAGAGACAGAGAGAGGCAGAGAGACAGAGATAGATACAGAGAGACAGGCAGAGAGAGAGAGAGACAGACACACACACACACACACACACACACAGAATCTAGATTGCATATTAGAAACAAAACACATGACATTTGGTTTGTGCTTATATGACTAACATCCTTTTCTCCAGCTCTATTTTCCTGAAATTATCCTAATTCCAATATTCTCTTTGCTAACTAGCAGTATAGATATGTAATAACACCTTTCTGATTTATCAATAGTCACTTAGGCTGGTCCATATACATGGTATTATGAATGGTATTTCAATGAACACAGAAGTTGGGCTATCTCTTTGGTGTTTTCATGTGGATTCTAAGCTATATTCTCTTTACAGTGTGATCTCCTATGAAAATGAATTAATTTTCACTGAGGTTCTGAAAGCACTCTATAGCTTTTTTGAGTATGAGTTTTTTTCATGAGAATAAACATTTTGTGTACTAAAGAAGCACCTTTCTTAATATATTTATGATTTCCTTTGTATGATTTCTCTTCCACTGACAGAAACATACATGAAATACTATGTGCTAGATTTTATGGGCACGTTCTGTAAGTACATTTAGTGAGATGTCTTCATCAATAATCTATTCATCTGAAACTTTATTCCAGCAACGAAGCTTAAGGAAAATACAAAATGGGGTGGTATTATCAGGGCTGACAGAGGAGTAAAATCCTGTCATACATTGAAAATAAATCAAGAGTTTTGCTCAAAATATAAAACATATCATTCTTTAATGACAGAAATCTGTGGAGCACAACAAAGAACAGGACAGACTTCAGTTTTATCTGGAATTTTCTTGCTTGTAAAATCATCTCAGTTCACATTATGCACTGGAATTCTCTCTCCGTTTGTTTTAATAGCCTGTGAAATGGAGAAATCCTGCCAGTGTCCTCCACTTGTCCTCTACTGCAATCTTACCTGGCAAGCTGTACGAAGCAGTACAATAGCTAATTTCTAGATAAGTATATCTTAGGACACCATACAAAAATCAGTTGCAAGTTTGGGCTGCCAGCTTGAATTTTCTAAACATAATAGCTTAGATGTAGGAGGAATAGAGGAGATATTTTGCTTCAGATACATTTCTATCCACTGATAGTGGTGAGGAACAGTTAAAGGGATGGAGCCTATTATTATGGTTCTTTTTTTGAAAGAATGGTTTTAAACACAGAACCACTTTCTTTTCTTTTATTTCTGCCTATAGCCTGGGCTCAGTTACCAGAATGTTTATAAAAGAGTTTTAAAGGTAAGGGAAGCAGGCCCTTGAGAAGGCTGAGCTGCAGCTTTGATTTACTTAAGAATTACATGAATTGCAGCACAAATATGAAATAGATACAAAATAGGTTGCTAAGAAACAGTATTGGGTTCCTTAAAATATTTGTTTCATTTGAGTAGAATACATAGAAATGCTAAAATAGCCTCAGAAAAGGCATCACTCTAAGACAACAAACAGGGATTACATTCAGTTTTTCATGAAGATGGATGCAGAATCCTATAATGGATTTCCAATACACTAGTTGTGAGTGCTAAAAAGAAATAGCAACAGTTTAATTATGGAAGAGCTTATTTGAGGCCTCTACTTTACCCTTAATGCTATATGTAATGCATTGGTTATGTAGATTTAGTGTCTTCCATAAAGAAATGTAAAATAGAAAAATATCTCAGAAACAAAGCAGTATAAGAAGAAATTAACCCAAACAAGTCAATGACCTTTCTGTAAACAAAGGATATACAGGCTGAGAAAGAAATTAGGGAAAAAAAAAACACCCTTCTCAATAGTCACAAATAATATAAAATACCTTGTGACTCTAACTAAGGAAGTGAAAGATCTGTATGATAAGAACTTCAAATCTCTGGAGAAAAAAATTAAAGAAGATCTCAGAAGATGGAAAGATCTCCCATGCTCATGGATTGGCAGGATCAATATAGTAAAAATGGCTATCTTGCCAAAATTAATCTACAGAGTCAATGCAATCCCCATCAAAATTCCAACTCAATTCTTCAACGAATTAGAAAGGGCAATCGCAGATTCATCTGGAATAACAAAAAACCTAGGATAGCAAAAACTCTTCTCAAGGATAAAAGAACCTCTTGTGGAATCGCCATGCCTGACATAAAACTGTACTACAGAGCAATTGTGATTAAAAACTGAATGGTACTGGTATAGCGACAGACAAGTAGACCAATGGAATATAATTGAAGACCCAGATATTAACCCACACACCTATGGTCACTTGAACTTTGACAAGGGAGCTAAAACCATCCAGTGGAAAAAAGACAGCATTTTCAACAAATGGTGCTGGCACAACTGGCAGTTATCATTTAGAAGAATGTGAATTGATCCATTCCTATCTCCTTGTACTAAGGTCAAATCTAAGTGAATTGAGGAACTTCACATAAAACCAAAGACACTGAAACTTATAGAGGAGAAAGTAGGGAAAAACCTCGAAGATATGGGTACAGGGGAATAATTCCTGAATAGAAGAGCAATGGCTTGTGCTGTAAGATGGAGAATCGATAAATGAGACCTCATAAAGTTGCAAAGCTTCTGTAAGGCAAAAAACACCATCAATAAGACAAAAAGGCCACCAACAGATTGGGAAATGATCTTTACCTATCCTAAATCAGATAGGGGACTAATATCCAATATATATAAAGAACTCAAGAAGGTGGACTCCAGAAAATCAAATAACCCCATTAAAAAATGGGGCTCAGCACCGAACAAAGAATTCTCACCTGAGAAACACTGAATGGCAGAGAAGCACCTGAAAAATGTTCAACATTCTTAATCATCAGGGAAATGCAAATCAAAAGAACCCTGAGATTCTACCTCACACCTGTCAGAATGGCTAAGATCAAAAATTCAGGTGACAGCAGATGCTGGCTAGGCTGTGGAGAAAGAGGAATACTCTCCATTGTTGGTGGGATTGCAAGCTTGCACAACCACTCTGGAAATCAGTCTGGCGGTTCCTCAGAAAATTGGACATAGTACTACCTGTTGATCCAGTGATACCTCTCCTGGGCATATATCCAGAAGATGTCCCAACCAGTAAGAAGGACACATGCTCCACTATGTTCATAGCAGCCTTATTTATAATAGCCAGAAGCAGGAAAGATCCCATATGCCCCTCAACAGAGGAATGGATACAGAAAATGTGGTACATTTACACAATGGAGTACTACTCAGCTATTAAAAAGAACGAATTTATGAAATTCCTAGGCAAATGGATGGACCTGGAGGCCATCATCATGAGTGAGGTAACCCAATCACAAAAGAACTCACACAATATGTATTCACTGATAAGTGGATATTAGCCCAGAAACTTAGGATACCCAAGATATAAGATACAATTTGCTAAATGCATGAAACTCAAGAAGAACGAAGACCAAAGTGTGGACACTTTGCCCTTTCTTAGAATTGGGAACAAAGCACCCATGAAAGGAGTTACAGAGACAAAGTTTGGAGCTCAGAGAAAATGATGGACCATCTAGAGACTGCCATACCCATGGATCCATCCCATAATCAGCCTCCAAATGCTGACACTATTGCATACACCAGCAAGATTTTGCTGAAAGAACCCAGATATAGCTGTCTCTCATGAGACTATGCTGGGACCTAGTAAACACAGAAGTGGATGCTCACAGTCAGCTATTGGATGGACCACAAGGCCCCCAATGGAGGAGCTAGAGAATGTACCCAAGGAGCTAAAGGGATCTGCAATCCTATAGGTGGAATAACAATATTAACTAACCAGTACCCCCCTGGAGCTCGTGTTTCTAGTTGCATATGAATCAGAAAATGGCTTAGTGGGCCATCAGTGGAAAGAGAGGCCCATTAGTTGTGCAAACTTCGTATGCCTCAGTACAGGGGAATGACAGTGCCAAGAAGTGGAGTGGGTCGGTGGGCGACTGGGTGGGGGAGCGTAGGGTTACTTTTGGGATAGCATTGTTAATGTAAATGAAACAAATACCCAATAAAAAAAGAAAAGAAAAGAAAAAAGGAAGAAAGCTTATCACAAGTTCTGTTACATGCATGCAACTGAAGGCACTGACAAGAACAGTAAAGCACTAAACAAAAAAGATGGAATGCTCAAATTGGGATAATCACCAAGAATGCCATTATATCTATAAGTACAAAAAGAAGAAGACTGCAAATAAATCCAGTACTAAGGAGAAGAGTTAATCACAGAGCTCAGGGAAGATTTATTTAAATGTCTTGAGAGTAGGGGAACACATATTTTATATTTTTAATACAGCTAATTGCTTACAAATGACTTAGATGTACATTAATACCTTTAGCTAACCTTGCTCAATCAGACTGCTTTTGGAGAAGGTCCAATGATGTAAAAATTAATGAAACTCCAGAATATTCTGAGCATTTTTGTTGTCAATATAAGTCAAATTTCTGGGACAGAATGATTGGTAGAGAATGTAGGCCTTTGGAAAATAGGTAAATAGGTAAAACACAATCTTTTAAAAGAGTCTACCACTATCAGTTTGCTAAAACAGCCTTATTCCTTTCTATATCTAAGTGTTATATTTTATCCCAACATAAGGGTATTCTTCATCAAAGAAATTCCTCTTTACACAAAGAGAAACCATCCCTGGAAGCCATAAGTAGAAATGATATAGACATCAAAACCATTTGTGAGGAACCTGGACCCACTGGATGCATCTATGTCACTGCTCCTGCAACTATGGTTCAGGAAACACTGAAGGAGGGGTGGAAAACTGTAAGAGTTAGAGCATCAAGAGGGCTACTGTGAAACAATCTCTTCTAGAAATAACTGAATAGATAAGACTGAAGCAATGGTAATATCAATAGACATGCTAATGTGGTTTTGGAAAGTATGTCATGGGTTCTCACCCCTATATAAAGAAATACAGGTACTGAATGACCCCTGAAAGAATTAACTCCTTCCAGGAATGAAACTTCAAACAGGTTGTCTAATATAATCTAATAAACCCTGAAACCATATATATATACCACCAACAAAAATGGCCTCAGCAGGTTGCATTTATGCATTTTTTGCATAAATATACATTTTTGTGTATGTATAGGTAACAATAATAATCAAATTATACTATCAATTTAAGTGGTGTTTTGGCAGTAGGTTCAACTTGACAGGTGCTGAAAGCAGGAACAATGATAGGGATATAATTATGTTTTAGTTAAAATGTAAAAAAGTAAAGACATAATTACTGTGGATATAGCACACTATTTAAATGCTACTACTATTCACTATGGTTTTTACTATGAGAGAATTAATTGATTATTTGAAATGAGAATCTTTTCCAATAGTAACCATTTTCTCAAAGCTTTTGAGTGTTAATGATATAAGTTATCAAAAGGCATAGGACATAGTAAATAGTCTGTAGTTATTAGTTTATTGTTTAAAAAATAATTAAAATTAAAGAGAAAAATAAAGATATTTGAGGTTTCTTCCATTACAATTTATTCTTAGAGCCTGGAGAGATGATTCAGCGTTATAAACACTTGCTGTCCTTGGAGAAAATGAGAGTTTTGTTCACCACATGATGATTCACAAGTATCAATATCTCCAAGTTGAGGAAATCTAAAAGTTTCTTCTTGACTCCACAGTCACCTGGCACACATACATTGCACATTCATAAATGTAGATGCTCACACATACACTTATGATAAAAATCAATCTTTAGAAATTAATCTTAGTAATGAGTGCATTAATTCTTTTATTTGGTATTTATTTCATTTACATTTCTAATGCTATCCCAAAGGCCACCCACACCCTCCCATACCCACCCACTCCCACCTCTTGGCCCTGGTGTTCCCCTGTACTGGGGCATATAAAGTCTGCATGAACAATGGGCTTCTCTTTCCACTGATGGCTGACCAGGCCATCTTCTGATACATATGCAGATAGAGACATGAGCTCTGGGCGGGGAGGGGGGTACTGGTTAGTTCATATTGTTGTTCCACCTATAGGGTTGCACATTCCCCACCCCCAGCTCCCTGGGTACTTCCTTCAGCTCCTCCATTGGGGGCCCTGTGATCCATCCAATAGCTAACTTTGAGCATCCACTTCTGTGTTTGCTAGGCCCCGGCATAGTCTCACAAGAGACAGCTATATCAGGGTCCTTTCAGCAAAATCTTGGTGTGCAATGATGTCAGCATTTGGAGGCTGATTATGGAATGGATCCCTGGGTATGGCAACCTCTAGATGGTCCATCCTTTTGTCTCAGCTCCAAACTGTCTCTGTAGCTTCTTCCATGGGTGCCTTGCTCCCAATTCCAAGAAGGGGCAAAGTATCCACACCTTGGTCTTCATTCTTCCCGAGCTTCATGTGTTTCACAAATTGTATCTTATATCTTGAATATTCTAAGTTTCTGGGCAAATATTTGCTTATCTGTGAGTGCATATCATGTTAGTTTTTTTGTGATTGAGTTACCTCACTTAGGATGATGATGGAGTGTATTAATTATTTTTCCAAATACTATCATTTGCCCTAAGGAACATTTAAAACTAGACCACTATTAAACATTAAAATATGGGTGTTAAACATCAATTGTGCAGAAATAAGTAGATAAAGATATTGTGATGTGTGTGTGTGTGTGTCTATGTGTGTGGACTTGCATGTGCTCATGCATATATAATGATAATGGAATTTTATTTTGCTATAAAAAGGACAAAGTTATGTAACTTGTATAAAATGTATAGTATGATAGATCATCATGTAAATAAAAATAAACAAAACGATGTTAAGTATTACAATTTTTTATTAATATGACAAGAATATAGGAAGGTATTATTAAGGAAGAGTGAATGAAGAAAAGACAAAACAAACGACTTCCTATATTCAGAATCCATATTAAATATGTACATATGCACATACCTATATGTTCACACATTTAACAAGAGAACATTTATTGCAATATTTGTTGAGAGAGTGAGGCATTGTTTATACAGGAAAGGAAGACGAGGAGGCAGTGGGGATGGATAAGGATCATATATAAATATATGAAGAAGCTTCATAATAAACCAGTTATCTATTCACTAATTTTAAAAATTAATACATTTATATTCATATTTGATTATATGCATGTACAGTGTGCTTGCTTAACATGTCTCACCTGTTGGTATCTCCTACTACTCTGAGTGTATTTCACTGTTCATAGAAATGTTTCTTTCTTACAAAACTTGCAATCATGGAAAGAATTTATATTACATGACTGTTTAGTCCCAGAATGCCCTGCAGAGATTGCCAATTTGGCCCAAATAATACACTGAAGGTGCAGCATGTGGTCCTCTAATAATTTGTCTTTTCTTAATTATAACTGATTCATATCAAGGAACAATTTCTCCTTGCAGTCTGATGTGATTGATTTCAAATCCACTGTAATGTGAGTGTGATTATATCAAAGGTTTTCATGTTTTGCCTTTGTTATAAATCAGAGTAAAGCTGGTGTATTATCCTTAGTGTGGTTGTAACTTGGAGCTAGTGATTCTATAAAGATTAAGGTAAGTTTATTAAATAAAATTCTATGATATAATATATTTAAGAATTAAACTATACATGAAATTTCCTCTTACATCAGTATTTTATTGTCCAAATCAAGAAGGTACAGACTTGTGCAATTCATCCCATCTTGGAATCTCCTATCACCTTCTTACAGAAACTCTTTCTATAAGGGTATGCATGGTACTCAGGGTGTGTGCTTATTTAAAAAAAAAAAAAAAGGTGTTCTGAATACCAATAATCGACATGAATACCAAGGTACATATAATAACTCACGTCCACACTCTTTAGCACTCAAAAATCTGAAGCAGAAGGATTACCTATCAGTTCAAGGTCGGCCTTGGTTATTGAGTATTTGTAATGCCACGCTGAGCTACCCTGTAAATATGTCTCCAAAATCACACCTCAAAATTCAAAACTTACTATTTCCACCTGTAGAAATCTGGCTTTCCTGTTGAATTATATACAAAGCTAATCATTCTACAATACTTCCAAGGGGTTCAAAATCATGAGTGACAGAAAAACCTTCTATAAGGGGCTTGACCCATTTTAGATAGCACATTGCATAATGTGTATCACTCAGAAAACACAAATTGTCTTATGTATGCTCTCATGTCTAACCAAATGTAACCTGCAGCAGGTAACTTATTTTGACCTCATTTTTAATTATAATTTTTAAAATTAATTTCATTTTTACACTCTGTAATCCATTCAATGCCCTTCCATCCACCCTCCAACTACTCCATGTCCCACACCTCCTCCCCACTGCCTGTCTCCACATGGATGCCCCCACTTCCACCCCACCTCACCTCTAAACTCCTTGGGGCTTCTAGTCTATTGAGGGTTAGGTGTATCACCTCTGAAAGAACACAGACCTGCAGTCCTCTACTGTACATGTGTTGGGGCCCTCATATCAGCTGGTGAATGCTGCCTGTTTGGTGGTTCATTATTTGAGAGATCTTGGGGGTCCAGATTAATTGAGACTGCTGGTCCTCTTACAGGAACGCCCTTCTCTTCAGCTTCTTTCAGACTTCCCTAATTCAACAACAGGGGACAGCTGCTTCTGTTCATTGGTTGTGTGCAAATATCTGTATCTGACTCTTTCAGCTGCTTGTTGGGTCTTTCAGAAGGCAGTCATGGTAGGTCCTAATCCATTCTAGAGGACCAGTTGCACTCAGAGCAGTGGGTAAGAACCCCCAAATCTCCGAGTCCTAGAACTGCTGCTAGGAGCCTGGTAGACTCAGGTCACATCACCCACCAAACCCCTGCCCTCCTGAATACCACTCCTCTTCTGTCCTTTCCACCCCTTTCACCCAGTCCTTGTTGCTGGGACAGACTCTTAGTTGATCTGCTCCATGAATACTCCATATCCTGATCTACCCTACAGAACTTGCTGTACTCAGAGTACTCAGGGACCCGCTGCACTCAGAGCAGTTGTCTGAAGACTTCCCATTATATCTACTGCAGTCAGGACAATAGGAAGACCCCACAGGTGGTTGGATACATCCAGAGCAACAAGCTTATCCTCATTTCTGATTGATTTAAGTGTGGTTTAAACTGAATGAAGTCACCTTAGCTCAAAAATGTTTGTCCGTTCTGATATGTATGGCATAGCTTCAAATATTTTGTTTTAAGTATTTATTATGGACTACTTCTACATGTACAAGTTATGAATATTATTGATAGGGGAATAGATTTAAGAGGAAGAAATATTACAATATAGATGAACTGAAACTAAAAAGCAGCAACAGTGAAAACAGACAAATGGAATAATGAAGTTGAGAAAATGAGGAACAGGGAAATGTGAAGTGTGCATGAAGAAGGTAGTACCTATTCCATTTCCCTTCCAAGTAAGTCTCAAGCATCCTTGCTTGTGCCCTTCTTCCTGTCCAGCCTCCTTGGGTCTGTGTAGTATCTGTATTTTGTGGCTAATATCTGCTTATAAGTGAGTATATACAATGTATGTCCTTTAGGATCTGGGTTACCTCACTCAGGATGATAGTTTCAAGTTTTATCCATTTGACAGAAAAATTCATATCTTTGTATTTCATAGCTGAATAGCATTCCATTGTGTAGATGTACCACATTTTCTTTAGCCCTTCTGCAGTGTGGGGACATCTAGGTTGTTTCCAGTTACTGGCTATTGCATATAAAACTGCTGTGGTCATAGATGAGCAAGTGTCTCTAACATATTCTAGCTAGTCTGACTTGTCTAGGGTCTGTGGGAAAGGAAGTGCCTAGCCTCACAGAGACTTAAATTATCATGGTGGGGGGATACCTTGGGGATCTCCACCAGATCAGATAAGGGGAGGGGGCAACGGTAAGAATAGTGGAAGAGGATGATTAGGAGGGGGTAGTAAGCAGGGTATAAAATAAATAAGTAAAAGATTAATTTTAAAAAAAGAAAGAAAAGAGTAACCTTCTGTAGGATGATATTATAATCCGACTAAAATTATAAGATAAAGCAATAGTAGTTTGATGTGTAAAAACATGGTGAATACTGGAAGCTAATGGTTTAATGAAGGAGGAATACAGGAGTGTGAGGAAAGGAGACATATGCATCAAGTTGAATACACTTAGCAATGTACAAAGGAGCCATATATATGAAACTTTGTTAGTAAGCTAATTAAAATACTTTTTGAGTTTAAACAGTGGTATTCTACTTGAGTGGCCAATACTATTCCAAGTAACAGATAATTAATTGAAAATTACAGTACGAGGGATGGGTTGCTTCTCTTTTGGCTCACAGGAGCCCTAAGAGGTACCACAAACATTACAGGCTACTTCTATTGCTTTTGATTGTTCACTGTAACAAGGTGATAAGATGGTGTTTCTACAGATCACACACTTTGGCTGCAGTACCTAGAGGAATCCATCTTTCACTAATCTGGAAACTCCCCATATGACGAACTTTGACAGTTTTAGGAGGTACTATGAAGGTTGCTTGGGAGACTAACTATATCAATGTTCTTATCCAGTTTTGGATCATGCTACAGTAATGACCTGGGAAGCAAGACATGCCCACTGGTATAATAGGGGCATGTTTCTTGATGGGCATAAAAAATAAACTACTTTTTAATTAGATTTGAAATATCTTATTTTGGTTTCAGCTTAATTGGATAACAAAACACTACTATTTTAATGTGGCATACTTTGATATGTTTAAGTGAATGTGTTTCCAGAGAAATTTCATTGTAGTTAGATAACTTCCCTAAATTAAGCTAGGTACATTTTGTGGACTGACTTTCCAGACTAAGTAAAATTAAAATAAAGAGAAGAGCATCTAAGTACTAGCATTATTATTCCTGTTTGTCTGCACAGACCAAGGAATTCCCACAGCTGTGACTTCCCCACTATGATACATCACATTCCTCTGAACCATGAACCATAATTCAGATATATATATATATATATATATATATATATATATATATATATATATATATAATATAATATATCACATGCCTTGTATGAATAGGCCAAGCTTGAAACAAAGTTAAGTGAAAAATAAGAATTAAAGTGTTAAAATTATAATCTTTCTAATAATAATACAAGTGAAAATATTTGTGACCTGCAGAAAGACAAATATTCCTTAGAGATGATGACAAAGAAAGAGATATCATTTAAATGATACATTGGATCTCATCCAATTACAAACTTCTTAACGAAAAGAGACAATTAAAAAGACAAACAGGCAAACCACAGCCTGGAAACAACACAAATGCTCAATAATTAATGAATACATGAACCAGTTTTGTATTCCCCACAATAAAATACAATTTTGAAATGAAAAGGAAAAAGCAATAATATATGCAACCATATGGATGAAACTCAAAACCATCACAAGTGAAAGAAAGCAGACACAGTACTCTAGCTATAAGTGACCTTACAACTTCATCAACATGCAGTTGTAAAAGAAAAGGATAATTAACATTTTAGATGGTTTAGTGGTTAATTGTGCTTAGATATGATGGTCAAGAAGACTGCAAAAAGTCACAATGGAATTAGAGGAAAATGGGTATTTTGTTTCCTTGATTAGAGTTACACCGTGATATTTTATGTTATTTACTTGTATTAATAAAGTGGATCCACATTTGCAAAATGGATAATTAGGATAAGAACAAATTCAAGATCATATTCTACATGTAATTGCATTTAGATAACAGTTAATAAGAGGGTAAACCAATGGTGGCCAGAATTTTGGATTTTGAAAAAAATATGAATGAATTCATATGAAGAGTCTTGCAGCAATATGCTCACATGTTGAAAAAGACAAAGAAGGGCAAATTAAAAGCCTTTTAAGGGAAGCATCAACAAATGTGTATAACATTATGTTCCCTTCACTTCAGCTATTTCTGACTAACCAATTAGATTAACTATAATCACTAACAAGGATTTCAAGAGCACATAGCTGCACTGTAACTGAGAATGTCTGCTTATTCCTAGTCCCAAAAGAAGTCTGCAGCTCACAAAGGCTGCCATATGGAAAAGAGTCAAGACAGATGCCTTGAAGCATTGTGGGATATATCAGGCTAAAATACATAAATGATCAAGCTTGCCTAATCAATTCTCCTAACTCTTATAGCATGAGGTTTTCCAAAAGTTCACTAATCTGTATGTTATATATGAAAGAATGTAACTGATCTTCATGAGTCTGCAACCAGCATGTCATAGGGTTAGTTCATTAATGGGTCCCTTTAATACTTCTGTCTCCTGCAGCACTTTCAATAAACACCTTATGCAAAATTAAGTGTTTCTGGCAGCTTTTTGAATCTTCGAAACATAACCACTCTATCTACTTTACAGAGGTATCCTTGCCAAGAAATTATTTGTAAGCCCATTGTCGTATGCTAACCTTCCCTTGCTCCTGAGATGTGGTATAAGCCATCATGTTTCAGTCTTCAGTGTGGTACTTCTCTAGAGACTTTTATATGAGCATTTTTGTTACACTAGGCCTCAAACATGTGGTAAGAGAATATTCAAACTGTTTCTTACCTCAGAATAGAATTAAGGCAAAATTCATCTATTTTTCTAGGTTCATTTTACCATCATGAGTTGAAGTAATTCTTGTGATGAGAGCAAACTAGTACTACAAAAAAAGCAACAAATTTAATAATTTCAGTTCATTGTTGCTCTTGTTAGATATTTTGGTTACTACTTTTGCCTCAAAGAATACCATAGGCCTTTTGTATTTTACAGTCATTACTAACTAGTACATTGTTCTCTGAACATAAGTGTTTCAGACCTGTGTAGAAGTTCAATCTCTGAATATGAAATGAAGTTAAAGCCCCTTTCTTCATCTTGTTAGGCAATTGGATATACTTTTGTCACTAACATTTTTATTCAGATTTTCCAACTTATAACTAAAGTTAATATGCTTACTGGAGCAAGGGAAGGAAGTAGATGTGATAAAAACACCAAGGCACTTTCATGAAGTGTTCTGTTCAGTTTCTAGCTTTACAGTTTTCAGATAAAAGGCAACATTCTTGGAAAAGTGATTCTTTAGATTCCTTGGGGGAATCCCAGCCAGTGAAGATAATGTTCTGATTCTGAGATATAAGATACATGAATTTCTCTCAGAATCCTGCAGATGCTAGGAAGTATATTCAAACCAAGTAAAGATGGTTTATTTTAAGTTGAAATATTTACATAATTTTGGCTGAAATATGAACTTGTATAATGGGAAGAGGAGTACCAAGGGTTTAGTGACAGTAAAGTTTACCATCTCTAGTCCTGTAGGGATGAAGAGAGAATTCTCACTGCTATCCAGGAGGTGACTGCCATATAACACCCTTATGGCCCTGTTAGGGCTCTTTGGTCTTCAGTGACAATGAAGGAAGAACAGCAAACACTTACTATTATGGTTGATTGTGAAAAGTGAAACAGAAAACATGAAAATCCAATTTTCAAATCTTAGCATTCTTAGATGAAAGAGAATGTATTTTTTGTTCTATGTAGAATTAAAGTGCTAAGAGGTGTACTAACTCGACCACCTGGGGAGATACATTTATTCCTAAAGTATAACTGGGTCAGTAGTACTGAGACCTAATGTGTGGTGAACTACAAAGTGGCCTTGTCTGTTGCTAATATGGAAGACTCCTATTATTGAAAATACCACAAGAACTGACAGCACAATCCCAAAGAAATTGAAAGTGCTATAGCCATTGCCTTTTCTGAAATGTAAATTCATAACCAAAGAAATCCACTGTAAAAATTTCAAAAGAAGTACAATTTCCAAACAGGAGTTCAAGGGTTCATATTACTAAACTACATAGTTAAGGACACACTGTGGGCTTCAGAAGCAGATGCCTTGGCACCAGCGAGACAGAATATACTTTTTCATTGAAAAAAATAATAACTCACAAAACTGAAATGTTCATTTTCTTGAAGAAAATGCCTTTTCAAAATTTAATTCCCATAGCTATTGCCTGAGGGACAGATTGCAAAAATTCATAATTCTTGCCTTTTGCTCTGAAATTCTGCATAGCATATGCAATATGAGGTCTATAAATAATATTAAATTTGTACAAAACACATTCTTTTCAGATGGTCAGCAAATTGAAAATAAAAACATAAAGAAAATGGTGAATTATTTGCTCTAGAGCAAAAGCCATAATATTGCTTTGTAAATTATCCATACTTTGTTTCTGACTTGCTGCTATATCATTCAAATTATATGCTTACCTACTGTCAATGATGAAAGCTACATAGCATCTATACAAACACTAGTATTGAGAGTTTCAATGCTTTTTTTTTTTTTAACAGTGGAGACCATGATTTTCTTATTCAACTTAGATTCATATTATTTCTTAAAACATCCAAGTCTAGTTTTACATGGCATATAGGACTCTGTGAGGTATATAAAATACCGAGTAAAATTGATTCTCTGAGGGGTGGACAGCTTTAATTAAGAAACACAATCTGATTTCTAACTTAATTCATTGATGCTCATGGATGCTCAATTATCCGTTCAACATTTCTGGAAAACATTTGTTTGTTTGTTTGTTTGTTTTAATTTTTACCTTTTTAAAAAAATTTCATTTTGAAAATATTCTTCTCTCAGACAGTATATCCTGACCACAGTTTCCCCAATTTCCACTACCCCCAGCTTCCCTCCAGCTCACATCTCCCACAGATTACACTCCCCTTCTTTTTTTCTCTTTTTGAAAAGAGCAGGTCTCCAAAAGACTACAGCCAAACAGAACAAAACAAGACACAAAAAGACAGGGCAAAATTTGTACAAGGCAACCTAATAGGAGTAAATGAATCCCAAAAGCAGACAAAAGAGTCAGAGACACATGATTTCACTGTTATGAATTCCCTGAAACTCCAAGCTAGCAGCCCATACACAGGAGACCTTATACAGACCCCTGTTGGCTGTGTGCTCCATTCTCTATGAGCTCTGCTTAGTTGATTGACTGGCTATGTTTACCTGGTGTCCTTTATCCCCTCTGACTCCTACATTCTTCCTTGTGAGAAGATCCTATTATGGAGACCTCCAATTTAGATTATCTGTTTAATGTGTGGCTGTGGGTCTCTGGACATGTTCCCATCTGCTGCCAGAGTAACCATCTCTGATGACAACTGGACAAGGCACTGATCTATGAGTAGTGCATAATATCATTAGGAATATTATCAATGACTTTTTTGACCAGTTGTATTTGTTTCTACCCTAAATCGCTGGGATGTCCAGTCTTCTATTACTGCCCATTCAGGTAGTGTAGAATATTAGCTCATTTTTGTGACATGGGCCTCAAGTTAAACCAAACATTGGCTATACACCCCATAATTTCTGTACTACTACTGATCCAGCACATATGGCAGATAGGACAGAATATAAGTGGAGAGTTTTGTAGGTTGGTTGGTATACTGGATGGTTTGTGTGTCAACTTGACACAAGCTGAAGTTATCACAGAGAAAGGAGCTTCAGTTGGGGAAGTGCCTCCATGAGGCAGCTGTGGGGCATTTTCTCAATTAGTGATCAAGGGGGAAGAGCCCCTTGTGGGTGGTACCATCCCTGGGCTGGTAGTCTTGAGTTCTATAAGAGAGGAGGCTGAGCAAGCCAGGGGAAGCAAGTCAGTAAGTAACATCCCTCCATGGCCTCTGCATCTTCTCCTGCTTCCTGACCTGCTTGATTTCCAGTCCTGACTTCCTTTGGTGATGAACAGTAGTTAGAATTGTAAACTGAATTAACCCTTTCTTCCCCAACTTGCTTCTTGGTCATGTTTGTGCAGGAATAGAAACCCTGACTAGGAAAATTGGTATCCCGGTGTTTCTTTATATGCCATACAGAGTACTTCCATACCCCCAAAAGACTAAAATGTAGGGGTGAAGGTTCCATGCATGAACCAGCTTGACCTCTCTGTGTTTCAATGAGCTATGTGGATTTTTTCTTCAGCAATGAGAAATGTTTTTGGAGGGAGACCCTATGTCTTGTTCAGTCATATTCATTGCAGCTTTATTCATATTATCCGGAGACTGGAAATAACCTCAATGTGACTCACGGAATGCATAATCAAAATATGATACATTTTAGAAAAATGACATCATGGAATTTTCAGGCAATGGATGCAACTAGAAAGAAATATCTAGAGTTGGGTAACCCAGATGTAGAAAGACAAGCATAGTGTGTACTCACTTATACATGGATATTAGTAGTTCAGTAAACGATAATCAAGTTACAATCCACAAACCCAGAGAGGTTAGGGAAAGAGGAGGGGCCGGGAGAGCAGGGATGAAATGTGTCGATTTCCCTAGGAAGGAGAAATAGAATAAATATTGCAATTGTACTGGTAGATTGTGGGAATGGGTGCAAGAGGGATCACATATTGTGAAGAGGGATGGAGTGGGAGAATGAAGAGGATAGATTGAAAACCCAGAGTAGGTGAAACTTCCATGAATCCATGAGGGTGAGCCTAGTGAGGACTCCTAGTAAAGAAAGATATAGAGTCTGAAATTACTATTTTTTTGTAGCCAGGCAAGGCTTCCAGTGGTGGGAATTGGTTGCATTTATTTGATTTGTTGGCTAAGAGGGATCCATGGGGAACCCTAAACAACCCAAGCTCATGCCAAGGAAAAAGTTTATTTTTCCTATTGAATGGTGTTGGGACCCTTGTCTAAATTCAATTCTGCATAAATCTATCAATTTATTTATCAAATTAAATCTCAGGCCATTAACTAATGGTTGAAATTATGTCTGCATCATACTCAGTTTTTAATGTTTTAGTGACTATGTTCTTCATTTACATTACAATTGTTATTCCCCTTTACAGTTTCCGCTCCATAAACGCCCTGTCTCACCCCCTCCCCTGCTTCTACAATGGTGCTCTGCCACCCACCCACCCATTCCCGCCTCACCTCCCTAGCATGCCATATGCTGGAGCATCAAGCCTTCACAGGACCAAGGACCTCCCCTCTCATTGATGCCAAATATGGCCATTCTCTGCTACATATTCAGCTGGAGCCATGAGTCCCTCCATTTGTACCCTTTGGTTGGTGGTTTACTTCCTGGGAGTTTTGGGGGGGGGGTCTGGTTCATTGATATTGTTGTTCTCCCTGTGGGGTTGCAAACCCCTTTAGCTCTTTCAGTCCTTCCTCTAACTCCTCCATTGGGGTTCCCAGGTTCAGTCCAATGGTTGGCTGAAAGCATCCACATCTGTATTGGTAAGACTCTGGCAGAGTCTCTCAGGAGACAGGTATAATAGGCTTCTATCAGCAAGTACTTCTTGGCATCAAAAATAGTGACTGAGTTTGGCAGCTACATATTGGTTGAATCCCCAGGTGGGGCAGTCTCTGAATGGTCTTTCCTTCAATCTCTGCTACCCTCTTTGTCCTGAATTTCCTTTAGACAGGAGAAATTTTGGGTCAAAATTTTTGAGGAGTGGGTAGTCCCATCCCTCAACTGGGTGCCATGTCTAAGCTCTCCATATGGTCTCTACAGGTTTTCTCTTCCCTTAGTTGGGTATTTTAGCTAATGTCATCCCTGTTGTTGTAAGTTTTGACGTATCAAAGTATCAGTTATTAAACTTACCTCTTATTTTAAGGTATTATTTGTGCTATTCTGGGGACCTTAAGTGTGTAATTTTGGTTTGGGTATGTCTTGCAACTACCAGGATTCTTGGATGTACATTCCTTGAATCTGTATACCAGTTGGAGAGTATAGAGTATAAACAGCAACAGGGCATATCTCTGCATTTATTTTTGTGAGTATCTAAAATGGAATTTGTATTAGATTTTTGACAAACTTTTATGTATTTTTCCTGATGTATGATTTTACATTGGGGTTATGTTTTGTTCATACATGTAAATGTCATCAGGTTTTAGATATTGATACTGTATACCATAATTGTTCTTACCTTGTTGTATTTTTTAATACTAGTGTTGAGAAATTTTTATCTGTTCTTGAATTTTTTGTTTCCTCGGTGTCTTTTGAGAAACTACATCTCATTAGGGTATTCACGAGAATTTTCATTTACAAAGAAGCTTCCATATATTTAGAAAAATTTATTGTACACATCCAAGCTCATGTTATTTTCCTTTATAATATTATTTCTTCACTTGATAATATTTTAGCATTTCAAATAATTCCATCTGTTTTGTCCAACTTCTGCTTCCTCTCTCTGTTGTTAGAATCTTAGATGAGTAACAACTAATGTCTATAATTTTCTTGTTAGTGTTGCCAATGCTACACATGAGATGTTTGCTCATAGAATAAATATAAAAATAAATTAACGATTTTACCAAATGGTGTATATTTGAGACAGTCTTTCCAAATTTTATTTACAAAGAATACCTAGAAGCCCCAAAGTTTTCCAGGTATATGTTATATGTTCCATCAACAATTCTTCCTAATCAAAAAATCTAGCTTCATTCACTGACATAGTTCATGATACAAACAACATTTCTGAATACCATCGTACTCAGAAAGAGTACAAATCACTGGATATATTTCCCATGTTTTTAGGCATATTCTGTTACTCTATGTAATATAAATGGTTAATGCATTCATTTAACCAGCTGATTTCATAGATATACTGCAAAGCAATTGCACAAAAGCAGCCAAAAACTGTTTATTCAAGGCAAATAATAACCCTCACTGTAACTAGTGGGCCTCCTATTTGAAGGAGACAGTGTGTGTGGGTATGTAGGGAATGACTGTTTCATTGCAGTCAGTGACCTGATGTTCTAAAACAACTCTGCCTAAAAGCTATGAAATGATCTAAAACCCTGGAGCTGTAGTCTAATTGTGATTGCTAGTAATCAATACTTCCTTTTTATTAAACTAAACCTTAGGATAGAAAATACTATCAATCACCCCTATCATATTCTTTTCAACACAATATTGTTTCTAAAAAATCCTGAATGACAGTCAGTGCCAGAAGAATGGCCTTTTCCTTGCCGACATGCAACCACCTAAAGAAGTAACCACCTGTCAGACAGATGGCTATCCTTTTTACCATGCCATATAGAAATGGAGTGCTGAGATCTAGGGTCAGGGGTCACACATGGAAATAGTGACTCAGAGGAAAGCCAGCCAGGAAACTACTGGGACATTTCTCAATAGGCTGAACTCAGCAGATGGATAAATCTGAGTTCTTTGTGATCCTGATTTTGGCTGCACAGGGTAGCAGACATAATCATTAGCTATCTGGCCTTTAACAATTTACTGAAGAACTAGTTGAGATCCATATCCTCCAATCTATGCAATGAGGTCTTGTTATTGTCTGTGTTCTCTAGTATGGTGACCCCTGGTAGCTTGTGAGTATTGAAAAACTGAAAGGGAGGCAGTCTGAATTGACATTGTTTTACATATAAAAGGAACACCAGGTATTTAGCATATGCACTGATTTTTTTTATTACATTGACATGTTGATGGTAGAATTTTAAAAATTGGATAAATTGTTTTACATTAAATAGGTTATTAAAATTATTTGCCTGCTAAATGTGGCTACTGACAAATTTAAAAGCAGAACAGAAAGTGCAAAGCATTATAGTAGTAACCTCCAAACAAATGAAATGAAGTTGCAAATTCATTCTGTAAGTCTTCTCTGACCTTTGCAGTATATAAAGTTTATATGTACACATGTCCAAATAAGTGTCTATATATGTAAAGATACCCATTAAGTTGGGGGCCAGAGGTTGGTCTTCACAAATCACTCTCCACCTATTTCTTAATTTAGAATGTCTATCTGATCCAGAGTATCACTGAGTGTATTAGACTGACTAGATATAAAGATATGAGAATCAAGTGTGTACCCTCCTGTCTGGACTTATTCTTTGGAACTTCACACTTGTACCTCAAACATTTTACCTACTGATTCATCACCAGATTTCCTTTTTCTGATCTTCTGAGTAAGATTATATTTTATAAATTATCCCTACACTTTGGTATCACTCACTCTCATTGCTCTAACTTCTATGATCATTGTAATTACTACATTTCAGTGGGTTTACATGTTTATATGGTTCCCTCACAAAACTGAGAGACTGATAAAAAATAGAGACTATTTGTTCACATTGTTTATACATCCACACTTAGCTATCATATCATGCTTAGTATATACAGATTTATTGATTTTTAATGATGGGTTAGTATATGATTTGACTCTATGCTGATTTGCAATCATTAAGGGATATTAGACTTGATTATTTTCTCAGTAAATATGCAAATAGTTTACCAGATGGCCAACTTGATTGTCAGTATCAGGTACTATTTTGTCTCAGTGGCATGTTCAATAAAGCTAAAACTAAAAATAAATAAAGAACATGGATTAGGATAAGTATACTGGGGATTTTTTTTTTTTAACTCTGAATTGGTTGAAGTGGTAAAGGCAGATTGGAGCTAATGGATTGTGAAACAAGGGATGGGGAAATCAAATTGAACCAGAGACTTGAATTATTGTCTCCCAAGAAAGAAGATGAAGTTTTAAATCATCTGAGAGAAAAATATGGAGTAGGAATGATTCATGGACAAATACAGAGATGCATTAACATTAACACAGTGGCTGATCCCATCCAGCATCTTGATTTTGCTATTAGTGCCATATTAACTAATGCATGACTTTAATGTTTGTAGTTTGATGAGTTTGTCATGAGAATTTCATAACTACAGTCAACATTTCTCCAACAACTCTCAGAGTTTCCTTGTGTACATCTCCACTTATAGCCTTTTATATTAATGAATCTTACATAAATTAATAGGTGTGATTATGGAATTGCCATACAAACATATAATATATTTGATCATATTCATCTTAAGTATTGAACTCTATTCCTAGTCTCCTCATTTCCTCTTACAAATCCTGAATATTTTCTTTTATGCTTTCATACAATTTCTCTTCTTAAATTTCATTTATAGTGAAAACCATGATAATTATCTGTGAATCTGGCTTATTTTATTTAACATAACACTCTCTACTTTCATCCATTTTCTTGCAAATAACAGAAATTTAGTTTTCTTTTAGGTTGAAAGATACTCCATTGAAAAGTACATAAAATAGCTCTTATCCATGAGTCCACTTAAATTTATTAGTACTGACTCCATGACTGTGAGATAAGATTATTACTGCAGTTACTTTGAATGAATGCACAGCTATATCTGGAGTATGTTGACATAGATTCCATTTTGAACATATCAAGAAATGGTATAATTGGATCACTTACAAGTTTTATAATAAGGTCTACAGTACTTAATATTCCTGCTACCAGTGCATTATAATTTATTTTTCATATGATCTTGTCTACAATTTGATATATTTTTATTTATTTACTCAGATTCTGTGTGGAGTAAGAAAATCTGAATTTAGTTTAGATGTGCATTTTCATAGTGGTTAAAATGCTTAAAATGTTCTTTATGTTTTATTGACCATCTGTTTGTTTTCTTTTTGGGAACTGCCTGTACATTTTACTTATCTCCCCCACTTACTGATTTGATTATTTGTTTTAGTAATTTACATTTTTTGAATTTTTATGAATTCCAGATATTAGTTCTTTGATTATTACAGATTTTCTATCCTATAGACACTTTCTTTACTGAAGTTGACAGTCTTATGATTTATTCATTCATCCATTCAATTATTATTGTCTGTTTGTATCGTGTGTGAGTGTATGTGCATTTATATATGAGAGATATATGAGAGTTAGTGCATACATATAGAGGTTGAAGACAATGTTTGAGAATTGGTTTGCTCCTTTCAATTTGTTGAGACAGGGTCTCTTTTTGTACTTCAGATTGGCTGGTGTGCCAGTTTCAGACAAATTCTCCTGTCTACACCTTCCTTCTCACATTAACCTATAAGTCTATAAGAGAACTGTGATTACAAATATATGCCACTGTGCCCAAAATTTTACATAGGTTCCAAGAACTGAATTCAAATTATGAGTCTTTTATAACTAATATGTTTATTCACTGAGACATTTCTTCAGGTCCAGTTGCTTTTTATTTATTTTTTTATTTTTGATTTTCAAAATGTGTTTAACTTAATGTACCCATGTGGTTTTTTTTTCCTACATTTCCTGAAATATTGGAATCCTATCTGGAAAAGTCACTCTCTATAAATAGATTTTAAAATATTTTCCTTATATGTTTTTTCTAGTACTTACAATATTTCACAACTTATGTTAACGTTTTCTACTCATTTTGAGATTATTTTTTTTATAGTTTAGCTTTTACCAGAACTAGACACAGTTAAGAAGTTCTGGTCTTCTACAATTAGAAAGATAATCTAACATCACTTGTCAAAGAAACTGTTTTGAGGTATTTCTTATATTTTCCTTTTTTTGCCATACTGCTCAAATAAAGAAGACTGGAGCTGTATAGTCCTATTCTGGATCTTCTATTCTATCCTAGCGGTTACATGGGTGGGGTTTTGGATTAGTACCATTCTAGTTTGTTGTGTTTTTTTTTTTTAACTACACTTCTATGGGATAATCTATAATCAGATGTTCTGAATCTTCTAGTATTAATTTCTCTTTATAGTTAGGAAATTTTGGCTACCAAAGTCTTTGGTTCTGTCAGTTGAATTTTAGGCTTTTTATTTTCTCGTGTCTGGTGTGTAATACCACTGGAGTCGTCATGGAAATTGCTTTAAATTTGCATATGTGGACATTTTACAGAATATTAATTCTACAAATTTGCCTTGTGATGCCTTCAACTTTTTCAGTGGTTCATACTTTTCATTATAGAGTCTTTTAATTTTTTTGGTTAAAACTTTGTCTGGGCATTTTGCTATTTTTGTAAAGCTATTATAAATATTGGTCACCAGACTTCTCTTTTCAAATGATGATACTGGAATGTCGAAAACCTAGTGATATTTTTGTGCTTATTTTGTATTCTTTGGCTTTGCTGAACTTGTTTAACAGATTTAGTTATTTTCTGAAGGAACATTTATATACTTTGAAATACAGGGTCATGTAATTTCATTTCTTAATCTTCTGTTTGTGTTCCCATTAACTTTTTTTCTTTGGCTTCACTTTTTTGGCTAAGATTTTTAGTACCACATTAACAAACAACAGTAAGAAGACACCTGTGTCTCACTACTTTGAAATGAAATGCTGTATTTCCCTTATTTCATATTGAAATTTTAACAGGCTTGCCTAAATTTAATTTTTTTCAAACATTTTTTAATGATGGTTCTTAAACACTTTAACCTCACTTTTATGCCACCACCCACCATAGGTAGTGGAAAAGAAAGGATAAGGGAATTAGACCTATTTAGAAAGGTTCCCTGGAGAACCTTCCATCTGTGTTATCTGAAAATTGGAAGTTCAGTTCACAGGGTAGAAGCAGCAGCTCCATCCACTTGCAAATATCTCATGAATACACTTAGCAGTCCAGTTCAGTAGTCTGGTTAGCAACAGTGGTGACAAGACATAGCAGAGACAGCCAGGCCTCAGCCTTAGCTCCAGTCAGCAGGAGAGACCAGGAGGAACACCAGAAGTTCTCAGCTGTGCCTCTCTCAGGGAAGCAAAGATCAGTGAAGTCTCAAGACACACAGAATTGCACAGCTAACTGTACCAGCAAGCCAAGTTCTGTCTTGGTCACTCTGTGGAGTCCTATTTATACCCTCCAAATATCACATGTCCTCCACATGCCTTGCCTCAACACATGTCTTTCCTCAATATTGCTCTTGCCTCAGCACATGCATCCAATCAGCCCGAGACCAAGGAGTCAGACAAATGCAACTCAACTGTGCAATGTAAGTGGACAATACATGCATGTTGTTAGCAAGGAATCCTTCATCACAGGTCCTTTCTTGTGCTTGCTTAAGCAGAACATCCTTTCTCCTGTGTTTACTTCTGTGTAACAGTCCTTCACAAGTCTGTCTTCATCTTTCACTTGTGTCCACTTCAGGAAAACACTCTTTCATGTGTTTTCCCCAGCAAAACAGCATCCAACACAACTGACACTCCAAAGAATCAGTAAGTTTCCACTTCAGGTTTGTTTTTTGTTGTTTTTTAAAAATAAGGAGTAAATGTATGATTTATATGTCTTGACCAAATAAAGGTATGAGTGGACTTAATGATGTTAATTGAAAGCATGTTGTATGTAGTATTTATTTATTTATTTACATTGAACTGTTTATTCCTAGTCACCCCTGACTTTTATTATGGAGAGATGTTGAATTTTTAATTTATTGAAATGATCATTTGATTTTTGTAT
The DNA here is from genome assembly GCF_978045245.1 of Mus caroli. Taxonomy (NCBI): domain Eukaryota; kingdom Metazoa; phylum Chordata; class Mammalia; order Rodentia; family Muridae; genus Mus; species Mus caroli. Next base: position 105,263,250 of record NW_028227260.1, on the reverse strand, counting down.
TTGTATCCAATTTGGGGTTTTATTTTTACAATAAGTATATACAGAGATTCCATACTAATAACCAGTTCAGATGTATAAATTAAATATTGTTAAGTATAAATAGATCATTCATAGAAAAACCCCTAAAACGTATTCATCTCATAGAATATGTTCATCTCTCCCTATAATTATTGAATAATTGACTAATTAAGTAATTTTATCTTCCTAATATCCCACCTCCATGATAAACTGCATTATAAATTCAACCTTTGTATTTTTCAAACATATAGATAACTCATGTCTGTTGGCATCAATTAGTAACTGTCATGGGGACCAAACTGTTTCACTTAACATATATCTTCTAAATAAGTTCACTTATGCTAATGTCAGCGGCAGGATTGAACTTTCTTTATTTTTTGAAATTATAATTGCTGACTTTTCTCCTTCCCACCCCTCCTGTGTACTACCTTCCGCATTGCTTTCTCTAAAATTCATAGCATCTATATATGCATATACATTCCAAAATATGTGAATCACCCTGCTCAGTCTCCATAAAATTATATTTATATATGACTACTACTGATTGCATAATCAACTTAGGGCCTCTTTCCTGGGAAGATTATTTTTCCTACTCTCAGCATTCCTGTGTTGCCTGAAGTACTTTGGCTAGGGTTGAGGCCTTGTGATCATTCCATCTGTGTTAACATATCTACTGGTGTACTCATTATGCAGGTCTTGTTTCATCAGACACATTGCTGAGACATCATTGGTATAGCTTCTCTGACATTTCTAGAAGGCATAATCGCGTACAAACTTTCTGTTCCTTTGGCTCTTATGATCTATACTCCCTTTCTTCTACATTGATTTTAGGTCCAGTAACTGTGTTGCAGATAACCCATCTTGGAGTGGACAGTACCATGATCTCTTTTCATCACTATCTTGATTAGTGTGACTTTTTGTAATTGTCTCCATCTGTTACCAAAAATAAAGTTTCTTGAATGAGGTGTGTGCTGACTAATTTTTTGTCAACTTGACATAAACTAGGGTCATTTGGGAAGAAGGGATCTTTGAGAAAGTGCCTCATAAATTACACTGTTGTTGAAACTGTAGAACATTTTCTTGATTGATGATGGATGTGCAAAGGCACAGCTGACTGGATGTCTCACCAGCAAGAACGCACAGGGAACACCAGGATCCTTCTGCAGCAAAGCATTTATTGCATCTTAAAGAGGAAGATGCAGAGCCCAAAAAGGGCGCTGCTTAAAAACACCCTAGCAGGGCACGTCCATGCCTGATTGGTCCCTTACCCATGATCTCATTGGCACACCCCGGGATGGGCAAAGACTTGGAGCGAACACACTCTTGCACATGTGCACATAGCTTGTTTCCTGAAAAGAGGTCGAGCTGGCACAGCGGAAGCCGGCGCCATCTTGTGATGGCGAATGCTATTGCGGCTCTCCACAACTGGAGACAGTGACACTGTTATACAGGTAGTCCTGAATGCTACAAGAAAACAAAGTTAATGAGCTAAGAGGATCAAGCAGTTTTTCCATGGCCTCTGCTTCAGTTTCACTCATCAGATCCCCATATGAGTTTTTACTATGACTTCCCTCAATGTTAGTGTGACCTGAAAGTTATGAGCTGAAATAAATGTTTTTCTACCCAGATTCTTTTTGGTTATGGTATTTTATCACAACAATAAAAACCATAAGGTTGAACTTGGCACCAGGTTTATAGGGTATTGTGGTGACTGACTTGACCATATGTTTTTCAGAGCATTCTCCTAACATTTGAACACTGGACTGAAAAGTTCATTGAGTGCTTAGAGATTAGTGGCTTTTCCATGAGAGCTTCAAGGATACCAGTGATAAGAGTAATGCAGATGATGGGAACCTGTCTTGTAATATTTCAGAGAAACATTTCAAAGTCTTTTAAAGATTCTAAAAGGGCAATTCAGAATTTGAGTTAACCTACTACTATTTCCTCTTGCATGGGCTCAATTTAAAATGTCCCAAGTGTCAGTGCTGACAAATTCAGATAAAAATCTCTCATAAAAGGAGATGAAACAGGGAATAGATGGGTGAGGAAGTGAGTGTGATCTTGTATAAAATTCTCAAATAATTAAATAAAAATGAGAAAAAAAGATCATAAGTTGCTTTCCATATTCCTTCACAAGATGAATATATGATTTGACATTGATAGTCAAATGTATAAGCAGTATTGACACAAAAAATGAGTTGAACAAGCAACAATCTCAGTGCCTTGCTTCATTGTTATCTCAAGAATGTCCTGCTTCCTTTCTTTTTTTTTTTTTTTAGATTTATTTATTTATTATATGTAAGTACACTGTAGCTGTCTTCAGACACTCCAGAAGAGGGCGCCAGATCTCGTTGCGGGTGGTTGTGAGCCACCCTGTGGTTGCTGGGATTTGAACTCTGGACCTTCGGAAGAGCAGTCGGGTGCTCTTACCCACTGAGCCATCTCACCAGCCCCCTGCTTCCTTTCTAACCATGTCTTTGGAGTTTTGTTCTGATAACTGACCAAGAATGAAAATAAAAAGTAGATAAATCAAATAAAATCTGTGGTTCTGGTGAACTAGAGATGAAGAATTAGTTGTGATTAAGAGAGACCAGCATGGTTGGAGAAAAATCTGAGAAGTGACCTCTGGGTCATCACACAGAAGCTATTATCCAGAGGAAGTAAAGGTTGTACCCCGTTCTTACAATGGAATTGTGTGATGTGTACATTTCCCAATTTGTATGAGCTTTAAAGGCCTGTGTGTGAGGTTGGAGAAAGAGTAGCTTAAGTTTAGTAGCATAAGAGGTCAGGAGAAGTCACTGATGACTGCCACTTCAGTTGAACTTGAATTCCTGTATTGATGCAGTCACAAAGAGTGATTGAGATGTGGCACTCTGAGGAAGAATCTGAGACCCTGAAGAGAGCTCAGAAGAGAGTCCTAGTGGAAGTTCAGCCCATTTGCATTGAGACCCGCAAATTTTGTAGATGCCAGTACAACAATGTGAGCACCAGGGACAATATGAGCTGTATAGTGGAGCTAGACTGATGCTAGGAGACAACCTGCATGAGCCATGGATGGCAACCTGGCAGAGCTGCCTTTTGGGAAGAGAACATTGGTATATTCCACATGTCAAGCACAAATCTTTTACGCTATTGGACTTTAGTTTTGATTTGATTTGAATGTGCCAACTACTTGGTTCCTTCCTACTTGGGGTAAGTAGTATTTAATTATTGAAAAGAAAAGTACAAGAGTGTAAAGCAAGGAGACTTTGCATATTTTAGAAAAAAATGTGATTTTGAAAAGACTTGTTGTTTTAAAGGGAGGCAAGGTTTTTATAGCATTTGAATTATCAATTTTGAGAACTATTTATATTTTCTGCCACACTTCTCTACAATTTTATATTCCCTACAAAGTCTAAGCAGTCCAGTTTCTCTATAACTTTCAAGTTCCTTTTTTGTTAGAAAAAATCTGAAATGTGAGCAATGATACGTTACAGTATTATCATTTTTTGTTGAATTGATGATGTTTAGCATTTGAAGACATAGCGGAACAGAATAAGTTGTCCCAAAAGAAAGACATTAATATATAGTAAATTAATCTCTGCTAAAAGTTTGAAAAATAAACAATGAAAAAATGATAGTCTCCTCATGACATGATATTCAGTAAAGCATGGAAAAACTGAAAAGAACAGCTCATCATGGTACCTTATGCCTATAATCTTAGCACTTAGGATAGAGAAAACAATGACGATAAAATTAAAGCCATCCTAAATTATACAGTAAATTTCTTGATATCCTGCTCTATAGACTGAAAAGATATCCCCGAATTCTAAAATAAACAACTGGAATCTCTGTCTTATAATATATACAAAACTCAAGGAAAATATTTCAAAGACTTTAACATTTGAATTTTTAATTTGCCTAATCTATAAGAACGTAAGAGACACTTCGCATCATTTTATCCATAATTACTAAATACACTGCTAAAATCACAGGCAACAAAAACAAAAATATAGAAAAGGAATAATACCAAATCCAAAGCTTCTGCATAAAATGAGCAATAAAATATCAGAGGACAGGAGATTATTATTTGTAAACTATATATTCCATAAGGGAACAATTTTCCAAGGAAACTAAGAATTCCTGCCACCAAATTGCAAAACAGGAAAACAAAAATCAGAATGCGATTTTAAAATTGGAGAGTTGCCCTGGGTAGACATTTTTTTTGCACAAAGAACATACAGGTAAGTGGTCATTTAAGGCACTGAGCAGTGGGTCTCTGACTCTTGCGCATGCCCTTGGGACTCCTTTCCTCTTGTTCACTTGCTGTGTCTAACTTCAATGTGATAGGCTTTGTTTTATCTTGTTATATTTTATTTTTTCATGTTTGGTTGTTATATCTTAGAAGCCTGTTCTTTTCTAATGAAAGACAAAAATGGAGTAGATCCAGAGGGGAGGGAAGGTATAGAGGAACTGGAAGGTGTAGGGAGGGAAACTATGATAACGATATATTGTGTGTGAAAAGAATCTGTGATCCACAAAAGGAAAAATGATCACTTAACTTTTTTCATATTCTACTACTAGCTACCTTTTATTCTTTGGAACATATATTCTCTTAGACTAATTGGAGTTTTTTTTCTGCCTTGTGACCCAGCATTCTCTTTGTCTGTCTTCTGCTCCCTGCCCCATTGCACTGAGCTGCTTTGAATAATTGCCCTTTCTGTAAACTGTCATAAGAATGGCTTGGTGATACTGCATTTCTACTGATACATATCACACAGTATATGGAAAGTTTACTATACACATTACCCAGTGCATTAGAAACCTTGGCACTAGAGTTACAGGAGGTTATGAACCACCATATAAGGTGCAGGAAATTAACTTAGGTTCTTTGTAAAAAGCAATGTGTTCTTAGTTACTGAGTCCTATTTCTATCTCTACTTACATTTCTTTCTCTTTTTAAAAAATTCACTTTATACCCCAATCATGGACCCCCCCCCATCCCTCCTCTCCTCCCATTCCCACTCTTACAAATCCTTCTTATCATTACCCACTCCCCTTCTCCTCAGAGTAAAGGAAGATCACTTTTGGTAACTCCCCAACCTGGGAGATTCAGTCACAATAGGCCTAAAAGCATCCTCTCCTACTGAGGCTCAATTAGGTAGTCCAGTTAAGAGAAGGGGAAGGAATCAGAGACAGTCTCTGATTCCAATTTTTAGGGAATGCAAGTGAAGACCATGCTGCACAACTGCTACAAATGTGTAGGGGGCCTGCATGCTCTTTGGTTGATGGTTCAGTCTCTGGGACACTCCCCACTCTACATTTCTTAATGTGTTGAATCTTATAAAGTATCTCCAATGCCAAGATCTGAGTGTTCATAACTTGAATCCATTTTCTTAGTTACCTTTGCATTGGAAAAGCAAATTTGTTGAGAATTCACATTTTTTAAAATTTTGATTTCTGTTTTGTATATTCAAAATCACTGTAGCCAATATATCTTGGCTCAGTTAGGTAGTTACATTTAGATGAAATCATCAAATAGCTAGCCCAAGTGAGCTAAAATATTATAGTCTTATACTTTCTGAATGCAGCTTATCTGACTTTGAAAATAAGCCACAATGTATGCCAATTAAAAAAAAAAAACATTTATTTAAATTATGTGAGAATACTCTCGCTCTCTTCAGACACACCAGAAAAGGGTATTGGGTCCTATTACAGATGGTTATAAACACCATGTTGTTTCTGGGGATTGCATTTGGGACCTCTGAAAGAAGAGTCAGTGCTCTTAACTGCTGAGCCATCTCTTCATTCTCCATATACCAAAATACCAAAATTATAATTCTCATTCTCTCTCTCTCTCTGTTGCTCTCTCTCTGTCTCTCCTCTCTGTCCCCCTCTGTCTCTCTGTCTCTGTCTCTCTCTCATCTCTCTCTCTCTCTCTCTCTCTCACACACACACACACACACACACACACACACAATATCATACATACTCTGTGTCAACTCTCACCAAAGTAGTACAACAGAAATCCTTAAAGTAATAACATTTATCATTCAATGGCTTACTTTGATTTTTACAGTCCATTATCCTACTCTGTATTGCTATATGATGAACTTTATACACATAGCGAAGGACCATTGAATTGGCTTGGATATTTTCAGAAAGAAGCATTACAAAGTCACAAACAAAGGCTTTAAATTCTCTCAAAACTTGATTCTTCACCTATGACATGATACTTATCTACCAAGCAATATAGTGTTCACTTATCATGTATTTTCATAATAAATAGGATATGAATCTGAAGAAGTAACCACTGCTGTTTAGTGTCTGGGTTCATATAATCTGGTTTCACTGTGATTCAGATCTACAACAGGTTGCTATTCTGCCCCAGTTACTTTGCTCATCCACATTCATATATAAGGCCCCGTCATCTCCACTATCAGAGACCCTTCAAGAACAACGATATGAACTAGCCAGTACACCCAGAGCTGTGTCTCTAGTTGCATATGTAGCAGAGGATGGCCTAGTAGGCCATCAATGGGAGGAGAGGCCCTTGGTATTGCGAAGATTACATACCCCAATACAGGGGAATGCTAGGACCAGGAAGCAGGAGTGGGTGGGTTGGGGAGCAGGGCAGGGCGAGGGTATAGGGGGCTTTGGGTATAGCATTTGAAATGTAAATGAAAAAAATCTAATAAAAAAGAGACTTTCTCTTATATCCTGAACACCTTCTGAATCATGAGAGAAACTAAAAATGCAAGCAAACACTATAATGATTTTAATGCTTTGCTGCAACCTCACTCTAAATCAGTATGATACCATTCACAAAACAATTGATTCTTAGATAATAAAGAAACACTGGACTAAACTGATCTGATCTTGATTGCCATTTTTATCTAGATGTTTCTGAAGTTAGCCATTATCTCTGGATGCCACATTCAAACTAAAGATTTATGTCTACTATAATTCTCCTCCTCCTCCTCCTCCTGCTGCTGCTACTGCTGCTGCTGCTGCTCCTCCTCCTCCTCTTCATTGTATTCCTCCTCATCTATATCCTAAGACCAGAAGACATGGGATCATTTAGAATTTTCTATTTCTTTTACATCATAGTTTTGCTTGTTCTATCTAGAAGTTTTAAAATCTTTCAATCTATTTTTACTGAGGCATTAATCTCTCAAACAGTAAAGAAGTAATAGACCGAATTCAGTTATTTATTTTGTAATAAAATTATCATTTTCTATTCACTTCCTTATTTTAATTATTTAAATTTGAATTAGAATGTTTATATTCTATTTATTGTTTTATAACATTTGTTATCCCTTCCAAAATAACTTATTAATAATTTTGTGTTCTAAGATGACAATGGAGAAAGTAATAACATAGCACAAAGTATGTACTAGACCAAGTGTTTGAGTAATTAGATATTGCATCTGTGGCCTGCTGGAGACTGAGTCAATCACCGACTGGAGTCTCTATGTTTTTGCTCTTGAGAACTGATTGATTACACATAGCTTTCCTTTATTCTACTTCACTCAGGCCAAATTGATATTGAACATCAACCATGTTTGAAATATTTATGTCATGGAGATAAAAAGACACTACAAATCATGATTATTTTGGAGGATTGAAAGTTAGTCATTAAGTATTTACCAGTATATCATTGTTCTAGGCATATGATAAAACCAAGTTTAAATGAAGATGTTATCAATAAGTTATGCAAAATAGCTTTCACTCAAAGTGATCACTCATGTAGAATAGAGGTCAGGCAGATAAAATACAAGAAATAACTTTGTTACCTACAAAGCTACAAAGAGCTCAAGAAACTGGACTCCAGAAATTCAAATAAACTCATTAAAGATGGGGTACAGAACTAAACAAAGAATTCTCAACTGAGGAATACTGAATGGCTGAGAAGCACCTGAAAGAATGTTCAACATCCTTAATCATAAGGGAAAGGCAAATCAAAACAACCTTGAGATTCCACCTCACACCAGTCAGAATGACTAAGATCAAAAATTCAGGTGACAGCAGATGCTGGTGAGGATGAGGAGAAAGAGGAACACTCCTCCATTGCTGGTGGGATTGCAAGCTTGTACAACCACTCTGGAAATCAGTCTGGTGGTTCCTCAGAAAATTGGACATAGTACTACTGGAAGATCCAGCAATTCCTCTCCTGGGCCAGAAGATGTTCCAACTGGTAATAACAACACATGCTCCAGTATGTTCATAGCAGCCTTATTTATAATAGCCAGAATCTGGAAAGAACCCAGATGTCCCTCAACAGAGGAATGGATACAGAAAATGTGGTACATTTACACAATGGAGTACTAATCAGCTCTTAAAAACAATGAATTTATTAAATTCTTGGGCAAATGAATATATCTGGAGTATACCATCCTGAGTGAGGTAACCCAATCATAAAAGAAATCATTAGATATGCACTCACTGATAAGTGGATATTAGCCCAGAAACTTACAATTTGCAAAACACAAGTAAATCAAGAATAGGGAAGACCAATGTGCAGATACTTCATTCCTCCTTAGAATAGGGAACAAAATACCCATGGAAGGAGTTACAGAGACAAAGCTTGGAACTAAGACTACCCCGCCCAGGGATCCATCCCATAATCAGCCACCAAACCCAGATACTATTGCATATGCCAGCAAGATTTTACTGAAGGGACCTGTTATAGCTGTCTCATATGAGGCTATGCCAGTGCCTGGCAAATACAGAAGTGGATGCTCACAGTCATCTGTAAGATGGAACACAGGGGCCCCAATGGAGAAGCTAGAGGAAGCACCCAAGGAGCTGAAGGGCTCTGCAATCCTATTGGTGGAACAACAATATGAACTATCCAGTACCCCCAGAGCTCTTATCTCCAGCTGCATATGTAGCAGAAGATGGCCTAGTCAGCCATTACTGGAAAGAGAGGTCCCTTGGTATTGCAAATTTTATGTGCCCCAGTACAGGGGAATTCCAGGGCCAAGAGGCTGGGGGTGGGTGGGTAGGGAAGCAGGGTGGGGGGAGGGTATAGGGAACTTTTGGGATAGCATTTGAAATGTATATAAAGAAAATATCTAATAAAAAATTTAAAAAAAAGAATAGAGGTCAGGCATATAAAGTACAAGAAACACTTTTGTCACCTACAAAGCTTGCACACAAGTCTCATTGTCCCTGATAATCTAGAAAACATATTAGCAAAATCCACAGATGTACTGCACCTCTGAATAATAATGTAGTATCTAATAGTGTTAATCATGTAGTCATAGAAATGTGTGTTAAACAAAACTATTTTGATGCCTGTTAAAAAGATAAGGTTGCTGTTTGGCATTTACTATGTGCCTATGTATTATTAATGAGCATTTAAGATTACTCTGTAAGTATATTTTATCACTGTCTATACTTACCAACAAATTTGCATTTTGATAATGGCTTTAGTCTAATTTCTGTTTTTGCATTTTTGTTATACTTTACCTGAAAAAATGACCAATTTTTTGTCATGTGTTGTATTATATTTGTGAACATAATTTTATGACTCGTTTATGGAAACTCCTTTTTAGAATTGCTTTCTGCTCTATAATCTGTCATTTGTTGTAGATTAAAGCTTATTTTTCTGTGAATAAGACTTATTCAATAAAACACTATTCTTTAAAATGTTAAAAAAAAGATAAGGTTGAATTTATTTTTGAAAACTTATGGTAGGAAAAAGTGATGTGACACTGACACTATATGGGATCTGGAATAGACTGATATAACACAAGTTCTAATACAACAGTGAGGATAGTACATTCTGGAGGGTGCCCCCACCTGCTACCTCTCAAGGTTGCTTGTTTCCATTTTTTCTCCTGGCCCTCAGGGCTTTAGTCAAATTCCCCTACCCAATACCTGAACATGTTCTGCTTTTTCCCTCCCTGTCCTCTTTCTCACCCAGGTTCCTCCATTCCTCTTCCTATGATTGCTTTCTCCTCCCTCCCAAGTGGGATTGAGGCATCCTTACATGGAACCTTCATCTTGTTAAACCTTTTGAGTTCCGTGGACTTTACCAGGGTATTCTGTACAATTTTTGTCTAATATCCAATTATTAATGAGTATATGCCATGCATGTCCATTTAGGACTGAGTTACCTCACTCAGGGTGATGTTTTCTAGTTCCATTCATTTGCCTGCAAAACTCAGGATGTCCTCATTCTTAAGAGCTGAGTAGTAATGAACCACATTTTCTGTATCCATTCTTCCATTGTGGGACATCATTGTAGTTTCCAGCATCTGGATTTAACAAACAAGGCCATTATGAATATAGTGGAACATGTACCCCTGTGGCATGTTGGGGCATCTTTTGGGTATATGTCTAAGAGTGGTATAGCTGAATCTTCAGGTAGATCTATTTCCAACTTTCTAAGGAATGACCAGGTTAATTGCAAGTGTGGTTGTACATGTTTGCAATCCTACCAGCAACGAAGGAGTTTCCTCTTTCTTCTTATCCTCTCCAACATGTGCTATCACTCGAGGTTTTGATCTTAACCATTCTGACTGGTGTAAGGTAGAATCTCAGGGTCATTTTGATACATTTCCTTGATCACTAAGGACTTTGATCATTTCTTTAAGTGCTTCTCAGCCATTCAAGATTCCTCTGTTGTGAATTCTCTGTTTAGTTCTATACCCATGTTTTGATTGGGTTGTTTGTTGTTTTGGTGCTTAGCTTCTTCAGTTCTTTATATATTTTAGATATTAGCCCTCTATTGGATGTGGGGTTAGTAAAGATTTTCCCCAACCTGTAGGTTGCCAATTTGGCCTATTGATTATTTATTTTGCCTTACAGAAGCTTTCCAGTTTCATGAGGTCCCATATATCAAATAGGTCTTAGAGACTGAGCCATTGGAGTTCTGTTTAGGGACTTTCCCCCTGTGCCAATGAGGTCAAGGCTCTTTCCAACTTTCTCTTCTGATAGATTCAGTGTATCTGGTTTTATCGTGAGGTCCTTGATCTACCCTGGCCTTGAGCTTTGTGCAAGGTGACAAATATGGATCTATTTTCATTTTTCTATATAGAGACTGCCATTTAGACCAGCACAATTTGAAGACTTTTTATTTTTTCCATTGTATATTTTTGGCTTCTTTGTTGAAGATCAATTATCCTTAAGTGTGTGGTTTTATTTCTGGGACTTCAATTCTATTCCACTGATCAATGTGTCTGTCTCTGTACTAATACCATGCAGTTTTTATCACTATTGCTCTGTAGTATAGTTTGAGGTCAGGGATGGTGATTCCCCAAGAAATTCTTTTACTGTTAAGAATTCTTTTCACTATTATGTTGTTTTTTTTTGTTTTTTGGGTTTTTTTTTGGTTTTGGTTTGTTTGTTTGTTTGTTTCTGTTTTTTTGTTTTTGTTTTTGTTTTGTTTTGCTTTGCTTTTTTTGCCTTTCCAGATAAATTTGAGAATTGCTCTTTCCATGTCTTAGAATAATTGTGTTGGAATTTTGATGGTAATTGTGTTGAGACCTGAGAGGTGAGAAACTCTCAGGACTCAAAGGACCTTAGATGAAATGCCCTACAGTGGGGAGAGGGAACTTGAAGAACCCACCTGCAGCAGAAAGAACGGGAATCAAGTGAGAGATGGATTTGGCATCCCCCAGTCAAAATCTCTGACCTATAATTGTTCCTATCTAAAAGAACTGCAGGGACAAAAATGGAAAAGATCATGAGAGAAAGGAGCTCCAGTGACAGGCAGGCACAAATTGGGATCCAGCTCAATGGGAGGCCCAAAGCCTGATAATATTTCTCAGGCTATGGAATGCTCACAGAAAGGGGCCTATCAAGACTGACCTCTGAACTACCCAACAAGCAGGTGAAAGAAACATTTGCAGATATTTATACCCAACCAGTGGACAGAAGCTGCTGACTCCTGTGGTTGAATTAGGGAAAAGATGGAAGAAGCTGAGGAGGAGGGCAACCCTGTAGGAGGACAAGCAGATTCAGTTAACCTTGACTCCCAAGATATCTCAGACACTGGACCACCAACCAGGCAGCATACATGAGCTGATATGAGGTCCCTAACACATATACAGTAGAGCACTGCCAGGTCTGGGTTAAGTATGAGAAGATGCACCTAACCCTCAAGAGACTGGATATCCCAGGTTGTAGGGAGGTCTAATGGGGTGTAGAGTGCTGGAGACATCCTCATGGAGACAAGAATGAGCTGTGGAGGAGTTATAGGATATGGAAGAGTCAGAGGTTGCACCAGGATGAGAATAAAATATGGAGTGTAAAATAAAAATATTTAATAAAATTTAAAGAAAAACAAAACAATTAGGATAGTAATTTATGTCCAGAAGTTATAGAGTAGGTTGACTGAAAAAAAAAATGAGTAGGCAATTTTTGCTGACCAGATCTAATAAGTTTCTTCCAAAAAAGCAGGCCAAGATGTTCCGGTTCAATATGTATGGGGTGAAAAGTGTGATCAGATGTTGAAAATTAAGGATTATGGTTAAAATGTTTTCATTAGGATTTAGTATAATGTTAGGCTATGCTAAGAAACACATGAAAAGACTCTTTTCATGGTGGGCAAAGACTCTTAAATAGTTTATTGAAGTGTGAATAGAATTGTTTTTGCCCTTGTTTCTGTCCATTTTCCATAATATCATCAACAAGGACAACATCAATCCTAGCCAATTCAATTTCTATCATTAGAAAATGAATTACAGCTGGAAAAAGTAAGTAAAAGTTTGACATTGAAAAGCAATTGGTTATTATAATTATCTCATAGAAATATGACCTACTTAAGGCTTATTTTCTCCTAAGTTTACACTAGGTTTTGCATGCTATTTTATTTTTTTTTTTATTATTATTTTTTTTTTTTTGGTTTTTTGAGACAGGGTTTCTCTGTATAGCCCTGGCTGTCCTGGAACTCACTTTGTAGACCAGGCTGGCCTCGAACTCAGAAATCCGCCTGCCTCTGCCTCCCAAGTGCTGGGATTAAAGGAGTGCGCCACCACCGCCCGGCTTTGCATGCTATTTTAAAATCATTTGTGGAACACAATAAATACCCAACACAATAAAAATTTATAAATTCTTTCTTACTAGTATCATTAATAAATGGTTAAAATAATTTTTGTAAATGTATTTGATATATATATATATATATATATATACATATATATATATCCTGAATAGAGTTTCATGACCCTTCTCTCCTCCAAGTTCCTCCCCCATCTCCCTTCTCATCCCCCATATACTCCTCCACCATTTCTCTTTGAAAAAGGGGTTGATATCAAGGGCTTGAACCACCCACGGCTTACCAAGTTTCTGTAAGACTAGGTACCTCCCTTCATATTGAGGCTGGACTAGGCAACTAGGAGGAAAAGGGTCCCAAAGAGCATGTAAAAAAAAAAGTCATAGACAGCCCATGTTGCCACTGTTATGAATCCCAGAAGACTGAATTCCACAACCATAACAAATATGCAGAAAGCCTAAGTGAGTCCCATGATGGATCCCTGTTTGTAGGCAGGTAGTCTCTGTAAGTCTCTATGGACCCATGCTGGTTGATTTTGTGGGGTTTCTTGTGATGTCCTTGACCCTCTGGCTCCTACAATTCTTCCTTCCTTTCTCCATGGAATTCCACAGCTACTAATGTTTGACTATGGATCCTGAATATGTTTCTATCAGTTGTGACATGAAGCCTCTCAGATAACAATTGGGCTAGGCACCAATCTATTAGTATAGCAGAATATCACTTGGAATCATTTTTTTTAACCTAGGTCTCTGGGTTACCAGGATTGGAGTCCTGGTCCTTCAGGAAGTATCAGGGGTGGGCTACCTCTCATGTTATGAGTCTTAAGCTGGATTAATAATTAGTTGGCAAGTCCCATGATTTCAGTGCTGCCTTTACACCAGCACATTTGTAGGCTAGACAAAATGTAGGTCAAAGATTTTGTGGCTTGGTTGCTGTCCCAATCACTCTACTGGAAGACTTGCCTGGTTACAGGAGATAGACAGTTCAGGCTCAACATCTTTCATTTCTAGTAGTCTTAGCTAGAATCACTGTCTTAAATTCCTGGCAGTTTCCATCGCACTGAGTTTTCTAGTTTGTCCCAGAGACACCCATTGATTCCAGTTTTCTTTAGAAGTATTTTTTCCATGATCGTCTCCCCACATGATCCCTCCTATTCCAGTACCCACCCACTTCCAACCTGACACATACCCCATCCACTTGCAATGACTATTCCATTCCATTTCCCATTCACAGGAAGATTCATGTCTGCACACACACACACACACACACACACACACACACAAAACACACACATACTCCTTGTTACTAAGTTTCTTGTTACTCAGAGTCTGTGGAATGTAGCATGGTCATCCTTTTTTTGACACCTAATATCTACTTATAAGTGAGTACATACCATCTTTGTATTTCTGGGATTGGGTTGCCTCCTTCAGTATGATTTCTTTTTCTTTATTTGCATCCATTTCCTTGCAATTTTATGATGTTATTTTTTAACAGCTGAGTATTAGTCCATTGTGTAAATGAACCACATCTTTATCCATTTTTAATTGAGGGAAATCTAGTTTGTTTCCAGGTTCTGGCTATTGTGAATAACATTGCTGTGAACATAGTTGAGTCATTGCTGTATGGTGAAGTAATCATTGGGGATATTTCCATTCTGTAGGCTGCTGCTTTGTCCTGAGGAGTGGAAAAATACTGACTGCCCTGAGAACATGGGCCCCGGACCCTGCCAGATGGCCTAATTACCCGGAACTTTTGAGAAAAAACAACCGCAGAATGTTTCAGTATCCCAGGTGCCTTAAAACAAATATCCGCCCCTAGACTTCCCCTATTTCCTCCCTGATCCTCCCCCTAGTTTGTGGGTTTTGCCTTTATAAGCCTGTTGAAAAATAGGGTTGGGGTCGACTCCTCTACCCCTGCATGGTGTATGAGTCTCGGCCCCAGCCTGCTGGTTTGAGCTCTTGTCCTGTCTTCTCCCTGTTAATAAACTACCTCGTGTAATTACAGCAAGTTCAGTCTCAGTGTCTTGCTGGGTGCGCACTATTCCCTAGACTTGAGTGAGGGTCTCCCTTCAGGGGTCCTTCAGTCCTATTGACCATATCCTTTGCCTCACAGGAGTTTTTCAGTTTCAGGGAGTCTCATGTGTTAATTGTTGATTTCAGGGCCTGCAAAATTGGTATTCTATTCAGGAAGTTGTCTCTCGTATTTATGCATTTAAGGCTATTACCTGCAACTTGTAGTATTAGATTTAGTGTACCTAGTTTTAAGGTTAGGTCTTTGATCCATTTGGATTTGAGGTTTTTGTAGTGTGATAGATATTAATCTATTTACACTCTTCTACATGTTCAGGTCTAGTTAGACCAACACCATTTGTTGAAATGCTTTCTTTTTGCATCATATAATTTTGGATTTTTTGTCAAAGTCAAGTGTCCCTATGTGTGTGGATTTATGTCTGACTCATCAATTCAATTTCATTGATCAACCTGTCTGTTTTTATGACAGTACCAAGCATTTTTATTAGTTTTTTTTTTTTTTTGTAGTAGAACTTGAAATCAAGGATGATTGAAAACTCATATTTGTGGATTTTTTTTTAATTTGATGAGTATGAAGTGTCCTTCCTGATTCTTTTAATTACTTTTGTTTGAAAGTCTATTTTATAAGCTATCAACATGGCCACTCCAGTCTGTTTCTTGGGTCTATTTGCATGGGAAATCTTTTCCCAGCCCTTTATTTTGAGTAAATATCTATATTAGTTGTTGAGGTACATTTTTATATGCAGCTGAATGATAGATATTGCATTCATATCGATTCTCTTAGCTTATGTCTCTTATTGAGCGTTGATTCCATTGATATTGAGAGACATAAATGACCAAAAATTAATTACTGTTATTTTGATGTGGGGGGGGGAGGTGGTAGTGTGTGTGTGTGTGTGTGTGTGTGTGTGTGTGTATACCTTCTTTTGGTATTGCTGGTGGGAAATTACTTATTTCTGGTGTTTTTATGGATATAGTATTGCAATATGTCAATGTGTCTTTTATTGGTGTTTCTTTTCTAATATCTTCTGTAAGACTGTATTTGTGGATAGATAATGTTTAAATTTGGATTTGCCATGAACTGTCTCACTTTGTCCATCTATGGTGATTGAAATGTTTGCTGAGTGTAGTAATCTGGGCTGGCTCCTGTGATCTTTTGGAGTCTCCAAGACCTCTGTTGAAGACCATTTGGCTATTAGAGTCTCTCTTGAGAAGTTAAGTGCAATTCTAATAGGTCTGCCTTTATGTGTTACTTGGTATTTTTCTCTTGCAGCTTTAAATAGTCTCTATTCTGTACATTTAGTGTTTTGATTATGATGTGGGAGAAGAACTTTATTTTCTTGTTCAATATATATGGTGTTTTGTAAGCTGCTTTTATATTTATAGCCATCTACTTTTTACTATTAGTTTGTTAAAAATATTTTCTGGACCTTTGAGATGGAAATGTTTTCTTTTCTCTAAGAATAATAGGAACGTATTATTCTTAAATTTGGTCTTTTCATGGAGTCTTAAAATTCCTGGATGTTTTCTTCCTTTTTTTTTTTTTTTTTTTTTTTGATTTACCATTTTCTTCTACCTGTGTATCAATTTTTTCTATAGTAACTTATCTGCCTGAGATTTTCTCTCCCATCTACTGCATTCTCCTGGTGGTGCTTGAATCTGTAGTTTCTGTTAACTCGATTTGATTTGTCATCTCTAGGATTCCCTCAGTTTGTATTTTCTTTATTCTTTTTCCCATTTTCAGGTCTCTAATAGTTTTACTCATTCCTTTCACCTGTTTATTTTTCCTTAGATTTCTTTACATGATTTTGGTATTACCTCTTTAAGGGACTCTATCTCTTCATACAATTGTATTTAAGGCCATTTTCTTCTACTTCTCCTGTTGGAATATCCATGGATATCTGGATATCGAGGCTAGTGATAAGAGTGCTGTTGAAAACAGTTGGCCAGACTTTAAGGAGTGTTTAGCAGGTGGTATGAACTAATTTCTACTGGAGTAGTTGCTAGGTCTGCATATAAGATCTCATGTTTATATCTCATTTTTAAATTAATATTTCTATTTGGTTAAAAACAAAAATGAGTCGTGGAAAATAGCAATGAGATAGGATAAGTTATTTTGAAAAGATTCCTGCTAACTTTTATAATTTTACCTGTATCCATATTAGGAGAGGTCAAGAGTATCAACAGGAACAGAGAAGCTATTATTTGAGGCCAAAATTAAGGACAAAATAACCTCAAAAGAGCATAAAATGGAAAAAGTTTATCACATCTCCTTTGTACGTAAAACAATAAAATATTATTCTTGAGTATCAATACTGTATTCTCTTATTTCCATAAAAATTATGGATTTATGAGGTCCCTTAAGAGGATTCAATATATTTATCCTTTGTATGATATTCAAAGTCAGCATAAACACATGTATTTTCTCAAACAAATAATAAATATATTACTTTCTAATATATAAATATATTTTGAAATACATAGATTTTGCATTTATTTGAGTCAAATGTTTGTTGCTTATTATTTCACATAAAATATGAAATTATAAAAGCAGTAATTGAAATAGCAAGCATATAACCCCATTAAAAATGGGGTACAGAGCTAAACAAAGAATTCTCTACTGAGGAATACTGAAGGGTTGAGAAGCACCTGAAAAAATGTTGAACATGCTTAATCATAAGGGAAATGAAAATCAAAACAATCTTGAGATTCCACCTCACAACAGTCAGAATGGCTAAGATCAAAATTTCATGTGACAGCAGATGCTGGCAAGGATGTGGAGAAAGAGGAACACTCCTCCATTGATAATGGGATTGCAAAGTTGTACAACCACTCTGGAAATCAGTCTGGCGGTTCCTCAGAAAACTGGACATAGTACTACTGGAAGATCCAGCAGTTCCTCTCCTGGGCATATAACCAGAAGATGTTCCAACTGGTAATAAGAACACTTGCTCCACTATGTTCATAGCAGCCTTATTTATAATAGCCAGAAACTGGAAAGAACCCAGATGTCCCTCAACAGAAGAATGGATACAGAAAATGTTGTACATTTACACAATGGAGTACTACTCAGCTATTAAAAACAATTAATTTATGAAATTCTTGGGCAAATATATGTATCTGGAGAATATCATCCTGAGTGATGTACCCAAATCACAAAAGAAGTCACTTGAGCCCAGTAGTGGTGGCACATGCCTTTAATCTCAGCATTCAGGAGTCAGAGGCAGGCAGATTTCTGAGTTCAAGGCCAGCCTGGTCTAGGAAGTGAGTTCCAGGACATCCAGGACTACACAGAGAAACCCTGTCTAAATGAATGGATCTGGAGGGCATCATTCTGAGTGAGGTAACATATTCACAAAGGAACTCACACAATATGTACTCACTGATAAGTGGATATTAGCCCCAAATCTTAGGATACCCAAGATATAAGATACAATTTGTTAAACGCATGAAACTCAAGAAGAACGAAGACCAAAGTGTGGACACTGTGCCCCTTCTTGGAATTGGGAAAAAAACACCCATGGAAAGAGTTACAGAGATAAAGTTTGGAGCTGTGAAGAAAGGATGGACCATCTAAAGACTGCCATATCCAGGGTTCCATCCCATAATCAGCTTCCAAACGCTGACACCATTGCATACACTAGCAAGATTTTGCTGAAAGGACCCAGATATAGCTGTCTCTTGTGAGACAATGCCGGGGCCTAGCAAACACAGAAGTGGATACTCACAGTCAGCTATTGGATGGATCACAGGGCCCCCAATGGAGGAGCTAGAGAAAGTACCCAAGGAGCTAAAGGGAACTGCAACCCCATAGGTGGATCATTATTATGAACTAACCAGTACCCCAGAGCTCTTGTCTCTAGCTGCATTTGTATCAAAAGATGGCCTAGTAGGCCATCACTGGAAAGAGAGGCCCATTGGACTTGCCAACTTTATATTCCCCAGTACAGGGGAATGCCAGGGCCAAGGGGTGGGGGTGGGTGGGTGGGGGACTGGGGGGGGAGTGTATTGGGGACTTTTTGGATAGCATTGGAAATGTAATTGAGGAAATTACCTAATTAAAAAAAAAAGAAAAACAAACAGAAAACAAAAAAATTCACTTGACATGCACTGATAAGTGATTATTAGCCCAGAAACTTAGAATACTCAAGACACAATTTGCAAAACACATGAAAAACAAGAAGGAAAACCAACTTGTGGATACTATTCCTCCTAAGAATAAGGAACAAAATACCCATGGAAGGAGTTACAGAGACAAAGTTTGGAGCTAAGATGAAAGGATGGACCTTCCAGAGACTACATCACCCAGCAATCCATCCCATAATCAGCCACCAAACACAGACACTATTGCACCTGAGAGCAAGATTTTGCTGAATGGACCCTGATATAGCTGTCTCATGTGAGGCTATTCGAGTTCCTGGCAAATATAGAAGTGGATGCTCACAGTCATCCATTGGATGGAACACAGAAATGGAGGAGTTAAAGCAAGTACCCAAGGAGCTGAAGGGATCTGCAACCCTATAGGTGGAAAAACAATATGAACTAACCAGTACCCCCAGAGCTCTTGTCTCTAGCTGCATATGTACCAGATGATGGCCTAGTCAGCCATCATTGGGAAGAGAGGCCCTTTGGTCTTGCAAACTTTATATGCCCCAGTAGAGGAAAATGCCAGAGCCTAGAAGTGGGAGTAGGTGTGCAGGGGAACAGGTTGGGGGTGGGGTATAGGGGACATTATGGATAACATTTGAAATGTAAATGAAGAAAATATCTAATAAAATTTTGAAAAAAAATCAAATATCAAGCAAAGAAAAACCAGCATAAACCTAATATATTTGTTAAATTTTATGCTGGCATGAAAATATAGCAGAAAAACAGCAGTAGTAACATGAAATTTGAAAGACAGTTTGCCATAACTAAAAGGAGATGCATTTGAGCTCTCATGAAGTTGGAAAAAAAAATCTCACATGATTCTCTGTGTGTATATATGTTCCTATTTTGTAAATGTTTTTACCTTTCTATTAGGAATGTACGAGAAAATCCAACAACACCTCTCCTGGGCATATAACCAGAAGATGTTCCAACTTGTAATAAGGACACATGTCCCACTATGTCCATAGTAGTCTTATTTATAATAGCCAGAAGCTGGAAAGAAACCAGATGTCCCTCAACAGAAAAATTGATACAGAAAATGTGATACATTTACACAATGGAGTACTACTCTGCTATTAAAAACAATGAATTTATGAAATTCTTAGACAAATGGATATATGTGGAGTATATTATCCTGAGTGAGATAACCCAATCACAAAAGGACACATGTGATATGGACTCACTGATAGTGGATATTAGCCCAGAAATTTAGACTACCCAAGATATAATTTGCAAAACACATGAAACTCAAGATGAAGGAAGACCAAAGTGTGAACAATTCATTCCTTCTTAGAATGGGGAACAAAATACCCATGGAAGGAGTTGCAGAGACAAAGTTCAGAGCAGAAACTGAAGGAACAACTATCCAGAGACTACCCCATTTGTGGATCCACCCCATAAACAACCACCAAACCCAGACACTAGACAGACGTCAACAAGAGCCTGCTGACAGGACCCTGATATAGCTGTCTCATGTGAGGATCTGCCAGTGCCTAGCAAATACAGAAGTGGATTCCCACAGTCATTCATTGGACTGAGCACAAGGTCCCTAATGAAGGAGCCAGAGAAATACCCAGGGAGCTAAAGTGGACTTAAGCCCCATAAAAGGAACATCAATATTAAGTAACCAGTACCCTCATAGCTCCTTGGAACTATACCGCCAACCAAAGAAAGCACATGGTAGAACTTGTGGCTCTAGCTATATTTGTAGCAGAGAATATCCGAGTCAGTCATCAATGGGAAGAAAGACCCTTGGTTCTGTGAAGGTTCTATGCCCCAGTATATGGGAATGCCAGGACCAGGAATGGGAGTGGGTAGGTTGGGGAGCAGGGAGAGGAGGGAGAGGGTAGGGGATTTTTGGAATTTTCCTAGTTTAGGAATAACATTTGAAATGTAAATAAAGAAAATATCTAATAAAAATATATCCAAAAAAGGGAATGTATGGTTTTAAACTTGTTCTTAATAAGAGCTATTTACCCTTCTTATTTGGGTTTTAAGAATTAAACTTAAATTGCCTAATGATATTTTTCCTTCCCATCAATGTAGTGGGAAGTCTGTTAACCACTACTACAAGTAATTGAGATCTTTTGCCTAGAAGCCATTCATTTCTGACAATAACATTCACTTAGTTTACTACATTTTTTTTTCAGTTTCAGCACTATTGAATTTTTAGCTATAGAATTTATAGTTGTGGAAAGTTCTCCTGTTTAGTATGGAATTTTTAATGGCACCCCTTGTTTCCAACTGCTAGATACCATTAATGATCTGCCTTCCTACCTTTACATGCGAAAATGTCTCTAGACATAGTCACATGTCCCCTGGGAAGCAAACCATCACTAGTTACAAACGATTGATTTGAGAACAAGAGCTAGTTGAATCACACCTCTCTATTTTATTTTACCCTTTAATCCTTAGCATTTCATCATATCCATCCCTCCCATTAACTTCTCTTTCTGCTTTCCTTTTATCTTTGTAAATTCATTCATTTCATTTTATTTATGCATGTTTAAATCTTCATTAAATGTTAGAAAAGAATTATAGTCTCTTTTCTTTTAGTTTTCTTTGAATCAAGTATATTTCCATATACACATGCAGCATTTTGTTCAGCCCACATCCAGTTTCTCCCATCAATCAAAATCAACCTCATTTTCTGTGATTCATTGCACCTTATTCAATCACAAGTAAATCTTCATGGATCAGTAAGCATGCCATTTCTAAAACTTACATTTGATCATATCTACTAGCTGATTTAAATTCTGGGGTCAAGCCATGACCTTAAAACTGACTACTTAAGTCTAGTAAGGGCCTGACTTGCTCTTTCTTAAACCCACATCTTTAGCTTCATTTCTTATTTTATTTCCCTTAAATTCTATGTTGCAGACAACTTTAAATTGCTTTTAAGTGTTTAACTGTACATCTCTCTCTCTGTCCCGTTGTGATTCTTAAACATGCAACTTTAACATTCTGGAGCAGGGTTGAAAACTTTCAGAATACATTTTACTTAATTAACTTCTGTTTGTCTATCAAATTTGTTTTATTATTTTTGTCTCTTGGAAAATGTTCTGTACTTTATGGATTTAATTTCCTTTTGTTGGTAGTATGTTGATTTATTATTTTGTACTTCATTATAAAATGTATCACAGTTGGGTACAAGTTTTCAATAGTGCTCTAGCACTAAATTTTCCATTGTAAAATGATAACTAGGATGGATCATTTCTTAGTATTCTTCTGTATTTGGGTCTACGTAAGCCCTTAAGGAATGTTTTTTACTCCTGAATCCAAAATGCAAGCTCAGATCACTTTCATGAACTTTACAAATATATGCTCAACTGTCATTATGTGTGACATTTGCTCTTTCATTTCAAAAATACTCTTCAAAATCAAAATGTGCAAAGTTAAATTTGCTTTCTGTCTTCATCTAAAGAATTTGTTAGTGCCTGGTACTTCTTATCATTTGATTTTGAGAAAATTTTATCTATCAAGTACTTTTGACTAAAAGAGCCACAGTGAGACTTTTAAAAGCCAAAATTCTTTTCAGGACCATATGAGGCCCCATGTAGCATAGTATCTTCAAATCTCCATGAGTTATTTTTCTAGCTTCTTTTCCACCCACTCTTCCATCTTTCTAACTCTATTCTATTACACAGACCTCATAATTGTCCCTCAAAAAACATAAATTGATCTCCCACCATATACTTTATTCTATCATGTCTTATTAATAATATAAAATAATAATGTCTCTCAAGAAACAAATTGATCTTTCTCCTCAGGTCTTTAGTCTATCATATATTATTAATAATATAAAATAATGCCTAGTACATATTACACCTCGAAATTATTTGTGACATAAATAAATGAAAATGAATCTTGAGAGAAAATATGAAACATCTGTAACCTTAAAGCTGGAAAAATCATATATTTAAAGGAAAAAACTGAAGGAGAGAAGATCATAGTAGCTTAAGGAGAGTAATAACTCTCTATTGATAAACATAAACACATATGCACAAATATGTAAGCACATCCATATATATATATATATATATATATATATATATATATATATACATATATATATATATATATATACACACACACACACATACACACATATGCAGCTATGGTATAGGACTTATTAATAGCTTGCTTCCAATATAATCTGAAAGTATCAGGTGTATTTGACATATCATTGGCATCTTTTCATTCATGTATTTTATCTTACTGGCATGTCTATGCACATTATTTGACCTGGTGACAGGACCATTCTAAAGTTACAGGTCCACCTCAGTGATCCAAATGAGCACAATATGACTTAGAATTTTAATATGGCAACAGTGCAAGCACAACAAAATAACCCTCATAAAATGAATAAATTTCTTGACAAAGCTTTAAATGTTAAATTTTGACCTATGAAGTATTGAGTGATAAAACTTAGTTAAGAACTTTAAAAACTAGTTATAATAAATGTATTTTTATATTCGGATATTTCCAATAAAGAATAGCTAAAGCCATGTCTTTACTGTAGAAGCAAAAAAATCTAATTTTTCAAAAGTTGAAAGTTAAAAAAAAAAAAAGCATGAGACTATTTTACGGAATATTCATAAGCAACACAAATGATTTGCATCTACAATACAAAGTTCAAAGTAATTGTGTCTTACTGATTAATGGAGCTTTGAAGTTATTGGGATGATATCATTCTCATTCAAATGAACAATTTTTAATTCACTTAAATTTCTACCGTGTTAGTTGACTGTAAAACAAAAGTGCTATTGTTTCTCCAATTTGGAAGCAATCCAAATCACTAGTTTTTTAGGAAGCTATTCTGGGAAAATGCTTTAAATGTTCACCTTTACAAGAGCCTTGGTGCTTATTTCAAATCCTCTTTTTCATTATATAGAATCACAGTACTACTGCACATTTTAAAGAACAATGGGAACAATTCTTACTTCCCATATAATAATAGCTACTCTATATTGAATACTCTGTGCAACTGTCTAGAGGTTGTCTTAGACAGGTAGGGTTCTGTCTCTATGCCGTCTAGTATTCTACAATAAATCTTTGGTATTATTAGATATACGCATTAAAAAACTCAGAAGGAAATAGAATACCTAAGGTCACAGAGTTTCAAAGATAGGATAAGCATTTGAATGCAGGTATAGTTGTCCATTTCACCTTCATTGCAATATTTCCTTAGATAAAAGTCTTTTCCTTAAAGTCTTATAATACCATATGCTTTTAATAAGTGTACTGCAAATAGATGGTAAATAAAATAAATGATAATCTACTACATCAGTAGTAGTAGATTATCATTTATTCCTTTTAGAACTGCATTGTATCCCACTATGTATTAGTCTTTCTATGCAAATGACCATCTATATTAACATTTAAAGATATTGCCTCATGCACTTTCACTGCTGAGGGTACATTATATGACTGTGGTTGATTCATCATTAAAATTGAACTCTGATATTGAACATGATTATTAGAAGAAGAAAGGACAAAAATCAACATAGAAGATAAAATCAAATGTTTTATACTTTGTTAATTTCCTCATTGCTTATGTTTAATGTAATTTAACATATTTTCCTTTTGATAAACATTAAGTATGTAACACATGGATAGGTTGCCCTAGCTTCCTTGACAGTTCTATATTAAGTATTAACATAAACCTTGTAATAGTATCTAACTTAATGTATTTTAATTGTATAAAAACTTAATTTGTACTGGTTTCTGCAAATCAGACGAAAACTCAAATGAGGTTGAATACTAAATATGAATGTATTGAAATATTATATGTACACATCAAGATTTGTAATCATTAAATAAAATTTTAAAACAAAATAAAACTTTATAAAAATAAACCTACCCATTGAACATCAACTTAGTCTTTATGAAATTGATACATTCTATTTATAATAATTTTTAAATAGAATCAGTTTATTATAATTAACCCCCCCCCACACACACACACACGGTTTTACAACTAGTTTAAAGGATCCAATCACACTTTTCCTGAGCAAACTGCACCTTGTCAACTGTGCTGAATTTTTCAACACACAACTCTGCCTGCATACCCAGAAGTCTGTTGGCACTAGACACAACCAGGGAAGATCACATCCCCTAATTTCCTGCCTGCTATATTCCGCTAAAGCACATCAGGTCTAAACTGCACCCTATCTTCTGGATTCAATGTTTCTGACCCATAACTGTACCTGCATTTCTGGAGGTCACTCTTCTGCCAGACATCCCAAGCAAAACTGATTCATACTAGGGACCCCAGTGTCAAAGTTAGCACCCAAGACCCCAGAGGCCACACAGGCTACAAAATCTCCAGGGGAAACAACTTACTGAACCTGAAGATTCAGGCCAGGAATTCGGGCCACTGAGACCAAAGGACAGAGAGGAAAGAGAGACCAAGAAAAAAGCAGCATACAAAAATATTCATCCAACAAAGAAAACCCAGAAATTCACAAGTAAATTTACATTAACCACAAAATTCCAATGCCTAAAGCCAGCATAAGAACACAGTCAACAAATGACAGAACAATGTGTGACCACAAGAGTCCAACTATCCTACCACAATAAGCATATTCAAACAGAGATCAAGCACAAAAATGACATTAAATCCAATTTTATGATGATGATAAAGGCCTTTAAAGAGGAAACAAATAAATCTCTTACAGAAATATAGGAAAATACACTCAAACAGGTGAAGGGAATGAATAAAACTGTTCAAGACCTGAAAAATGGAAATAGAAGCAATAAAGAAAATACAACCTAAGGGAATACTGAAGATGAAAATCCTAGGTAAGAAAACAGATACTAGAGATACAAACATCTTCAACACAATAGGATAGATGGAATAGAATCTCAGATAGAAGATACAGCAGAAAATTTTTTCAGAGGTCAAAGAAAATGTTAAATCAAATAAATTTCTGAAACAAAACATCCAAGAAATTTGGGTCACTATGAAATGAAGGAATCTAAGGAACTATAGGAATAGAAGAAGGAGAAGAGTCCCAGCTCAAAAGTCTAGAAAATATTTTCAACAAAATAATAGAAGAAAAATTCTCTAATGTAAAGAACTATACAAGAAACTTTAGAACATCACATAGACTGGACCAAAAAAGAAAATCAGCTTGCGACATAATACTTAAAACACTAAATGGAGAGAAGAAAGAAAGAAAACTAAAAGGTGGAAGTGAAAGAGCCTAAGCAACAGATCTATCAGAATTATAGCAGTCTAAAGAGAGACTCTAAGTACCAGAAAGTTCTGGACAGATGTCTTTCAGTCTCTAAGAGTTCACAGGAGCCAGCTCAAAGTACTAAACCCAACAAAACTCTCAATAACTATAGATGGAGAAACCAAGATATTCCATGAGAAACCTAAATTTAAACAATATCTGTCCACAAACCCAGCCATACAGAAGACACTAGAAGAAAACCACGAACTCAAAGAGGTCAACAACACCCCAAAAAACCCACGAGAAATGAATATTCTTATAGCAGATAAACCAAAAGAAGGGGCACACAGACACACACCTACTACTACTGAAAGAGGAAAATTACTGGACACCTGAACTCTTCAACTCAGGGTCCTCTTACCCCTCCCATCTAGAGACTGTTCCCGGAACACTCCTGAACTTTTTACCCCAGAGTACATTCCTGAACTCTTCACCCAGAGTCCGGCCCCCTCCCAATTGAAAACTGTTCCAGGAACATTTTTTAGATAAGGGTCTCCTGGAACAAACCTAGTCCTACCCCTCCTAACTGAGGACTGTTCCAAGAACATTTTTGAGATAGGGGCCTCCTGGTACTACCCCAGAATGTTCCAATAGATCGGGTACATTGCCAAAATATAGGACACGACCCCTTGGTGACGTAAAACTTGTACTTTTCCCCTGGCTTTTTCCTATAAAAGCCTGTGAAAAATTTGGGCCGGGCGTCGATTCTCCTCTACACCATGCTGGGTGTATGAGTTTCGACCCCAGAGCTCTGGTATATGTGCTTTTTATGTGCTTTCTTGTCGTTGCTGTATTAAATCTTACTCTCTACATCTTAAGTTCGGTCTCAGTGTTTTCTTGGGTGCGCGGCTGTCCCGAGGCTTGAGTGAGTGTCTGCCCTCCGGGGGTCTTTCACTACTACTACTACTACTACTATGACTAACAATATCAAAATAACATGAATTAACAATCATTTGTCTTTAATTTCTCTAAACATCACTTTAGTCAATGCCTCAATTTAAAAAAAGAAAAAAGAGAAAAACAAATTATCAGAACGAATGCAAAAACACGATCCATCATTCTGCTACATACAGGAAACACACCCCAACATGATTGATGGGATGGAAAAAGATTTTTCAAGCAAATAGAGCCAAGAAGCAACTGGATTAGCCATTTTAATAACTATAAAAATAGAATTCCAATGATAATCAATCAAGAGAGAAAGAAACTTTATACTTATCAAATGAAAAACCCACCAAGATGACTTCTCAATTTTGAATAACAATGCCCCAAATGCTAGGGCACCTGTATTTGTAAAAGAAGCATTATTAAAGCTTAAATTACATACTGAATTTGACACATTAATAGTGGGAAACTTCCACACCCCATACTCACGAATAGGTAGAATGTGAACAGGGAAGTAATGGAACAGTGGTTATGATTCAAATGGAACTAACAGATATGTACAGACACATTTCACTCAAACACAAAAGAATATATCTTCTTTACAGCACTCTAAAGAACCTTCTCCAAAACTGACCATACACTTGGTCTAAAAGCAAGTCTCAACAGATAAAGAAAATTGAAATAACTCCCTCCCCCCCCCCCCCCGCAACCCCTGCCCCGGATCTTATCCCCGGATCTTATCACAGCAATATGGCTTACAGCTGGACTTCAACAAAAACATCTCAAAGCCTACAAACTCATGGAAACTGAACAACACTCGATTCAATGTCTACAGGGTCAAGGAAGAAATGAAGAAATTAAAGTCTTTTTATAATTCAATGAAAGTGAATGCATGATATACTCAAATTGTGGGAAACCACAAAAGCAGTGCTACAAGGAAAATTCATAGCACTAAATGCTTTTAATTAAATGCACAAGTTAAAGAGCTCTCATTTTGCCAATTTAACAGCACATCTGAAAATTGTAGAACAAACAAGCAAACAAAAAACAAACAAAAAGAAAAAAAAAACTCAAGAGGAGTAGACACCAGGAAAGAAAAACCAGTAAAATAGAAACAAAGAGATCAATACAATGATCAAAGAAACAAAGACATGGTTCTTTGAGACAACCCAAAAGAAAAACAGACCCTTAGGCATAGAACTAAAAGGTAGAGATAGACTATCCAAATTAACAACATCTGAAATGAAGCAAAGGACTTAAAAACAGAATCATGAATATGGAAAGAATTGGTTCTTACTTCCAAAACCTGTACTCCACTAAATTGGAAAATGTAAACAACATGGATGATTTCCTTGCTAGATACCATTTACAAAAGCTGAAATCAACAGCAGGTAAACAATTTCAATAGACCAAAAACCCAACAAACAAACAACAAAAAAGCTAGAGAAAAAAAAATAAGAAAAGAAAAAAACAGAAATAACACTTCCAAATTCACCTTACTGTACCATAGTCATTCTTCCACACAAAGACTCAATGAAGAAAATTTAAGATCTATCTCCATTATCAACATTTATGCAAAAATATTCAATAAAATACTCCCAAATTCAATCTAAGAGCAAATATAAATCATTATCCATCATGACTAAATAGGTTTCATTTCAAAGAGGCAGGGGTAATTTAACATATGAAAATCAAGCAATATAATTTTCCATATAAACAAACTGAAGGAAAAAATCTTCATGATCATCTCATTACGTGCTAAAAAGCCTTTCACAAAATCCAACACACCTTCATGATAAAATTATT
The DNA here is from genome assembly GCF_978045245.1 of Mus caroli. Lineage (NCBI taxonomy): Eukaryota > Metazoa > Chordata > Mammalia > Rodentia > Muridae > Mus > Mus caroli. The sequence continues at coordinate 105,234,136 of NW_028227260.1, read as the reverse complement.
GGAGAGATCAGGGATTCAAGACCCATTTGGAAACACAATAAAGGGAATATACAACAAGCACATAGCCAACATCCAATTAAATGTAAAGAAACTTAAAGCAATCCCACTAAAATCGGGGGAAAAAAAAGGCTGCTCACTCTCTCCCTATTTATTCAATATAGTACTTGATGTTCTAGCTAGAGCAATAAGACAACTAAAGGAGATCAAGGGGATACAAATTGAAAAAGGAAGAAGTCAAATTATCTCTGTTCATGGATGAAAAAATAGTATACATGAGCAACACCAAAATTCTTCCCAGAAAACTCTGAGCTGATAAATACCTTTAGCAAAGTGGCCAGATACAAAATTAACTCCAAAAAAGTGTGTATCCCTCCAATATGCAAAAAATAAACAAACTGAGAAAGAAATTGTGGAGTCAATAGCCTTCACAGTTATCAGAAACAATAATACAATAACTTGGTGTCACTCTAACCAAGCAAATAAAAGACTTATGATAAGAACCTCAAATGTTTGCAGAAGGAAATTTAAGAAGATATCAGAAGATTGGAATATCTCTTATAATCAGGAATCTGGAGGATTAACATAGCAAAAATGGCCATCTTACCAAAAGCAACATACAGATTCAATGTAATACCTATCAGAATTCCAACACAATTCTTTTTTTTTTCCAAAGACAGGGTTTCTCTGTATAGCCCTGGATGTCCTGGAACTCACTTTGTAGACCAGGATGTCCTCGAACTCAGAAATCCACCTGCCTCTGCCTCCCGAGTGCTGGGATTAAAGGTGTGCACCACCACGCCAGGCTTATAATTCTTTATAGATTTTGAAAGAACAATACTCAACTTCATATGGAAAAACAAAAAGTAACTCAGTATGGCTAAATCAATCTTGTACAATAAAAGATCTTCTGAAGGTATTACCATCTCTGATTGCAAGCTATACTACAGAGAAATAGCAATAAAAAAAAAAAAAACCTGCATGGTATTGGCACAAAAATTGATGGGTTGATCAAAGGAATAGAATTGAAGACCTAGCACTAAATATACACACCAAAACAGTACAATGGATAAAAGAAAGTATCTTCAAAAAATGATGCTGTTTTAACTGGTGGATAGCTGCATGTAGAAGAATGTAAATAGGTCCGTATCTATCACTTTGCACAAAATGCAAGTCCAAGTTGTTCAAAGAACTCATCATAAAACTAGATACACTACACATAAAAGAAAAGAAAGTGGGGAATATCCTTGATACATTGGTACAGGAGACAATTTCCTAAACAGAACACCAACAACTAAAGCACCAAGATCAACAGTTAATAAATGGAGCCCCATGGAACTGCAAAGTTTCTGTAAGGCAAATGACAGTGACAAAAAGACAAAACAGCATCATACAGATTGGAAAGCATATTTACTAACTCTACATCTGACTGAGGGCTAATATCCAATACACACACACACACACACACACACACACATATATATATATATATATATATATATATATATATATATCAAGAAGTTAGAGACCAACAATGTAAATAACCTGATTAAAATATGCAGTTCAGACCTAAATAGAATTTTGAACAGAGGAATCAGGAATCTCAAATGACCAAGATACACTGAAAGAATTGTTCAAGATTCTGAATCATCAGGGAAATGAAAATTAAAACAACTGTGAGATTTCATCTTACACCTGTCAGCATGGCTAAGATAAAAACCTCAAGCAACAACTCCCAAAAGAAACTCTACCATACCATAAGGACATTTATTCAAGTATCTTCATAGCAGCTTTATTGAAATTGGTAATAACTGCAATCAAACTAGATGTCACTACATTGAAACATGGATAAAGAACATGTGGAATATGGTACATCTACACAGTGGAATGCTCTTCAGCTTTTAAAAACCAAGACATCATAAATTTTTCAGGCAAATGTGTGGAAGTTGAGAATATCATCCTGACTAAGGTATCTCATTCCCAAAAAGATTTGGATGGGAAGTACTCACTTATAAGTGGATATTAGCCATTAAATACAGAATCCCCAAGCTACAATCCATAGAACCAATGAGGCTAATAAAGACAGTAGTCCCAAATTAGGACAAACAAATCTTATTTAGAACAGAAAATAAATAGTTGTAAGAGATACATGGAAGGAGGGAACTAGGTGGGAATGTTGAAAGGGAAGAGAATGAGGGACAGTTTCAGGACCAAGTAAGGGGAGAGAAAGGGAGAAATAGCCAGATGGTCATGAGAATGACAGGAAATCTGGTCAGTGGGGGCATCATGAGAACTTGCCAGAGACCTGAGATAAGGAAATCTCCCAAGAATCAATGGGGATGACCTTAGCTGAAGTGCATAGCAGTGGGGATAAAAAACTTAAATAAGGCACCTTCTATAACCAGGCAAGAACCCAAGTGGAGGTATAGGAACTCCAACCCACCTACAAACTTTCAACGCCAAATTCATCCTACCTGCAAAAAATACAGGGATGGGGGAATGGAGCAGAGACATACAGAATGGTCAACCAATTACCTGCTCAACAGAGACCCATCTCATGGGCAAACACCAATCCCTGACACTGTTAATGATACTCTGCTATGCTTGTAGATAGGATCCTGACATGAATGTCCTCTGAGAAGCTCCACACAGATGCAGAAACCCACAACTAAACAGTGGATAGAGCTTGGAGACTCTTAAGGGAGATTTAGGAGTAGGATTGAGATCCTCAAAGAGGATAGAAACTCTACCAGAAGAACAGAATCAACTAACATGGACCCTTGGGAGTTTTCAGAGACTGAACCACCAGCCAAAGGGCATACACGGGTTGGACTTAGGTCTCCTGCACATATGTAGAAGATACTCCTCAGTCTTCATGGGGATCCTGAATAACTGGAGCTGGGGCTATCCTTAAGCTCTTACCTGTCTGTGGAATCCATTTCCCTGATTCGGTTGACCCCAGTGGGAAAAGAAGCTCTTAGTCCTGAAGAAATTTGATGTGCCAGAGTAAGAGGGATGCCCAAGATGGGCTGGTACTCTCTCAGAGGAGAAGGGAAGCAGGAATTTGAGAGGGACTGTGGCAGAATGATGGGATGGGGAAAGTGATCAGGATGTAAAGTGATTTTTTAAAAAATAAATACAAAATGGGATACAAAAAGAATTTATGCTTTAACTAAAAATGGGTGGGTGTTTATGTTGACATTTCCTAGCCAAAGGCCATGTACTAGATATTTTTTATATGATTAGGAAACACAGATCTATTGCTCCTTAGAAAGAGAGGTCTAAAACATCTGATATAGAACACAAATCTATAAATGCAAGTGGTATGCTTGTGAATGTTTTAGGGAAGAGTAACTCTGAGGAAGCTGACGCCACAAGTTTCTCAATATTTTGATGTTCCATATATTTAAGAGAGGAAAAAGTTCCAATTATAGGACTCAGTCACATGACCCTGCATACAATATCTTGCATATGTTTATCTGTGTATAGGAACAATTTCTGTCTCTAGAAGTGTATTTGTGTGTCATTTCCCATAAAATTTTATTTTTGATGGATCTTATTTTTCTTTCTATTATCATTAATTTTAGGATTAAAATTGACACTCTGTGCTTTCTCCATTTCTTTTTCCCTTTGTATTTATACAGGTAAATTTTTCTAAGATAATTATATTTTCACCTTGTATTATGTGAGACACTTAAGCAATGCCTGATCTGGAACTATTTGCCTAGTCTAAATGAGGTCCAAGAACAATGATAACTCTCTAGGTATTTAGCATTCTGTAATTAAAGAAATTCTTCTTATCCCAGATAGGATATCAGTAGGCCAAATATATTCCACTCAGGTCAAGTTTATTGAGGTTAGTTACAAGAGTGTGGATGACTCTGAGTCAGCTGAAAAGCCCAATCCAACAAGGTTAATGGCTCAGGAAATGTGCATCACTATACCTACAAGTTCAACTTGCAAGCATTCCCACCACAAATTTTTGCTGCTTATATGTCCTTGCCAAAGGGCTTTGTGGAGATTAAAATTATTTGAGAGTACTGGGTCTAGCAACTCTCATCATCTTAGTGAGTATTAATACTTACTGCCATCCGTGAGGTGGCTAAGTACAGTTGTGAGGGATTTATTTCATTAATAAACTATTTGAAGTTGTAAAGCCTGACTTTAATCTGTATCTTCTGAGGTTATATGTTTACTCAAGGAGTATTACTCATCTATCAAAAACGAGGAGATCATGAAATTTGCAGGAAACTGTATGGAACTAGAGAAAAGGTCATACTGAGTGAGGTGACCAAGATTCAGTAAGACAAACATTGCACTACTCGGTGGATATTAGCTGTACATTGTATATATAAGTGGTTATTAGATGTAAAGTAAACAATAGTTATGCTATAATCCACAGACCTGAGAGAGACTAAGTAACAAGGAGGGCTTAGTGTTTGGTGACTCTAATGGTGTTCATTCCATTGCATCAACAAGAGTATCTTACCAGAAAAGTCATTATTGTTTTCAGGGTTGATCGATGGGTAAGATTGGTGATCACTTCACGCTTATGAAAGCTAGCTAGTTGGAATGAAGCTCTTAAGTCAATACAAGCTTGGTTTTCCCAATTTTTATGACTCAATTATATAGTTTCTTCATAAATAAAACCTTAATATAAAGTTCTGGAGGGTAACTAAGAACACTGACAATGTCCTGTTATATTTGTGATTCTGTAGAAATGCACCGGCCAGAAATTCCTAGTAAAATTTATTCTATATGACCACTAGTTTTAAATATGTATATAAATACTAGAAGAAATATTAATAATTAACACTTTTAAAATTTTAAATGCCCTATGAAATTTATTTCTAACAGTATCATTAGTTTTGTTATATCAAGTTTAAATTTCCCTATCTTATCTTATTTTGGAATTTCAAATCTGCCATATCCAGGGATCCATCCCATAATCAGCTTCCAAACGCTGACACCATTACATACACTAGCAAGGTTTTGCTGAAAGGACCCTGATATAGCTGTCTCTTGTGAGACTATACTGGGGCCTAGCAAACACAGAAGTGGATGTTCACAGTCAGCTATTGGATGGATCACACGGCCCCCAATGGAGGAGCTAGAGAAAGTATCCAAGGAGCTAAAGGGAACTGCAACCCTATAGGTGGAACAACAATATGAACTAACCAGTACCCCGGAGCTCTTGACTCTAGCTACATATGTATCAAAAGATGGCCTAGTTGGCCATCACTGGAAAGAGAGGCCCATTGCACAAGCAAACTTTATATGCCCCAGTACAGGGGAATGCCAGGGCCAAAAAAAAAAAATGGGAATGGGTGGGTAGGGAAGTGGGGGGGGTATGGGGGACTTTTGGGATAGCATTGGAAATGTAATTGAGGAAAATACGTAATAAAAAAAATGCTTGACGGTTTAGTATAATGTTGTATTTCAAGCTATTAAATTTAAGTTATTTTTTTTTCTGAGAATTGTTACCAATTAACACTGCTTTTTCAGGAACAATGTTTTATCAGTTCTTTAATCAGATACAATAACTTCTTCTGAATAAAGTTAAAATATTACAGGTACCCATATATCTTCTTTAAGTTAGCTTTACTTGTTCTGACCCTGTGGGATTCAAATTTGCATGTGAGACTGTGAGGTAGAGAAGGTGCAAGAAATTATAGTCATAATTGTTTATAATGTGAGCTACAGCTTGTTTTTAGACTTTTTGTCTAAGCATCATAATGTCCTAATGGCAATGCTTCCTCTTTTCATAAATAGGAACGTTAATTACCTTGGGGTGGAGAAATGGTTAATAAAATGAACTTTTTTCTATAAAAGCATATGTTTTTAACTATAAATGGGAATATGATTATAACAAAAAAGATAGGTTCAAACGAGGGAGCTATGCTGAGATTTTGAGACCCATGAGTGTGAAAGATGGTCAATAAAAGAAATAATGTTACCTTTAAAATGTTTCTGATAATCTTTTAAGAATATTTCAAAACTATTTCAACATAAAACATCACAATAATAAAAATAGTGTAAGTTGAAACCAATAAATATCTGTAAGAAATACATAAAACTGCAGTTTAAAAAGAAATAAAGACAGAAAATGAACATAAAATTGATAGTTACGATCAATACAGTGGTTTAACTAAAAGTACATTGAAAATGCAGTACTTTATAAATTATATAAAAAAGAAAAGTTTGGCATTGGTAAGTTCTATGAGGTCCATTTAAGTAATTATTAAGTTATTTGAAGATCAAAGAAAAGTACCACATGTATATACCTCTACTGCTATACAAATATTGAGCAATGTGTATTTCTTTTTCTTTTTTTTTCATGGAACATAATTTATTTTCCTTTTTCTCTTCTAAATTTTTTATTTTTTATTTATTTACATTCCAAATGTTGTCCCACTTCCTGGTCCCCCCTCCAAGAGTTCTTTACCCTATCCCTCTCCCCTTTGTCTCTAAGAGGGTTTTCCCCACCCACACACCTACCAACTTCCCTCATTCACCTACCAACTTCCTGCATCACCCTTCCCTGGGTCATGAGGATTAGACACATCCTCTCCCACTGAGACCAGACAAGGCAGTCCTCTGCTATATATGTATCAAGAGTCACAGACCAGGCCATGTAAGCTCTTTGGTTGGTGGCTAGTTTAGTTGACAGTCCTGGTCTTTCTATGATGCTATTTTGTGATTGTATCAGGGACCCAGCAAGGTTGTCCACTGAGAGGATCTACCAGCAGCTCACTGAGACAGATGCAGATACTTACAGCCAATGTTTGGTCTGAGGTCAGGGTCTCTTATGGAAGAGTTAAGGGAAAGATTGAAAGAACTGAAGGAGATGGCAACCCTCAATATTAAGAAGGCACATTTACCAAAATGAAAAAGGTACTTTTTATCTTTATCCAATTGACTAGTTGAAATTTAACCAATTACTTATTAATGTGCTTTATCTAAGCCATGACTCAATACAGGATCTCACAAGAATCAATGAACTAAGAGTTAGGGACTGAAACTGTTAAGAGTTTCCTAATGATTAGTTTAGATTAACTATATATATATATATATATATATATATATATATATATATATATTCATGTATATATAATATATTCATGTATATATTCACTTCTACTTTTGCTATTGTTTTATTTAATTTTTCTTTTGTTTTCATTTCTGAAACAGAGTCCATTTATGAATCCCAGGTTGTCTTCCAATTCTCTAGGTATCTCATTCTAGGCCTTATCTTACAGTTATTTTTATGCTGTATTCATTTCTGATTAAAATAATGACCCAAATGTTGGCTTAAACTATTATTTTAATCAGTTTATTTTCTTGAAACTGGGTCATTTGGATCCTTATGTATTTTAGGTAGTACTCTTTTAAAGATGTATGATATACACCAGTGTCAACAACACACTAAATAATAAAAATAATTCTTTATCTTGCAGAATTTTAGACCAAGAGTAAGATCAAACATGAAATATTCTCTTAATTCTGTGCCTTTCATATGTTTTCTCTGGTCTGTGTATTCTCTTTTGTTTGTTTGCTTTGTGTGTGTCTGATGTCTGTTTGTTCCTATTGTCTGGCCCAAATATACAGATTTGCTTGCATTTATGGTTAAGGAAAGCTTAAGGATTTAATGTCTACAGAAAAATTCACAATTTTACAAGAGAAGAAGTTAATTACTCACCTAAATTGACTGAAAATACATTCAAAACATTAAACAGATTTTATGAACCTATGTTCTTTGACTTTTCTTTGAAACAGCATTTCCCAGCACTCCTTATCTAGAAACTTCCTTTGTAGAGCAAGTTGGGCTCAAAACAGCATTGATTTAACTCTCAGTACATGGATTCCATATTCTACTCTGTAGATCATATTTCTTTTATTTCTGCTTGCAGAATCTTCAATTAAAAGGTTTGAATTCTTTTCTTGCTTTTATTTTTAAAATATATTTCATTAATTTTGTTATTCCATACAAATTCTAAAGTCAATTTTTTATCAAAACATGCTGGAATTGATATGTCAATATTGAGTCTTCCAATGTTTTATCATGATGGATATTTCCATTTCTTAATATCTAATCCTTTTCCATTTAATTTGTAAGTTTAGCTTAGAGCTCTTTCATATTATTGTTAAATATTTCCACAGTTATTTTACTTTGTTTTGATGTCCAACATAGAGCTTTTAAAATGTATTTTCATATTATTTGATGGTAGTAATCAGAAGCAGGATTGATTTTTTTTCTTATTTGGCTTTATCTCTGCAGCCTTGTTATTTTTGTTTATTTTTTAGTGACATTCTTATAAATCAGTTAGAATTTTCTATTTAAACCCTAATATAGTTTGTTAACAAAGAAAACTGAGCTGTTTATTTCAATAAAATATACTGTCTCAGACTCTAATTGAAAGCTAAATAGAAATGAGGTGATCAAAGATCATTACCTTTTTACTAGCTCTGCTGTTTACAGTCTGTAATTTGTAAATGACTCAGTTTCACTGAATATGAGATTTCCCAACTTTAAAATCAAGGCAATAATAAATTCACTTCAAAATTTTACTATAAGTATTAAATAAGAATGTGGTCTACCACTGGGCTATATCTCTTACAAAATATTTTAAGCACAAACTCTATCTGTGTAATAGAACCTTGTCCTCCACTGGACATGGACATCATTAACTTTGTCATTTAAAAATCTTTATTCTTTTCTTCTTATTCTTGGTTGTGATATTTCTTATATTTCACATGATTGATCTGTTAGTGTGACTGGTACATTTTCTTTTTGCTTTCAAATGTGTCTCATAAGGACACATTTCATAGGTAAGGAAGTGAATGTGGCCTTTGCATGTACCTTTTATCTCATCATTTTCTTTAACACTTCCAGTTCACATTTGTTGTCTGCATAGTTTCAAGTCCATTAATTGTTTTGGTACATTATTTTTTCATTTACCTTTAGTTACTTTTTTATAAATAAGGATGATTTCCCCTCATTATTGTATCACATTCTCTGCTAGGGCGTGTCTTTTGTATGTTTTATGCTGCATGGCTGCTCTCTGAGAGGCCCAACAAACAGCTGAAAGAGTCAGATGCAGATACTTATACCTAATCAATGGAGAGAAGCTGGGAAACCCTGGTGTTGAATTAGGGGAAAACTGGGAGAAGCTGAGGATGAAGGCGACATAGGAAGACTAGCAGTCTCATCTAACCTGGACCCCCAAGGTCTCTCAGATACTGAGCCTCTATCTCCATTTATTAAGTAGGTTTTAGAAGTTCAAACTTGTCCCTAAGATGAAGTAGAAAAGGGCAGGATATAAATGTTAGTTGTGATATAATGAGTTAAGAATAAATATGCATAAGGAAAATACTTTTGATTAATTATTTTCCAATTCCTTCTGAATTTTTCATGAAGACACACCACATTGGTTTTTGGGAGGTTATTTTATTTGATTGGGGATTATATATGGTGTATTTGTAGGAGAACTCAAAATTTCTTATGTGTGTACTGGGCACCATCTCCATTTGTACATGAATACAGGTTATGGATATTTCCAAAATCTCTTTCAGATTCTTAAGCAGATACATTATGGGACAAATATTTTTATTCAATTGAACTAATTTTCATCAGTAAATGACATATATGTGAGTGGGGATTTGTTTTCGACCCTACATCTGTTTTTAGAACTCCAGCAGGCGTTTTTTTTTTTTTTTTTTTTTTTTTTTTTTTACTGAATTTTGTTATTTAACATATATTTCAAAGTAGCATAGCCAATAATAATTCAGTAAATTTAAAATTGTTCTTGTCACATGCCAAATATTCTACTAAGGACATATGGATGTTAATGAGTTATTTACTGCATTTTACAATTTTGGTTTCAAATATTTTAGATAAACACTAAATACCTAAATTCAAAGGTTAGAGCCAACTCCCTTCACAGTTAAAATGTATGTTTCATTATTTCTATGTGTTTCACCCTATTCTTGGATGGGAAACGTAATGGAAAATTCCTCTATGAGATAGTTTAGTAACATAAGCTGAAACTCAAAGAATAGAATAAATGTTTACATTTTTCTCTCTCCTCAACACTGGTTTTCAAACCATATTTTTTCAGTTACATCAAAGTAATACTGTGTGGGGAAGTTAGTGCTGATAGTTTATCACTAAAAACATTGATCAAAATATGTCCATTTCCAATGCAAAGGTACTAAGAAGCAACAGTATTGAGATAGTGGTTCAATTAGCTCCAATTCCTTGTGGATTCTCAAATACTGTGATGGAAATCAAACCACTATTTTACTTACTTTGTTATCCTTCTTCATTTTCCTTGAAAGCTCTTGTATTACCAGAGACAGTTTCTTTATCTGACATTGTTTTAAGTACTGTTCAATTATGTAAATTCTAGCTATGTGGGTATCTTTCAATTCTCTGAATGGGTCAAGATATAAAGATACAGGAGTACTTTTCTGAGGTTATTTTTTTTTTCTTTTCTGCTATCATCTTTTTTCTCCTACTCAGAGTTCAGCCTTATTTAAATTATTAGTATGTATATTCATCACTAATTTCGGCTTTTTGTTCCATGTCATTTTTTTTTTTGAGCTCTTACATGATTACCTTATGCTTGGTTACAGGAGCTATGCACGGGTGCTAAGGATCTGAAGTATGGTCCTAATACTTTCGTCAGACACTTTTTTGACTGAACCATATCACCTACCCTAGAAGCAATATTTTTGTCCTCCTTGGCTGTACTGTTTTGTCCTTGGTATCATTACAACCATGTTATATGATTTTCCCTTCTTCTTTTGCAGCTTGTTTTTACAAGTAAAATATAAGTGCCATGAGAATTTTTATTTTTATTTTTCTTACTATACCTTTGCAATAAAGCTGAAAGTTAAGCAGTACTTAATAATTCTTACATTAAATATTAATAGTCTCAGTCAACAAGTAATTATTATGTACTGTGCAGTACTTTACTACTCACCAGGATTATACTGGGTAAGTAGGCTGGCATGTTTGGTTGGACAGTGTGGTACTCAGCACTTATAAAAGGCATTGTAGCAAATCCTTTAATCCCACATACTCAGGACTGAAAGGCAGATGGATCTCTGAGTTTAAACGTATTCTGCTCTATATGGCTTTCCATTAAGTCAGTGTTACATTGTGAGAACCTATCTCAAAATAAAACAACAAAAGATTGCTATTATGATTATACACATGCCTCTTAGCATTACATTTAAAGCTTATAAGTGTTTATTTATAGCTTAGTGCATTTAAAGAGCAAGAGGGGTAGTGCACACAAAGAACTGTTGGAGTCACCAAGATAAATGAGAATCTTCCATAGTCTGTGTTGTGAGGAGACAATTCCTAAACATAGAAAACCAGGCTTGACATTAATGGAAAAGATACTCAGATTGAATTCTACAGCCGACCATGGGAACTCTTAATATATTTCTCTAAGAATAAATAGGTTCATGAACATTATATGCTCTTTATAAAAATCCTGTTATTGTACCCTTTATAAAAAGGAAGTTACTGATAAGTAAGCTAATAGAACTGCATTTTGTGAATAAAATTCCAAAGACATGTGATAACACAAGTAGAATTCTGCTAGTGGCTAAAGCATTTTTAATCATTTTAAAACAATCTTAGTGTTGAATAACAATATGTAATGAGACCAAATTAGAATATACCTGTTCGAAATTAAAATGCTGTTTATAGATGTTTATCTTCCTTTCCAAAGGAAAAAGAAAAGTAACTTCTCTTATTTTATAATAGAAAGTTTTACCTTTGTTTCTTCTCAACTGGCTTTTTCTTCTTCTGTTACATTAGTCGTTGAAGCAGAAGAGGTTGTTTTCATATAGGTAATCAAATTTAAGATTTAATCCTCCACAACAATAGCTTAGTGCCTTGTCTACGAGAGAGTGAAAGATATGGCTATAAAGTTATTCCTCCAACCCACATAATCTTAAAGCCCAAATATACAATGTGACTGTATTTGATAGTACAGCCTTTATTGAGATCTCAAAAGTGGGACTCTGATTTAATAGATTACCTGTAGAACAGAAAGATCTCCATGATCTCCTCCCCCCCACTCACTCATTTTTGCACCCTGTCTCATTCCCTCTTGCTCACTCTTGCACTCACTCTAGCTTCTCACTCTTAATCTCGCTCTAGCTCTTTTTCACTGTCTCTGGACCCAGAGAGAAGTCGACAGTCTACATAGAAAAAAGAAAGGCCTCCTAAGACATCAGCCATTTATCTTTATTATCTTGATTTGTACATTTATTGATAAGTGAGAAATATAATAAGTGAGAAAAATAATGTCTTTCTCTTAAACAACCATTAAAGTCAGAATACATATGATAGGAAGGCAGAGCTAGACTTTTTTTTAACCCTATTTTAATATCAAAATTGATTTCTGAAACTTCATAGATTTTTTTAAACATTTCATCCAGGATTCCATAGATTTTTCTTCAAAATTATATTTACTCTTGTGTGTGTGTGTGTGTAGACTAAAATGAATGGTTTCTAACTACCCTTTCCCATCCTGTATTGTCAGCAGTTCTTGTAAAGCCAGTGAGTAAGAACAGTGAATGTCCTTAGAGATCAACATTCATTCTTCTAACACAGTAAGATGGATGTACTTAATCAAGGAAGTCATCATTAAACCAACACATTCCCAATGTGTTTTGATTTTCTGGGACCCCGTTATACTTTGGGGAAAATGTCAAGATGTTCAGGCAAGACATAGCTGTGAGTGTTAACTGACTGTGAAACTAGCAGAGCTAAAAGCTAAGCAGATGAAGGTAGCAAAAAAGCTTGTTAACACTCTGTAAGTCACACAGAGAAAGCAAACTGTCTGGGAGCTGTCAAAGACAGATTGTAAGTGTGGATAGCATCTTTCTTGTCTTGACATTAGAGCTGCCATGGATGATTCACCTAATAATACTCTGGCAGCATCTTTGATGAGCAGCTTGAGCCATCAGAGGGGTCTCCATTAAAACTACAGAAACATTGTGCAAAAGTTTTGTGAAAAAATATTCCATCTTTCTTTTGTTATTTGATAAGTGCTTTTGAGAGAGTCTATGCACATTAAACTTTGCATTGTACATAATTTTTCAACAAAATAAATGGTATAGAGACACTAAATTTAATAGAAACATAAAACCCTAATTTCTGTTGGTTTTGTTTGCCCTCCCAGTTGGACCTGGAGATGTATTGTTCAAACCAATGGCTAGGGATAGTTACAGAAAGATATATTGACAGTATATGTGTAACCCTAACTCTATTGTTTTGTACCTAAGTTCATGAGAGTGCCAAAACTGAAGATGATATACAAGGTTTGACAAGAAAGTATAAAAGTGATGTGAATTAGTGACACATTTCTTTGTCAAAAAGCAATATGATTAGAAACTCAAATGTTTTTTACCTGTGTTAGCACTGAATAAAACTTCTGGAATTCCATTCACAAAATAATTTGAATACTATTGAATAGTCTTCATGTCAGACATTGCCATTTGTAACTGAGAAATAGGTTATTTTTAGCAGCCAAAATATACTTGAACTTTGTTTCCAAATATATTGTCAGCTACGTTAATCACTGCTAGGTTTTTTTTCCCATTTATATTAGCTATTTCATTTATTGACATTTCAAATGTAATCCCCCTTCCCAGTTACCCTTCTACTAACCCACCATCCCCTCCCCCTCCCACTGTCTCTATGAGGGTACTCTCCCACCGCCCTCCAACTCTTGCCTCAGCACCTTAGCTTTCTCCTATCCTCAGTCATTGAGTCTCCACAGGACGAAGATTCTCCCTTCCCAGTGATGTCCAGTAAGGCAGTTCTCTGCTACATATCCAGCTGGAGCTATGGATCCCTCCATGTGTACTCTTTGATTGGTTGGTTAGTCCCTGGAAGCTTTGAAGGGTCAGGTCGGTTGATATTGCAGTTCTTCCTATGGGTTTGCAAACCCCTTCAGCTCCTTCAGTCCTTGCCTTAACTTCTCAATTGGTGTCCCTGCACTCAGTCTGATGTTTGGAGGTGTATATCCACATCTATATTGATGAAGTTGTGGCAGAGCCTCTCAGGGGTCAGCAATACCAGGTTCTTTTCAGCAGTTTCTTCTTGGCATCAGTGTAGTGTCTGCATTTGGTGTCGACAGATTTGATAGATGCCTATTTGTTGCAGTCTCTGGATGGCCTTTCCTTCAATCTCTCCTCCACTCTTTGTCCCTTCATTTCCTTTTGACAGGAGCAATTCTAGATTAATACTTTTGAGATGGGTAGGTGGCTCCATCCCTTAACTTGGGATCTGTGCCTATCCACTGGATATGGTCTCTACAGGTTCTATCTCCTCTTTGCTGGCTATTTAGGCTAAAGTCCTTGCTGTTGGGTCCTGGGAACCTCTTGGGTCCCTGGCATCTGGAACTTGAAAAAAAATATCATCCTGAGTGAAGTAACCATATATATATATATATATATATATATATATATATATATATATATATATGGTATTTACTCACTGATAAGTGGATATTAGTCAAAAAGAAGCTCAAAATACCTATGATACAACTCACAGACCATGTGAAACCCAAGAAGAAAGAGACCACACCATAGAGTGAATGCTATAGTCCTACTCAGAAAAGGGAAGACAATAATCTCTGAAAGTAGAGTGAGAGAAGAGGGGGAGGGAAAATGGGGGGACGGTTCAGATACAGGAGAAGTACAGAGTGTCAGGATTTTGAAAGGAGGAGAATAGCAGTGGAGAAGGGGGATCTAGGGGTAGCCATTAGAAATCATTACTATTTTTGGTCTCAAAATAATATGATAGTATAAAATAACAAAGTTTAAGTTTTATATAGCTATTGTAATTAGCTATAGAAAAGAATTGAAACAAATCAGCATAAATTAAATAAATATAAACTTTTCCAAGAGGCATACTTCCAAAGAGAATACATAATTTGATAGATATACCTTAATATATGGTTATATTTTAATATATACTGTATCAATTACTT
The DNA here is from genome assembly GCF_978045245.1 of Mus caroli. Taxonomy (NCBI): domain Eukaryota; kingdom Metazoa; phylum Chordata; class Mammalia; order Rodentia; family Muridae; genus Mus; species Mus caroli. The sequence continues at coordinate 105,219,119 of NW_028227260.1, read as the reverse complement.
TTCCATTGCTGTTATAAAACATTCTGAACAAAAGAAAGATAAGAAAGAACAGATTTGTTTTTGTTTGATGGATCCAGAGGAGTAGGAAACTGTCTTACCAAGTTTTGTTTTATTTGTTTTTTCATATACATTGCATGCATGGAGAAATAACAGGAATCAGGTCAGAATATAAACCACCAAAGCCTTCCACAAGTGATATATTTCCCTAGTAAGACTTTATTTCCTAAAGCTCCTATAACCTCTCCAAAACAGCACCACCAACTGTGGACCAAGTATTCAAACTCACAAGCTTTTGGGAAGGCATTTCTCATTCAAAGTGCCACATTAGGCCCCTGGTCCTCATAGGCTCATGGCCACATCTTAATGAAAATTCCATTTAGTCCAACTTCTAAAATCCCTGAAAATCTTTGCAATGTCATCTCTTCTGAAACTTAAGTCATCCCCTAAACAATGACTTCCTGTAAAAGAAAAAGAATCTTCTCCCTGTTATATTTCTCAAGACTATGGGCAGGATTAAATAGAAGTGATGGAGATAGTGGAAAAAAAAATAGCCATAACCTAGATCAAGCAGACTCTCATTGGAATTAACCATTTTACTGTGCTACAAAAAAAATGCATCACTTTGACTCACATTGACTTGAGGACCTGTGTTTGTTGTTTTGTTTTGGTCTTATTATTTTTTGTGTTTTTTGGTTTTTGTAGGTTTTTTGGTTATTGTTTGTTTGTTTGTATTCACTTATCTCTAAAATAGTACCTTTAAACAAAAGTAATAGCAACAATTGTCACTGCACCGAGAACATAGCACATATTCTCAGCTATGATCATAATTAAGAACAGCTCAGTCAAAAGTTTTCATAGCATACCATTTATGACCATTATTTTATGTGCCTCTCAATATATGCTGACAGGATCATACCAAACCCCAGATACCACTTTTTGATTAGCTGATTAGTTAAGCGTATTAAAATGATTTATTGGGTAATTTTAACAAAATATATGAAATAAATGTTGTCTTTGGTCACTTACTTGTCCCAATCCTATTTTCTTTGCTACAATTACAGGCTTGAGATGCATGAGCACTCACTGTATTCCTTTCTCTAATTCATGCAGTTCTTGCCATTCTATAAGGAAAGGGTTTACTCTATTCTTGATTCTAACTTTACGCATTCTATCAACTATTCCAAATCCTTCAAATTATTTAAACAAAATTAACTTCCTAAAACTAATTAAACAAAAACAGGAATTCCATAAAATCATTAATTCTTCTAAATAGTATTATCTCACAAACTTTCATCTTCTGCCGCAGACCCTCTGGGCCCCTTTGTCTGCATGGAATGGGTCTCTCATCGCGGGTGGGCAAAGCGTCAGATGAGTGACAAACAGATGCACACAGGAGAGGTCGTGTGGAATCTGAATGTATTTGTACAACTCGAGCATCAGACTTTTTATGCAGAAGACAATAAGGAAGTTGTGTGAAATAGTCACAAGGTACAAATGAGTTAACCGGAATCTTACATAAAACAGAGGAATGCAAACACAAAAGGTCTAACAGGAACCACCTGGGATAGAATTCATAGTTAACAACTGGGATCAACAAGGGCTACACCTAAGATTCTCTTATTCTTAGAAGCCTGGGTCAAGGGCTTCGTGCCCTTGCCATAGTTCCTATTTTAGTCTATTGTATAGTCCACCTTCCCCTTAGGCCATTGTAAATACGTGTGTATGGGTGTAACTCAGCTATAGTCTTAGAAGCCAGGTGTGAGGTCTTTACCCTCTTAGGGCAAGGGTTTTCACACCCAAGTCATGGTTCTAACTAGGGAGTTCTGCTCTAGCTAACCATCTCATGAATAATGCAATACTCTAAAACCACAGCCCGATCTACTTCCTAAACCATTGTAAATTTCTGTATATGGGAGCAACTTGGCTTTTATTGATAGTGTAATACCAGAGGCTATTCTGAATGTCACTGTCTAGCTCAAGGACGTTTTAGAACTGTTGGAACACTGGCGGAAGGCTTTAGCTATGTCAGAATTCAATCTTAAAAGGCATTTATAATAAAGAGAGCACGTGGATCCATCCACTAGATTAACGCAGTAATGGAAAATTAATGTATGGGTTAAAGGGAATGCCAGACTCCAGGAGGAGAGCTTCCTTGAAGCTCTTTGCCTCATGAGTGACTTTCAAGCCTCTCGGCTTAAGCTGACTCGACCAGAGTGCGTGGCAATCTTCATGTATATATGCAGGAAACTTGCCCAACAGAGTGGGATTATTACCCAGGAAGTAATCAGATCAGGCTGTAGTCACTGAGGATTCACTGGTGTCCACTAACACCAAGTCAAATGAATGAGGATTATGGTAATGACAAACATGTGAAGGCATATCAATTGCAAGAAGCAATCCTAGGATGAATTCTTTAGAGCCATGCCTTTCCAGGGTATACCACCATAGCTAAGCCAGACAGTGGGCCATCTCCAGGGAGCAGCTCACTTGGCTACTATAGCTATTCCTGAATGATACCCAACAATTTTCTGTATTTATTCTTACTAACCACAATAACATATCTTTTGACCAACATAAAAAGTAAACTATATCTAGATAAATAGATATAGATTAGATAGAGATGTAGATAGACATAGAGATAGAGATAGGTATATACATATATAGTTGTTGGTATTTTGTAGTTTCTTAAGAAGAGTCAGCTTTCTTTGAGAAAGTTTGACATTAGAGGGTTACCAGTATTAAATATTCATATACATTTGTAAGTGGGTTACCAGTATTAAACATTCATACACATTTGTAAGTTAAGTAAGCTACTTTTAAAAAATGGACATAAATTTGAGAGGGAGATGTGTTGTGGTGGTGGAATGTGGGATTGAGGAATATGTGAGAAAGAAATATTTATTATATACATGTAAATTTTTAGAGTATAAATAGTATAAATCTGTTTTTAAAATTCAGCCATGCATTGGAAATAAGCTAGAAGAATTGTCAGATTAAAAAAAAAAAAAAGAAAATCAAATATGTAAAGAACATACTGAAAGGCAGATCTATTAGAATTACACCAGACTTCTCACCAGAGACTATGAAAGCCAGAAAGATCCTGGAAACAGAAACTAAACAGAGACACAGTGAAACTAACAAGTTATGAAACAAAGGGATATAACAGATATCTACAAAACATTTTATCCCAAAACGAAAGGATATACCTTCTTCTCAGCACCTCATGGTACCTCCTCCAAACTGACCATATAATCTGTCACAAAACAGGCCTCATCAGATACAAAAATATTAAAATTATCCCATGCATACTATCAGATCACCATAGATTAAGGCTGATCTTCCATAACAGCATAATAATAGAAAGCCAACATTCACGTGGATACCGAATAACACTCTACTCAATAATAACTTGGTCAAGGAAGAAATAAAGAAATAAATTAAAGACTTTTTAGAATTTTATGAAAGCAAAGCCACAACATATGGGACACAATGAAGGCAGTCCTAAGAGGAAAACTTATAGCCCCGAGTATCTCCAAAAAGAAACTAGGGACAACATATACTAGCAGCCTGACAGCACACCTAAAAGCTCTAGAACAAAAGGAAGCAAATTCACCCAAGGGAATAGATGGCAGGAAATAATCAAACTTAGGGGTGAAATCAACCAAGAGGAAACAAAAAGAACTATTCAAAGCATCAACCAGGGTTGGTTTGATATATGGAAATCCATCAACGTAATCCACTATATAAACAAACTCAAAGACAAAAAATCACATGATCATCTCATTAGATGCTGAGAAAGCATTTGAAAGAATCCAACACCACTTCATGATAAAAGTCATGGAAAGATCAGGAATTCAAGGTCCATATCTAAACATAATAAATGCAATATACAGCAAACCAGTAGCCAACATCAAACTAGATTGAGAGAAACTCAAAGCAATCCTACTAAAATCAAGTACTAGACAAGACTGTCCTCCTTCTTCCTACCTATTCAATATGGTACTTGACATCCTAGCCATAGCAATTAGACAACAAAAGGAGACCAAGTGCATGCAAATTGGAAAGGAAGAAATCAAGATATCACTATTTGCAGATGATATGATAGTATATATAAGTGGCCCTAAAAATTCCACCTGAAAACTCCTAAATCTGATAAACAGCTTCGGTACAGTAGCTGGATATAAAATTAACAAACAAATCAGTGGCCTTTATCTACACAAAAGATAAAGAGGATGAGAAAGAAATTAGGGAGACAACATCCTTCAAAATAGTCACAAATAATATACAATATCTTGGTTTGACCCTAAGGAAGTGAAAGATCTGTATGATAAGAACTTCAAGTCTCTGAAGAAAAAAAAGCAAAAACTGAAGAACATCTCAGAAGATGGAAAGATTTCCCATCCTCTACGATTGGCAGGATTATTATAGCCTAAATGGCTATAACTGGGGGTTATCATGTAGAAGAATTCGAACTAATCCATTCTTATCTCATTGTACAAATCAAAACTGGATCAAAGTGGATCAAAGAACTCCACATAAAATGAGAGATACTGAAATTTATAGAGGAGAAAGTGAGGAAAAGCCTCAAAGATATGGGCACAGGGTAAAACTTCCTGAGCAGAAGAGCAATGGCTTGCGCTGTAAGATCAGGAACTGACAAATGGGACCTCATAAAATTGCAAAGCTTCTGTAAGGCAAAAGATACTGTCAATAAGACAAAAAGGCCACCAACAGATTGGGAAAGGATTTTTACCAATCCTAATCTGATAGGGAACTACTATTGAATATATACAAAGAGCTCAAGAAGCTGGACTTAAGAAAATCAAATAACCCCATTAAAAAATGGGATACAGAGATAAAGAATTCTCAGCTGAAAAATACTTAATGGCTGAGAAGCACCTGAAACAATTTTCAACATCCTTATTCATCAGGGAAATGCAAATAAAAACAATCTTGAGATACCACCTCACACCAGTCAGAATGGCTAGGTTCAAAAATTCAGGTGACAGCAGATGCTGGCGAAAATGTGGAGAAAGAGGAACCCTCCTCCATTGCTGGTGGGATTGCACGCTTGTAAAACCACTCTGGAAATCAGTTTAGTGGTTCCTCAGAAAATTGGACATAGTACAACTAGAAGATCCAGCAATACCTCTCCTGGGCATATACCCAGAAAACGTTCCACTGGTAATAAGGACACATGCTCCACTATGTTCATAGCAGCCTTATTTATAATAGCCAGAAGCTGGAAAGAACCCAGATGTCCCTCAACAAAGGAATGGATACAGAAAATGTGATACATTTACACAATGGAGTACTACTCAGCTATTAAAAACAATGAATTTATGAAAGTCTTGGGCAAATGGATGTATATGGAGGATATCATCCTGAGTGAGGTGAACCAATCACAAAAGAAGTCAATTGATATGTACTCACTGATAAGTGGATATTCACCCAGAAACTTAGAATACCCAAGATATAATTTGCAGAACACAAGAAAATCAAGAAGGAAGACCAATGGGTGGATACTTCATTCCTCCTTAGGATAAGGATCAAAATTCCCATGGAAGGAGTTACAGAGACAAAGTTTGGAGTTAAGACCAAAGGATGGACCATCCAGTGACTGCCCTCCCCCGGGGGGGGGGATCCCTCCCATAAACATCCACCAAACGCAGACACTATTGCATATGCCAGCAAGATTTTGCTGAAAGGACCCAGATATAGCTGTCTATTGTGAGACTATGCCGGGGCCTAGCAAATACAGAAGTGGATGCTCACAGTCATCTATTGGATGGAACACAGGGCCTCCAATGGAGAAGCTAGAGAAAATACCCAAGGAGCTGAGGGGATCTGCAACCCTATAAGTGGAACAACAATATGAACTAACCAGTATCCACAGAGTTCGTGTCTCTAGCTGCATTTGTAGCAGAAGATGGCCTAGTCAGCCATCATTGGGAAGTGAGGTCCCTTGGTCTTGCAAAGATCATATGCCCTAGTACAGGGGAAGGCCAGGGCCAGAAAGCAGGAGTGAATGGCTTGAGGAGCAGGACAGTGAGAAGTTATAGGGGACTTTCGGGATTGCATTTGTAATGTAAATGAAGAAAGTATCTAATAAAAAATTGAAAAAGGACATACTGCCAACTCTCCTGAAATAGATGATACTGAAGTACATTTCACAAAACATGATAAAGGTAAAAAATATTAATTTAAGCTCATCTTTACAATAGCCTAAAGCACTCATCCATAGATTAGAAGAATACAGCAGCAGATAACTTCTAAAAAGCCATATGAAAGGCACATCAGAATAAAATCGGCTTCTGCTGCTTTAATGTTTCTAGAAAATACAACAAAATACCATAAGCAATTTTCATTGTTTCCAAACCAACTAGTTTTAATTTTTTAGTGATTTACAAGTTTCTCCAATGGCTTTTAGTTGTGTGAAGGAGCTATTAATTTTGCAACCTACATTTTGTTATTTAGAGGCAGTTCATGGTGTGTTTTTAATAGGGATGCCTAATTAGAATTTAACATGACATTTTATAATGTGCTGTGTCTAAAGGTATTTGTGTTTATATGAAGAGCTTGGATAAACTAAAATAGTCAAATTTCCTATGGAGTTTCTACCATCTGACATAACCATCATTTCCCACTGATGAGTCTCAAGTGCAGTTTGAGCAATGGTTCTATCATTGGAATATGTGTGTATCTTCCCTAGAGGACTACTTGGAAGGATAGCACTCATTTGGATGTATAAATTCAGGTTTGTTTGCTTTTAAAATGTCCAATTACTTTTATTCATGACTCCACTATGCTCTTGTATATCTTTTTAATGCTTATCTGTAGATTTTCCTCAAAATAAATGTAGTGTTTGTAAAAATACCTTTAAAAATTAGGCTGTTGCTAAAAGGTACTAGATGTTATATACAAGAAAGTGGTTTTCTCCTAAGCATATTTAGCCATATATAATGCAGGACAGTACTAGTATTTAAACTTCTTAGTGATATAATTAGTCTTGCCTTGTACTATCAAGTAGAGTTTTACAAAACACTTTATTGTGAAATTTTTTTAAATATTTCTTTGCTAATTAGTATATTAAATTATTTCCACAATATTTTTAAAAATAAAGCCCTCAGTATACTTTGCTCACTTTTCTGATACAAACAAACAAATATTCCCATCTCAAGAATTTCTTAAAATTAAGCACACAATTTTTCCAAACACTTTCATTAACAAAATGGAAATATTTTACCTGTCTCACGCAATAAGAATGGCATTTTGGGACTTTAATGAAAAGGTAATCTGAAGCCATTGTAAATGCTAATTAGCTATCTGTATACACTGTTATGAACATTAAAATTTTTCTTAGTGTACATGTATTACAATATGAACAGCCAGATACCAAGTTGTTAATAAGAGCATATACCTGCTTGCCACAATTCTGTGGAAAAGGAAGCCGCAGTAAATCACCAACCCATTTGATGTATGTTGTAGATTCTCTTCTTTGTTGACAGGTTGTGATTGTCTTATTGTAACCACATAATAAAAGAAGAAAGGGACTGCTCTATAGTGTACTGTATATACATTGCATGTGTGTGAGCAAGTGTATGTATACATGTGTATGTTATGTGTATGTGTGTAGAAATCTTTTGTATTGATATAATTAAGTGTTTTAGATTTTTTAATTAGGTATTTTCCTAATTTACATTTCCAATGCTATCCCAAAAGTCCCCCATACCCTCCTGCCCACCCCCCTACCCACCCATTCTCACTTTTAACACTGGCGTTGCCCTGTACTAGGGCATATAAAGTTTGCAAGTCCAATGGGCCTCTCTTTCCAGTGATGGCCGACTAGGCCATCTTTTGATACATATGCAGCTAGAGTCAAGAGCTCCGGGGTACTGGTTACTTCATAATGCTGTTCCACCTAAGTGATGCAGATCCCTTTAGCTCCTTGGGTATTTTCTCTAGCTCATCCATTGGGGACCCTGTGATCCATCCAATAGCTGACTGTGAGCATCCACTTATGTGTTTGCTAGGCCCCAGCTTAGTCTCACTAGAGACAGCTATATCAGGGTCCTATCAGCACAATCTTGCTAGTATATGCAATCCTGTCAGCATTTGGAAGCTGATTATGGGATGGACCCTGGGTATGGTAGTCTCTAGATGGTCCATCCTTTTGTCTCAGCTCCAAACTTTGTCTCTGTAACTCCTTCCATGGGTGTTTTGTTCCCAATTCTAAGAAGGGGCAAAGTGTCCACACTTTGGTCTTCGTTCTTCTTGAGTTTCATGTATTTTGCAAATTGTAATTTATATCTTAGGTATTCTAAGTTTCATGTGTTTTGCAAATTGTAAGTTATATCTTGGGTATTCTAAGTTTCTGGGCTAATATACACTTATCAGGGAGTACATACTTTTGAGTTCTTTTGTGATTGGGTTACCTCACTCAGGAAGATGCCCTCCAGGTCCATCCCTTTGCCTAGGAATTTCATAAATTCATTCTTTTTAATAGCTGAGTAGTACTCCGTTGGGTAAATGTAGCACATTTTTTGTATCCATTCCTCTGTTGAGGGGCATCTGGGTTCTTTCCAGCTTCTGGCTATTATAAATAAGGCTGCTAAGAACATAGTGGAGCATGTGTCCTTCTTACTGGTTGGGACATCTTCTGGATATATGCCCAGGAGAGGTATTGCGGGATCCTTCTGTAGTACTATGTCCAATTTTCTAAGGAACCACCAGACTGATTTCCAGAGTGGTTGTGCAAGCTTGCAATCCCACCAACAATGGAGGAGTGTTCCTCTTTCTCCACATCCTCATCATCATCTGCTGTCACCTGAATTTTTGATCTTAGCCATTCTGACTGGTGTGAGGTGGAATCTCAGGGTTGTTTTAATTTGCATTTCTCTGATGATTAAGGATGCTGAACATTTTTTCAGGTATTTCTCAGCCATTCGGTATTTCTCAGGTGAGAATTCTTTGTTTAGCCCCGAGCCCCATTTTTAATGGGGTTATTTGATTTTCAGGAGTCCACGTTCTTGAGATATATATATATCCTCTATCTGATTTAGGATAGGTAAAGATCCTTTACCAATCTGTTGGTGGCCTTTTTGTCTTATTGACAGTGTCTTTTGCCTTACAGAAGCTTTGCAGTTTAATGAGGTCCTATTTGTTGATTCTCGATCTTACAGCACAAGCTATTGCTGTTCTATTCAGGAATTTTTCCCCTGTGCCAATATCTTCTAGGCTTTTCCCCACTTTCTCCTCTATAAGTTTCAGTTCCTCTGGTTTTACGTGGAGCTCCTTGATCCACTTAGATTTAAACTTAGTACAAGGAGATAGAAATGGATCAAATTCGCATTCTTCTACATGATAACCACCAGTTGTGCCAGCATCATTTGTTGAAAATGCTCTTTTTTCCACTGGATGGTTTTATCTCCCTTGTCGATGATCAAGTGTCCATAGGTGTGTGGGTTCATTTCTGGCTCTTCAATTCTATTCCATTGGTCTTCTTTTCTGTGGGTATACCAGTACCATGCCGTTTTTTTTTTTTTTTTTTTTTTTTTTTTTTTTTTTTTTTTATCACAATTGCTCTGTAGTCAAGCTTTAGATCAGGCATGGTAATTCCACCAGAGGTTCTTTTATCCTTGAGAAGAGTTTTTGGTATCCTAGGTTTTTTGTTATTCCAGATGAATTTGCAGATTGTTCTTTCTAATTTGTTGAAGAATTCAGTTGGAATTTTGATGGGGATTGCATTGAATCTCTAGATTGCTTTTGGCAAGTTTGCCATTTTTACAATTTTAATCCTGCCAATCCATGAGCATGGGAGATCTTTCCATCTTCTGAGATCTTCTTTAATTTCTTTCTTCGGAGACTTGAAGTTCTTATCATACAGTTCTTTCACTTCATAAGTTAGAGTCACACCATGGTATTTTATAACAATCGTGACTATTGAGAAGGGTGTTGTTTTCCTAATTTCTTTCTCATCCTGTTTATTCTTTGTGAGGAGAAAGGCCATTGACTTGTTTGAGTTAATTTTATATCCAGCCACTTCACCGAAGCTGTTTATCAGGTTTAGGAGTTCTCTGGTGGAATTTTTAGGGTCACTTATATATACTATCATATCATCTGCAAAAAGTGATACTTTGACTTCTTCTTTTCCAATTTGTATTCGATTGATCTCCTTTTGTTGTCAAATTGCTCTAGCTAGGAGTTCAAGTAAAATGTTGAATAGGTAGGGAGAAAGTGGGCAGCCTTCTCTAGTCCTTGATTTTAGTGGGATTGCTTCCAGCTTCTCACCATTTACTTTGATGTTGGCTACTGGTTTGGTATAGATTGCTTTTATCAAGCTTAGGTATGGGCCTTGAAATCCTGATCTTTCTAAGACTTTTATCAGGAATGGGTGTTGGATTTTGTCAAATGTTTTCTCTGCATCTGATGAGATGATCATGTGTTTTTTGTCTTTGTGTTTGTTTATATAATGGATTACTTTGATAGATTTTCCTATATTAAACCATCCCTGCATCCCTGGAATAAAAACTACTTGGTCAGAATGGATGATACTTTTGATGTGTTCTTGGATTCGGTTAGGGAGAATTTTATTGAGTATTTTTGCACTTATATTCTTAAGGGAAATTGGTCTGAAGTACTCTATCTTTGTTGGATCTTTCTGTGGTTTAGGTATCAGAGTAATTGTGGCTTCATAGAATGAGTAGGGTAGAGTACCTTCTACTTCTATTTTGTGAAATAGTTTGTGCAGAACAGAAATTAGATCTTCTTTGAAGGTCTGATAGAACTCTGCACTAAACCCATCTGGTCCTGGGATTTTTTGGGTTGGTAGACTATTAATGACTGCTTCTATTTCTTTAGCAGATATGGGACTGTTTAGATCATTAACTTAATCCTGGTTTAACTTTGGTACCTGGTATCTGTCTAGAAATTTGTCCATTTCGTCCAGGTTTTCCAGTTTTCTGTAGTATAGCCTTTTGTAGAAGGATCTGATGGTGTTTTGGATTTCTTCATGGTTTGTTGTTATGTCTCCCTTTTCATTTCTGATTTTGTTAATTAGGATGCTGTTGCTGTGCCCTCTAGTGAGTCTGGCTAAGGGTTTATTTATCCTGTTGATTTTCTCAAAGAACCAGCTCTTCATTTGGTTGATTCTTTGAATAGTTCTTCTTGTTTCCACTTGGTTGATTTCGCCCCTGAGTTTGATTATTTCCTGCCATCTACTCCTGTTGTGTGAATTTTCTTCCCTTTTTTTCTAGAGCTTTTAGATGTGTTGTCAAGCTGCTAGTGTGTGCTCTCTCTAGTTTCTTTTTGGAGCCACTCAGAGCTATGAGTTTTCCTCTTAGAAATGCTTTCATAGTGTCTCATAAGTTTGGGTATGTTGTGGCTTCCTTTTTCATTAAACTCTAAAAAGTCTTTAATTTCTTTCTGTATTCCTTCCTTGACCAAGGTATCATTGAGGAGAGAGTTGTTCAGTTTCCACATGAAAGTTGGCTTTCCATTATTTTGTTGTTATTGATGATCAGCCTTAGTCCATGGTAGTCTGATAGGATGCATGGGACAATTTCAATATTTTTTTATCTGTTGAGGCCTGTTTTGTGACCAATTATATGGTCAATTTTGGAGAAGGTACCATGAGGTGCTCAAAAGAAGGTATATACTTTTGTTTTAGGATAAAATGTTCGGTAGCTATCTGTTAAGTCCATTTCTTTCATAACTTCTGTTAGTTTCACTGTGTCCCTGTTTAGTTTCTGTTTCCATGATCTGTCCATTGATGGAAGTGGTGTGTTGAACTCTCCCACTATTATTGTGTTAGCTTCAATATGTGCTTTGAGGTTTACTAAAGTTTCTTTAATGAATGTGGCTTACCCCTTGCATTTGGAGCATAGATATTCAGAATTGAGAGTTCCTCTTGGAGGATTTTACCTTTGATGACTATGAAGTGTCCCTCCTTGTCTTTTTTGATAAATTTGGGTTGGAAGTCAATTTTATTTGATATTACAATGTCTACTCCAGCCTGTTTCTTTGGACCATTTGCTCAGAAAATTTTTTCCAGCTTTTTACACTGAGGTAGTGTCTGTCTTTTCCCCTGAGGTTGGTTTCCTGTAAGCAGCAAAAAGTTGGGTCCTGTTTATATAGCCAGAATGTTAGTCTATGTCTTTTTATTTGGGAATTGAGTCCATTGATATTACGAGATATTAAGGAAAAGTAATTATTGCTTACTATTTTTTTGTTTTTAGAGCTGGCATTCTGTTTTTGTGGCTGTCTTCTTTTTGGTTTTTTGAGGTATTACTTTCTTGCTTTTTCTAGGGTGTGGTTTCTGTCTGTGTATTGGTTTTTTTCTGTTATCCTTTGAAGGGCTGGATTCATGGAAAGATAATGTGTGAATTTGGTTTTGTCATGGAAAACTTTGGTTTCTCCATTTATGGTAATTGAGAGGTTGGCTGGGTATAGTAGCCTGGGCTGGAATTTGTGTTCTCTTAGGGTCTGTATAACATTTGTCCAGGATCTTCTGGCTTACATAGTCTCTGGTGAAAAGTCTGGTGTAATTCTGATAGGCTTGCCTTTATATGTTACTTGACCTTTTTCCCTTACTGCTTTTAATATTCTCTCTTTATTTAGTGCATTTGTTGTTCTGATTATTACATGTCGGGAGGAATTTCTTTTCTGGTCCAGTCTATTTGGAGTTCTGTAAGCTTCTTGTATGTTCATGGGCATCTCTTTCTTTAGGTTTTGGACATTTTCTTCTATAATTTTGTTGAAGATATTTGCTGGCCCTGTAAGTTGAAAATCTTCATTCTCATCTACTCCTATTATCCATAGGTTTGGTCTTCTCATTGTGTCCTGGATTTCCTGGATGTTTTGAGTTAGGATCTTTTTGCATTTTGTATTTTCTTTGATTGTTGTGCCGATGTTCTCTATGGAATTTTCTGCACCTGAGATTCTCTCATCCATCTCTTGTATTCTGTTGCTGATGCTTGCAACTATACTTCCAGATTTCTTTCCTAGGTTTTTTATCTCCAGTGTTGCCTCACTTTGGGTTTTCTTTATAGTGTCTACTTCCCTTTTTAGGTCTTGGATGGCTTTATTCAATTCCATCACCTGTTTGTTCTTGTTTTCTTGCAGTACTTTAAGATATTTTTGTGCTTCCTCTTTAAGGTCTTCTACCTGTTTAGCAGTGTTCTCCTGTATTTCTTTAAGTGAGTTATTGAAGTCCTTCTTGATGTCTTCTACCATCATCATGAGATATGGTTTTAAATCCGGGTCTAATTTTTTGGGTGTGTTGGGGTGCCCAGGACTGGGTGGGGTGGGAGTGCTGCGTTCTGATGATAGTGAGTGGTCTTGGTTTGTGTTAGTAAGATTCTTACCTTTGCCTTTCGCCATCTGGTAATCTCTGGAGTTAGTTGTTATAGTTGTTTCTGGTTAGATCTTGTTCCTCAGGTGATTATGTTAGCCTCTATCAGCAGACCTGGGAGACTAGCTCTCTCCTGAGTTTCAGTGTTCAGAGTACTTTCTGCAGGTAGGCTCTCCTCTTGCAGGGAAGGTGCCCAGATATCTGGTGTTCAAAGCTGCCTCCTGGCAGAAGTTGTGATCCACTCACAGAGGTCTTAATATCCTGTGGAGTATCCTGTGTATACCTTATGTGTGCCTGCAGACTCCACGCCCAAGGTACCCCTGTGCTGCCCCGACAGGAAGGGACTTGTGTCCCTGATCAGGCCGGGTGTTCTGCTTCCCTAATTAATGCACTCTCAGGTCCCAGGTGATTGGATTGGAGCAGATGCTGTGTTCCACTCGCCAGAGGTCTTAAGATCCTGTGTGGGGTCTTATGAGTTGGTGCTGGCAGGACTGGAAGGGACTTGTGCCCCTTATCAGGCCGGGTTTTCTGCTTCCCTAATTAATGCAGTCTCAGGTCCCACACGATTGGATTGGAGCAGCAGCTGTGTTCCACACACCAGAGGTCTTTGGATCCCATGTCAGGTCTTGGGGGTAACTGGCAGGTGTCAGTGGACTTGGAGCCCTAGCTCTCCTGGTTCTGGCTGGACTGAAAGGGGAATTTTACATTTTATTGTCAATTTTGTTCCATGACTTTGATGACACTAAGGTTTAAAAAAAAAACAGAAGATTTAAATAAAGATATGGAACAGTAGCCAAGTGAGTGAAAGATCACCAATGCAGCTGAGTGGTTCATTTGTTGGATTCTAGAACAAGAGTACCAACAAGAACTAAAGTCTTCCAAATCATGACAGATGATCTGAAGACATAAGTACAAAAGTTATTTATATCAAAAGAAAGGAGAGTAGAAAGTATATTTGAGTAGGTAAGTAGTAGATTTTCTTTTACCTTTTATTTTACAGGCCCTCATATAAAATGTTTCCTCTTGAGTATCAGAGACTTTGGATTTAGATTTTTGGTTGATGCTGTAAAGAGTTTATATTCTAAAATTACTTAGAATGTAATTAATGCATTTTCCATTGTAAAAAGTACATAGAATGTGAGGGCCAAAGATACGGTTGAGTCTTATGAGAGTTATTAGAAAAGGAAAACAAACACACACACACACACACACACACACAATACCAGAAGTGGCCTAGAGATACAGGTCAATGTTAGCATGTTTATAGCCCTGGGTTTAGTTCTCAGCATAAAAAAAAAAATCAGACATAGTCAAGGACACACTGAATTTAGCCTTTGCCTATCAGCTGACTCCTTACTCATAGGCTCCCTTATCTTGTAATTCAATATCTTCGTTTTGTAGGCACACACAATACTGAATGTCTCCACCATGGGAAAGCAGATAGAACTCACTCTATGTATGGCATGGATTTAACACAATTAAGAAAATCAATTTGTGAGAGTACTCAAGCTCAAGTATTTCTTTATGGAAATTAGAAAATAGTTGTCTGCAGTATAAAATAATATTTTATGATCTTTATCTAGTTCAAGGACCTGCAGTTGCAAGGAATAAGTAGCAGCAATGCAAGAAAATAAGTCAACTTATTATAAGGGCATAGGAAGATCTCAGCAAAACCACTGCTCAAGAAGTTAGAATTCATTAAAAATGATCAGGTCATTTGGTTCTTTTGGATTTTTGTGTCAGCTCCCTCCTTTGACACTCATCTCCTTATTCATTTCTGATTCTTCATGCCTTTAGTTTACAATTAAATTACTCTGCTGTCCTCTGCTTTTCCCTTCATATTAGCCGTGTTCTGTTCTCTCTACAGATTGTTTTGACCTTGAATACATGTGTTCCCACACACTTACTCCTAAATCTATGGGGCTCTCTTCAGCCGTCTGGTCTGTGGAAATGTAATTCGTGACTCAAAAATCTGAATCCCTGAATTTGCTACTTCTATCTATAGCACCTTGGTCAAATCATACATCTGCGCTCTTCCTCTATTTCTTCATCTGTGAAATAGAAATCTTAAATTACCTTTATTTTATTCACTACAGTATAGACAACAAATGTTCTGTGAATGTCTAAAATAATGCCTGAATTACTGTTAATGTATGCTTTACAAGCATAGTCTATAGCATCATGTCATTTATGCTCCTCATAAGGATCAAATCAGGTTTTTAGACAACTAAAATTGTCTACAGTAGATTATCTTTGATCAGTTTCTGTGCAACCTTCACCAACTTTCCACTATATTTGGCATTACAATTTCCTCCAAAATCCAAAATGAGAAGCTTGAATTTTATGCATTCAAATATGTTAAGATTCTGTAATTCTAGGAAGTAGTTTCCCTTTAATTTGACAAGTTGGGGCACAAAATAAATATCGTTTGCTATGTAGTTCCTTGGATGCTTTATAAATTACAAGGCATTAAATAGCTATGTTTCAAGAGCAGAGGTAAATCTAAATCACAATAAGTATAAATATATTCCAAGTTCTTCACACTTTGTGCCCTACTCCCAGTGGGGAGAAAAGTAAATTTAGCTACATTTTTATTAAACTTTAAAACATAAGGCATTGATTCAACACACAAAATACACCCCACAATAAATATCCATTTGCTTAGAATCTGAAGCCATTTAGTAGAGACAGACTGGGAGAATTAAAATGGAATGAGAAATTAGCACAGAGAAATGAGGAGCTGAATAAAGAATTAACAGTCTGCAGAGCTTCTGTTACTCTCCATTAGGAGACCAAAATCTGGTAGAGCACTGATCCTATTATACAAGCTGATGAGATTAGCAGACAGGGGGTTAGTGTAAATAAATGTGACTATATTTTTCACTTTCCAATGCACTATTTTTTTCCAAAGGAGAATTATCACTCCCAAAGAAATCACTTCCTACAAAGATACTACCAGAGTACATTACTGTTCTTGCAAACCTGAGAGGCAGCATACCAATTAATAAACTAGTTTAGTGCAAGGCCCTTGAGGAAGGATTTTCAGAACTGTGAGATCTAAAGCCCTGCCAGCTAACAAAGAGATGCTTCACTAGCTAAAGCCAATAGAGATTCCTTTCTTCAACTAAATCACATAGCTTCAAAGTGAAACATAATCTGCCAGTCAGGGGGTTGGAAGGGGGTTATGTGGTATTAGTATGGGCATGTGAGGATGGTGCTGTGTATTCTGAATATAAAAACCCCTTAGGTTAGAAAACTAAAACAACTGAGTTCTCCACAATGCTTTCACTGTTAGAAACAAGGTGATTAAACACTCAATTTGCTTTAGCTAGTTGTTGATGATTGTCCTCTTCCAAATAAATTTAAATGGAAAACACATGTCTGAAACAGTTCATGAAAAGATCAGGATTATGGAAATAATAAAATGGATGCCAAACCAACAGACTCTAAAATAAAATCAATCTTGATCCAAAACATGTATATAGTTTGTGCATATATTTTCAAAATGTATTTGACATTATTAAATTTAAATGGTTGTGGCTAAGGGATTTCCTTTAAGAGTGACAAAAATGTTTACTAAGTAGGAAAGTATGATGATAATTGTATGACACTGTGAGTATACAAAATGCTTCTGGGTTTTGTTCACAATAATTAGTTGTTGTTGGCTTATGTTATGGTAGGTTAAATTGTTATGTTCATGAAACCAAGAAGAAAGGAAGAAATTGTGGAAATGTATATTTCAGTATGTTTTCTGCTACATGTAATGGGCTTAGAATGTTGCATTTCTTAAATGAGATGTAAGGCATCCATTACCCTTGGTGGCACTGAAACCATTGTTTCAACATGTGGGTCACAACCCTTTTGGGGAGAAATCACATATCAGATAATCACATTTCATCTAACATTTATAGAAGTAGAAAAATTAAAAGTTACGAAGTAGGAACAAGGTGATTTAATGATTAGCCATCGATAGAACATGAACTGTGTCAATGGATCAAAGCATCAAGAAGGTAGGGAACCACTGATCTAGAAGTTTCATTTGGTTCATTTTGGGCACCTGTATTTAGTCTACAAGTACAAGTACAGCTTTGCAAGCTGGTGAAATGGTTCAGTTGGTAAAATTTTTGCTATGCAGATGTAAGCACATGAGTGGAAGGACAAAGCCAACTCCTGAAAAATGTCCCCTGACCTCCACATGCTCATTGTGGCATGCTGTCTTTCTCCAATCACTAAATGACATTTGAAAAAATACTTTTCTGATACTTTTTAAATGAACTTATTATTTCCTTTGAAAGAAGTATTTGTATTACATGTAAGAATTGTCATGTTTATACAGACAGGGAGAGGGAGAGGGAGAGGGAGAGGGAGAGGGAGAGGGAGAGGGAGAGGGAGAGGGAGAGGGAGAGGGAGAGGGAGAGGGAGAGGGAGAGGGAGAGGGAGAGGGAGAAGGAGAGGGAGAGGGAGAGGGAGAGGGAGAGGGAGAGGGAGGGAAGGAGAGAGGCACACAGTGTTTTCTCCCATATTGAGGCTTAATTCTTTATTCTTTTAAACATGAAGTTTATAAGTTTTTCATACTTAAATTAAAATTCACTTTTTAATAATGCTGGCAGATAAACACAAGTGACTCATGCATGGAAGATAAATATCCTAACATGGGGTTTTGATCCCACCTCCAAATAATTTTAATATGTTGAAAGTATTTGCATTACATATAGGAATTCTCCTATGTTGTGTGTCACAAAATATTTTATTAACATTTGCATTTTCCCCATATGTTACAATATGCATTCAGTGCCTAAGAGTCCAGAGAAAGCATTGAATCCCCTTGGCCTGGAGTTACAGTTGGGTATAGGAAATTGAGGTCACATCTCCTGTAAGTGCAGCTACTATTCTTAACTCCTGATTTCTCTATAGCCTCCCAAGTACAAATTCTTAATTTTAATAATGTTTATTTTTCTCACTATCACTTATGTGTGGAAAGTGTTACTTAGGATCCTGTTAAAGAAGCAGTTTTCTTCTCTGTGTGACACATTTTTCCTGATTTCTACCAAATATTTAAATATTTTCAATATCATAGAGCTGAGATTTCACTTTTACATATCAATGAGATATATTTTCATGAAGATTTTTATTGGATCCTGCTATTTAAGGCCACTTTACCACATCTAGGCAGGTCTGCTGAGCTGGGCACAAAATAGAGGACTCCATTTTCCAGTAAGGCTTATTTTTCTCTGGCTTATCTGGGGAACCCGGCCCCCACATCTTCTCCCTGAGTCATGTCACATAGTTCTTGGCAAAATTATAGGTTCTACTTCCTCTCTCCAGAGAAAAACCTGCTCAGGAAGCACCTGGGATTCCTGGAATGGCTCTCCATGCAAATAAGGCGTTTCCAATACAGTTCAGCTCCAACCAATGAACTACATCCACCTAAAAACCCCTGTCCCATACTCCAATGTTCATATATAGCTCTTGTTTACCATGAATAAAGTTTATGCACACAAGCTGTTTTGTTGCATATGCTCTAAGATAGCTGGTTCACTGAATATTGACTGAGAGTTGTAACACTAAAATCCTTAGAGAAGGCCTTCTCCCCATCCACCCCAAGCCTTCACTGCCAGACTGGAATCCTGCACACCCTACCCTCTCCACCTCTGCTCCATCCTTCCCCACCAGATGTGCATTGGTGCCTGAACACCCCAAGTGAGGAAACAGAGATTGGAACCACAGATTACTAATTGGTCCATTATATGTTACTGAAGACAATCTTTCTGACTATTTTGTAATGCAGCTTTTCAATAGATCAAGTTAATATATACTTACAAGCTAATTTTGATGCTGATCATTGGCTAATTTTTCATCCCACTGTAAATTATCACAAGGAGCAAATTATTATAGATTCTGAATGTTTCCTGAGTAGTAAGGTCTATATTCCATGTTATATTTTCATAATCACACTTTATATTGTTGAGTTATATTGTTGAGTTATTTGACCTTGTATTGAAGTTATTTGACCTTGTTATTTGAAGTTGTATTGAAGAATAGACAAATTTATAACATCTGTCGATATAGATGGTATTGCAAACTTATCTCAATAGTGATATTTTAGATTAAAATGTGTGATACTTTCATTTTTCATTAAATTTATTAATAGATTTTTTTCATTTTAAAGTAATATCTTTTTTTTTTAATATTTTTATTACATATTTTCCTCAATTACGTTTCCAATGCTATCCCAAAAGTCCCCCATAGCGCCCCCCCACTTCCCTATCCACCCATTCCCATTCTTTTGGCCCTGGCATTCCCCTATATTGGGGCATATAAAGTTTGCAAGTCCAATGGGCCTCTCTTTCCATTGATGGCTGACTAGGCCATCTTTCGATACATATGCAGCTAGAGACAAGAGCTCCGGGGTTCTAGTTAGTACATCATGTTGTTCCAACAATAGGGTTGCAGATCCCTTTAGCTCCTTGGGTACTTACTCTAGCTTCTCCATTGGGAGCCCTGTGATACATCCAATAGCTGACTGTGAACATCCACTCCTGTGTTTGCTAGGCCCCAGCATCGTCTCACAAGAGACAGCTATATTTGGGTCCTTTCAGCAAAATCTTGCTAGTGTATGCAATGGTGTCAGCGTTTAGAAGTTGATTATGGGATGGATCCCTGGGTACGGCAGTCTCTAAATGGTCCATCCTTTCATCACCGCTAAGAACTTTGTCTCTGTAACTCCTTCCCTGGGTGTTTTGTTCCCAATTCTGAGAAGGTGCACAGTGTCCACACTTTGGTCTTCATTCTTCTTGAGTTTCATGCGTTTAGCAAATTGTATCTTAAATCTTGGGTATCCTAAGTTTTGGGCTAATTTCCACTTATCAGTGAATACATATTGTGTGAGTTCTTTTGTGATTGTGTTACTTCACTCAAGATGATGCCCTCCAGGTCCATCCATTTGGCTAGGAATTTCATAAATTCATTCTTTTTAATAGCTGAGTAGTACTCCATTGTGTAAATGTACCATAATTTCTGTATCCATTCCTCTGTTGAGGGACATCTGGGTTCTTTCCAGCTTCTGGCTATTATAAATAGGGCTGCTATGAACATAGTGGAACATGTGTCCTTTTTACCGGTTGGGACATCTTCTGGATATATGCCCAGGAGAGGTATTGCTGGATCCTCCGGTAGTACTATGTCCAATTTTCTGAGGAACCGCCAGACTGATTTCCAGAGTGGTTGTACAAGCTTGCAATCCCACCAACAATGGAGGAGTGTTCCTCTTTCTCCACATCCTCGCCAGCAACTGCTGTCACCTGAATTTTTGATCTTAGCCATTCTGACTGGTGTGAGGTGGAATCTCAGGGTTGTTTTGATTTGCATTTCCCTGATGATTAAGAATGTTGAACATTTTTTCAGGTGTTTCTCTGCCATTCGGTATTCCTCAGGCGAGAATTCTTTGTTCAGTTCTGAGCCCCATTTTTTAATGGGGTTATTTGACTTTCTGGAGTCCACCTTCTTGAGTTCTTTATATATATTGGATATTAGTCCCTTATCTGATTTAGGATAGGTCAAGATCCTTTCCCAATCTGTTGGTGGTTTTTTTGTCTTATTGATGGTGTCTTTAGCCTTGCAGAAGCTTTGTAGTTTCATGAGGTCCCACTTGTCAATTCTCGATCTTACAGCACAAGCCATTACTGTTCTATTCAGGAATTTTTCCCCTGTGCCCATATCTTCAAGGCTTTTCCCCACTTTCTCCTCTATAAGTTTCAGTGTCTCTGGTTTTATGTGAAGTTCCTTGATCCACTTAGACTTGACCTTAGTACAAGGAGATAGGAATGGATCGATTCGCATTCTTCTACATGTTAACAACCAGTTGTGCCAGCACCATTTGTTGAAAATGCTGTCTTTCTTCCACTGGATGTTTTTAGCTCCCTTGTCGAAGATCAAGTGACCGTAGGTGTGTGGGTTCATTTCTGGGTCTTCAATTCTATTCCATTGGTCTATTTGTCTGTCACTATACCAGTACCATGCAGTTTTTATCACAATTGCTCTGTAGTAGAGCTTTAGGTCCGGCATGGTGATTCCACCAGAGGTTCTTTTATCCTTGAGAAGAGTTTTTGCTATCCTAGGTTTTTTGTTATTCCAGATGAATTTGCAGATTGCACTTTCTAATTCGTTGAAGAATTGATTTGGAATTTTGATGGGGATTGCATTGAATCTGTAGATTGCTTTTGGCAAGATAGCCATTTTTACAATGTTGATCCTGCCAATCCATGAGCATGGGAGATCTTTCCATCTTCTGAGATCTTCTAGAATTTCTTTCTTCAGAGACTTGAAGTTTTTATTATACAGATCTTTCACTTCCTTAGTTAGAGTCACGCCAAGATATTTTATATTATTTGTGACTATTGAGAAGGGTGTCGTTTCCCTAATTTCTTTCTCAGCCTGTTTATTCTTTGTGTAGAGAAAGGCCATTGATTTGTTTGAGTTAATTTTATATCCAGCTACTTCACCGAAGCTGTTTATCAGGCTTAGGAGTTCTCTGGTGGAATTTTTAGGGTCACTTATATATACTATCATATCATCTGCAAAAAGTGATATTTTGACTTCATCTTTTCCAATTTGTATCCCTTTGATCTCCTTTTGTTGTCGAATTGCTCTGGCTAGGACTTCAAGTACAATGTTGAATAGGTATGGAGAAAGTGGACAGCCTTGTCTAGTCCCTGATTTTAGAGGGATTGCTTCAAGCTTCTCACCATTTACTTTGATGTTGGCTACTGGTTTGCTGTAGATTGCTTTTATCATGTTTAGGTATGGGCCTTGAATTCCTGATCTTTCCAAGACTTTTATCATGAATGGGTGTTGGATCTTGTCAAGTGCTTTTGCCGCATCTAAATCTTTTTAAAAATTATCTTTAATCTATTCTTACAGTCCAGTCATTATTCCACTCTGAGCCTATCCTCCAACAGTTAACTCATCCCATTCCTCCTCCCCTGTCTCCAATGAGTCACCAACCAGGCAGCATACACTAGCTTGTAAAGTACTATCTTAAATAGCATTCAGAATTTTAGCTTCCTTTCTATTTTTTTATATGAACTGATATAAATGGTGATGTGTCATTATCCATATTAACCTTGTAGCATTGTATTCAAATTATTTTATTAATTCTAATATTTGACTGAAAAAAATTATCTCTGTATTTTCTATTAATAATCATGTGATTTGTGGAAAATGACAGTTTCATTTCTTTTTCAGTACTTATGACACATATATTACCTTCCATTTTTTCACTGTTGAAGTCATTCAGAAAATGTTAAATAGAGCTGATGAGATACTTGACTTTTTGCTTTAGTCCAGATATGGTGAAAACTTTAACTATGTTCCAAGGAAACAGGAATGTGTGTGTGTGTGTGTGTGTGTGTGAAAGAGAGAGAGAGAGAGAGAGAGAGAGAGAGAGAGAGAGAGAGAGAGAGAGAGAGAGAGAGAGAGAGAGAGAGAGAGAGAGAGAGAGATTCCTTTTGCTTTATGGAAGTTCTTCTAATAGTTTTCTACTAGTTTTTTTCATAAATAATCTTGAATTTCATCAAATATCATTTCTGGAACGACAGAGTTGGTTTCCCCCCATGAGTTTTGTAAATATGCTTAGAAAATCCAGTCTTATATTTGTAAAACTATGTCATTAGTAACTATGTATCATTCTATTTATTTCTAAGATTAGTACAAAGTTTTCTTTTTGTGTTTGTGTTGGAGGAAATATTAAAAACGGAACTGGCATGTTCTGCACTTGTGCTGCCAACTCTCTGTCCTTGAAGCCTGGACCACCATGCCCTGCTGGGCAATGGCCAACCTGTTTTTATTTCCTGGAGAGTCTAACTTTGAACTCCACAATCTCTCCACCTAGTTCACTAGGTTCCCACTTTTGAGTCACTACCATGCCAATCCCATGCTTCCTATTCCCCACGACCTTTCAGGAGCACCTCAGGCAAACCCATGCTTGGCTGCCATACTTTTCTCTCTTGAATCGAGATGAGCTGCTGCATGAAGGAAAAAGCAACACAGAGTTCAGAAACAAGGGTAATTCAATCTCTGGGTGCAATAACTAAAACATAATCTTGTAAACCTTATTAAAATCTGATTCCTCTGGTGGCGAATCCTTGCATCTGCCATGATACCAGGAAACTCTAGCAGATACATATTACCCCTCAGTTGTTCCCATTCCAAAAGGACTAATTCTCTTGCTTCTTCTCTTCAACTGTCCAACCTGGAAGTCCCACCCACTCACCCATTGATTGGCTCCTGTATTCATTAGATTAGCTCAGAAGAAGCCAGCTGAGCACATGACTCTTCCTCATTCCTGGTATAGTAGAATTAACATAAAATACAAGCAGCACAGAGCCATCCACAACACTTCCCCCTTTCTGTTCTAATAAACAAAACCTTTCTGCCAATTTAGAGCACAACTATTACCATTTTGAAACATATAAATTATAGATAAACTTAACACCCAGTCCATCAATTTTGTCATTAAGACAGAACATTGTCATCTATCCTAGATTTAAAAACTGGTCTCTACACCTGACTCATGTCCTGGCTTTATAACTGAAACATTCTGTGGATTTCTGACGTTTTTGAAATCCAACTACCTATGTAAAGTAATCTGTACTGTTCTCTGTTAATTATTCTCAGCCAGTTCTAATTAAATAAAACAAAACACCCTAGCAATAAATTCAGAGTGTGGATTTGCTATTTGGCCTTTAATTCATAGGTTTAGTCATCTTTGATCAGTTTTTAATAACAGTTATAGAAGGACTGGGTCTAAGCCCTGTACTTCCAAAAATTTTATATTAATAGAGGGAATTTATACCAATGAAAACCATGAATTTGCATTAAAATAAATTCTGTACCAAAATAAATAACTATGACTTCAATTTAGTAACAATTAAAAAGATTTATACAAAGTGAGACTATGGCTATGCAGTTTATTCTTGCTATTTCTCCCTGTTCCAATTATGACCATTTCTACATTCCCTAGACAGAAAACCTATAATAACCACCTTAAGCCTCAAAGCCCAGGGAACTGTGGTGACGACTCTTTATAACTTCTTCATGTTGAATATGGACGTTGAGATATTTTGAAGCATGGGAGAGGGGTAGGTAAAATAGGGGAGTTGGTTGGCCTTAAGAAGGCCACACCAATGATGGATTTAGTCTCTGATTTTTGTGTCCTGACTGAATCCAGCTGAAAGTCCAAGACATCAGGAGATCAAGCAGGTCAGTTTAGCATGTCTGAGGATGATACCTATAAAGGCTGCATATTCTGTAATATATAAATCTCAAAGCAATGTTTTAATATCATCAAGATAACCGTTTTGTTTGATTCTCTAGAATCTAGTTATTCAGGGGGTTTATCTCTATCAAATTTGATCCATTTAACTCTGGAAGGTATAAATACCTTAGTCCCCTTTTCCAAAAACACAAAGACAGAATCCTTTCCCCAAATTAGCATATCCTTCAGCCAGTAACCAGAAAAACCTTTATTTTGAGCTCTCTCTCCCAGAGGAATAATATAACCAAAAACTGAATATCACACCTATTTTAAAAATTAAAACAATATAAAAACATGAAGTAAACTAAGATACCTTATGTGGCTCTTAGGGTCTGACCAGGGCCTGGGTAGCTAGAGCACAGGGGCAGCTGACACCCACCAGCTACCCACAACACCCGCCACAGGATCTTAAGACTTCTGGTGAGTGGAATACAGCTTCTGCTCCAATCCAATTGTGCGCAGGACCTGAGACTGCATTAGTTAGGGAAGCATAAAACCGGCCTGAGTAGGGCCACAAGCCTCTTCCAGTCTGACCATCACCTGGGTAGCTAGAGCGCAGGGTCTGCTGACACCTGCCAGCTACCCACGACACCCGCCACAGGATTTTGAGACTTCTGGTGAGTGGAACATAGCTTCTGCTCCAGTCCAATAACGCGGGACCTGAGACTGCTTTGGTTGGGGAGGCAGAAATCCAGCCTGAGTAGGGCCACAAGCCTCTTCCGGTCAGACCAGCCCCTGGGTAGCTAGAGCGCAGGGTCTGCTGACACCTGCCAGCTACCCACGACACCCGCCACAGGATTTTGGGACTTCTGGTGAGTGGAACACAGAGTCTGCTCCAATCTTTAAACAGTGACAACAATAACAACTAATCCCAGAGATTACCAGATGGCGAAAGGTAAACTTAAGAATCTTACTAACAGAAACCAAGACCACTCACCATCATCAGAACCCAGCACTCCAACTTCGCCCAGTCCAGGGCACCCCAACACACTGGAAAAGCTAGAACCTGTTCTAAAAGCATATCTCACGATGATGGTAGAGGACATCAAGAAGGACTTTAATAACACACTTAAAGAAATACAAAAGAACACTGGTAAACAGGTAGAAGACATTAAAGAGGAAGTACAAAAATCCCTTAAAGAATTGCAGGAGAACACTGCTAAACAGGTAGAAGACATTTAAGAGGAAGTACAAAAATCCCTTAAAGAATTGCAGGAGAACACTGCTAAACAGGTAGAAGACATTAAAGAGGAAGCACAAAAATCCCTTAAAGAATTGCAGGAGAACACTGCTAAACAGGTAGAAGACATTAAAGAGGAAGCACAAAAAAATCCATTAAAGAATTGCAGGAAAACCAGACCAAACAGGTGATGGAATTGAATAAAACCATCCAAGACCAAAAAGGGAAGTAGAAACAATGAAGAAAACCCAAATTGAGGCAACACTGGAGATAGAAACACTAGGAAAGAAATCTGGAACCATAGATACGAGCATCAGCAACAGAATACAAGAGATGAAAGAGAGAATCTCAGGTGCAGAAGACTACATAGAGAACATCGGCACGACAATCAAAGAAAATACAAAATCCAAAAAGATCCTAACTCAAAATATCCAGGAAATCCAGGACAAAATTAGAAGACCAAACCTACGGATAATAGGAGTAGATGAGAAAGAAGATTTTCAACTCAAAGGACCAGCAAATATATTCAACAAAATTATAGAAGAAAACTTCCCAAACCTAAAGAAAGAGATGCCCATGAACATACAAGAAGCTTACAGAACTCCAAATAGACTGGACCAGAAAAGAAATTCCTTCTGACACATAATAATCAGAACAACAAATGCACTAAATAAATATAGAATACTAAAAGCAGTAAGGGAAAAAGGTCAAGTAACATATAAAGGCAAGCCTATCAGAATTACACCGGATTTTTCACCAGAGACTATGAAAGCCAGAAGGGCCTGGACAGATGTTATACAGAAACTAAGAGAACACAATTTCCAGCCCAGGCTACCATACCCAGCCAAACTCTCAATTACCATAGATGGAGAAACCAAAGTATTCCACGATAAAACCAAATTCACACATTATCTTTCCACAAATCTAGCACTTCAAAGGATAATAACAGAAAAAAAAAACAATACAAGCACGGAAAACACGTCATAGAAAAAGCAAGAAGGTAATCCCTCAACAAACCTAAAAGAAGACAGCCACAAAAACAGAACACCAACTCTAACAACAAAAATAAAAGGAAGCAACAATTACTTCTCCCTAATACCTCTTAATATCAATGAACTCAACTCCCCAATAAAAAGACATAGACTAACAGGCTGGCTACAGAAACAGGACCCAACATTTTGCTGCTTACAGGAAACTCATCTCAGAGAAAAAGATAGACACTACCTCAGAATGAAAGGATGGAAAACAATTTTCCAAGCAAATGGTAGGAAGAAACAAGCTGGAGTAGCCATTGTAATATCTGATAAGATTGACTTCCAACCCAAAGTCATCAAAAAAGACAAGGAAGGGCACTTTATTCTCATCAAAGTTAAAATCCTCCAAGAGGAACTATCAATTCTGAATATCTATGCGCCAAATACAAGGGCAGCCTCATTCATTAAAGATACTTTAGTAAAGCTCAAAGCACACATTGCACCTCACACAATAATAGTGGGAGACTTCAACACACCACTTTCACCAATGGACAGATCATGGAAACAGAAACTAAACAGGGACACAGTGAAACTAACAGAGGATATGAAACAAATGGATCTGACAGATATCTACAGAACATTTTATCCTAAAACGAAAGGATATACCTTCTTCTCAGCACCTCACGGTACCTTCTCCAAAATTGACCACATAATTGGTCACAAAACAAGCCTCAATATATACAAAAATATTGAAATTGTCCCATGCACCCTATCAGATCACCATGGACTAAGACTGATCTTCAATAACAAAATAAATAATAGAAAGCCAACACACACGTGGAAACTAAACAACACTCTTCTCAATGATAACTTGGTCAAGGAAGGAATAAAGAAAGAAATTAAGGACTTTCTGGAGTTTAATGAAAATGAAGCCACAACATACCCAAACTTATGGGACACACTGAAAGCATTTCTAAGAGGAAAACTCATAGCTCTGAGTGCCTCCAAAAAGAAACTAGAGAGAGCACACATTAGCAGCTTAACAACACACCTAAAAGCTCTAGAACGAAAGGAAGCAAATTCACCCAAGAGGTGTAGATGGCAAGAAACAATCAAACTCAGGGGTGAAATCAACCAAGTGGAAACAAGAAGAACAATTCAAAGAATCAACCAATGGAGGAGCTGGTTCTTTGAGAAAATCAACAAGATAGATAAACCCTTAGCCAGACTCACTAGAGGGCATAGGGAAAGTACTCTAATTAACAAAATCAGAAATGAAAAGGGAGACATAACAACAGACCCTGAAGAAATCCAAAACACCATCAGATCATTCTTCAAAAGGCTATACTCAACAAAACTGGAGATCCTGGATGAAATGGACAAGTTTCTAGACAGATACCAGGTACCAAAGTTAAATCAAGATCAGGTTAATGATCTAAACAGTCCCATATCCCATAAAGAAATAGAAGCAGTCATTAATAGTCTCCCAACCAAGAAAAGCCCAGGACTAGATGGGTTTAGTGCAGAGTTCTATCAAACCTTCAAAGAAGAACTAATCCCAGTTCTTCACAAACTATTCCACAAAATAGAATCAGAAGGTACTCTACCCAACTCATTCTATGAAGCCACAATTACTCTGATACCTAAACCACATAAAGACCCAACAAAAATAGAGAACTTCAGACCAATTTCCCTTATGAATATTGATGCAAAAATCCTCAATAAAGTTCTCTCTAACCGAATTCAAGAACACATCAAAACAATCATCCATCCTGACCAACTAGGATTCATCCCAGGGATGCAAGGATGGTTCAATATACGAAAACCCATCAATGTAATCCATTATGTAAACAAACTCAAAGACAAAATCCACATGATCATCTCGTTAGATGCTGAAAAAGCATTTGACAAGATCCAACACCCATTCATGATAAAAGTCTTGGAAAGATCAGGAATTCAAGGCCCATACCTAACCATGATAAAAGCAATATACAGCAAACCAGTAGCCAACATCAAAGTAAATGGTGAGAAGCTGGAAGCAATCCCACTAAAATCAGGGACTAGACAAGGCTGCCCACTCTCTCCCTACCTATTCAACATTGTACTTGAAGTTCTAGCCAGAGCAATTAGACAACAAAAGGAGATCAAGGGGATACAAATCAGAAAAGAAGAAGTCAAAATATGGCTTTTTGCAGATGATATGATAAGTATACATAAGTGACCCTAAAAATTTCACCAGAGAACTCCTAAGCATGATAAATAGCTTCGGTGAAGTAGCTGGATATAAAATTAACTCAAGCAAGTCAATGGCCTTTCTGTACACAAAGGATAAACAAGCAGAGAAGGAAATTAGGGAAACAACACCCTTCTCAATAGTCACAAACAATATAAAATATGTTGGCGTGACTCTAACTAAGGAAGTGAAAGATCTGTATGACAAGAACTTCAAGTCCATGAAGACAGAAATTAAAGAAGATCTCAGAAGATGGAAAAACCTCCCATGCTCATGGATTGGCAGGATCAACATTGTAAAAAGGGCTATCTTGCCAAAAGCAATCTACAGATTCAATGCAATCCCCATCAAAATTCCAACTCAATTCTTCAACGAATTGGAAAGGGCAATCTGCAAATTCATCTGGAACAACAAAAAACCTAGGATAGCAAAAACTCTTCTCAAGGATAAAAGAACCTCTGGAGGAATCACCATGCCTGACCTAAAGCTGTACTACAGAGCAATTGTGATAAAAAGTGCATGGTACTTGTATAACGACAGACAAGTAGACCAATGGAACAGAATTGAAGACCCTGAGATCAACCCACATACCTATGGTCACTTGATCTTTGACAATGGAGCAAAAACCATCCAGTGGAAAAAAGACAGCATTTTCAACAAATGGTGCTGGCACAACTGGCGGTTATCATGTAGAAGAATGTGAATTGATCCATTCCTATCTCCTTGTACCAAGGTCAAATCTAAGTGGATTAAGGAACTCCACATAAAACCAGAGACACTGAAACTTATAGAGGAGAAAGTAGGGAAAAGCCTCGAAGATATGGGTACAGGGGAAAAATTCCTGAATAGAACAGCAAAGGCTTGCGCTGTAAGATCGAGAATCTATAAATGGGACCTCATAAAGTTGCAAAGCTTCTGCAAGGCAAAAGACACCGTCAATATGACAAAAAGACCACCAACAGATTGGGAAAGGATCTTTACCTATCCTAAATCAGATAGGGGACTAATATCCAATATATATAAGGAACTCAAGAAGGTGGACTCCAGAAAATCAAATAACCCCGTTAAAAAATGGGGCTCAGAACTGAACAAAGAATTCTCACCTGAGGAATACCGAATGGCAGAGAAGCACCTGAAAAAATATTCAACATCCTTAATCATCAGGGAAATGCAAATCAAAACAACCCTGAGATTCCACCTCACACCAGACAGAATGGCTAAGATCAAAAATTCAGGTTACAGCAGATGCTGGCAAGGATGTGGAGAAAGAGGAACACTCCTTCATTGTTGGTGGGATTGCAAGCTGGTACAACCACTCTGGAAATCAGTTTGGCGATTCCTCAGAAAATAGGACATAAAACTACGAGAGGATCCAGCAATACCTCTCCTGGGCATATATCCAGAAGATGTTCCAACCGGTAAGAAGGACACATGCTCCACTATGTTCATAGCAGCCTTATTTATAATAGCCAGAAGCTGGAAAGAACCCAGATGCCCCTCAACAGAGGAATGGATACAGAAAATGTGGTACATTTACACAATGGAGTACTACTCAGCTATTAAAAGGAATGAATTTATGAAATTCCTAGGCAAGTGGATGGATCTGGAGGGCATCATTCTGAGTGAGGTAACATATTCACAAAGGAACTCACACAATATGTACTCACTGATAAGTGGATATTAGCCCAAAAACTTAGGATACCCAAGATATAAGATACAATTTGTTAAACGCATGAAACCCAAGAAGAACGAAGACCAAAGTGTGGACACTGTGCCCCTTCTTGGAATTGGGAACAAAACACCCATGGAATGAGTTACAGAGATAAAGTTTGGAGGTGTGAAGAAAGGATGGACCATCTAAAGACTGACATATCCAGGGATCCATCCCATAATCAGCTTCCAAACGCTGACACCATTGCATACACTAGCAAGATTTTGCTGAAAGGACCCAGATATAGCTGTCTCTTGTGAGACAATGCCGGGGCCTAGCAAACACAGAAGTGGATGCTCACAGTCAGCTATTGGATGGATCACAGGGCCCCCAATGGAGGAGCTAGAGAAAGTACCCAAGGAGCTAAAGGGAACTGCAACCCCATATATGGATCATTATTATGAACTAACCAGTACCCCAGAGCTCTTGTCTCTAGCTGCATTTGTATCAAAAGATGGCCTAGTAGGCCATCACTGGAAAGAGAGGCCCCTTGGACTTGCCAACTTTATATGCCCCAGTACAGGAGAATGCCAGGGTCAAGGAGTGTGGGTGGGTGGATGGGGGACTGGGGGGGGCAGTGTATTGGGGACTTTTTGGATAGCATTGGAAATGTAATTGAGGAAATTACCTAATTAAAATTAAAGAAAAAAAAAAGATACCTTATGTGCCTATACTAGGCCTTTCCTATCTTGCCAAGCAGGAAAAGATACTCAAGATTCCCATGGAGCCAACATTAGTGGAATACGAGCTTCCTGTTGCTGGTTAAGCAAACTATACCATATTTTCTTTTGGATCTCTGCCCAGAGCCACATATGTATTTTATTAATACCTGTATAATATCTGTCTGTTGAACTTTCTAACTGGAACCACAGATACATATTAATTAATACCTGTTCAAGGCAAGCAATTATTATCACTGTACTCTCTATTCTGGAGTCAATGATTAATATTCCTTGTCCTAGTTCAAATTAAAACAGTCCACAACATGTAAATAAATAAAGTATAATAACAATCTTTATTCTTTTGAGTTTTTTCTATTGAAATTAGATGCTTCTAAAATATAATACATCACTACTACCGTTTTCCTTCCCTCCATTCCTCCTCACACCCGTCCTCCCCTCTTCCCCAAACACACTTTCCATCCAGTTCCTCTTCAGAAAAGAGCAAGTTTCAAAGAGTCAACAGCAAATCTGTACATTTGAAAACATTTGGTTAAATATTAGTATCAAGATTACTAAGTTTATGGAGAAAATGTTGGCAAAGTTTTTCTAACATTGAACATAATTGACTAATGAAGCTGTGCCAAACTGAGATTCAGCTTATGTGAATACTTCTAATAAAAAATATGTATTCATGAAAATTCAAATTTCTTTTGTCTTGTGACTGGTTCAGACAGGTTTTTATCAAGAATTGTGTAGGTAACTACACATGATACCTATAATCTCAACAGTTTGAACATAGAGGCAAGAAGAACAAATAATTGATTCTATATTAAACTGCACCATGAGTTTTAAGTCTAAATGGATGCACATAAGACCTTGTACTATGATTATGCACAAGCCTGAGCAAGCACTGAATGCAGTCTGCTCATCTGCCTTCACTTTCTGATCTCCCATCAATTCCTAACCACAATTCTTTTTAAAGGAGAAGACTTTCTATGTTTTATAATGATACTTAAACATTCTTTTGTAAAACCTACTTTTAATTTTTACAGTCCAGTCATTGACTGTCACCAGTCCTCTCTCCCACAGTTCTTCATCCCATAGCCCAACATGCCCCCTGCCTCCTCCAAGAGGAAGCCCTGTCCCTCTGCTCTGGGCAGGCCTCCCTACTCCCTGAGGCCTCAAGTCTCTCAAGAGTTAGACACATTTTCTCACAGTGAGGCCAGACCTGGCAGTACTCTGCTGTATATGTTTGGGGGGCCTCAGACTAGCTCATGTGTGATGCCTGGTTGGTAGCTTAGTTTCTAAGAGATCTCAGGATTCTGGGTTAGTTGAGACTGCTGATCTTCCTATGGGGTCACCCTCCACCTCAGTTACTTTTATTTTTCTTTAAGTCAACCACAGAGGTCTCCAGCTTCTGTCCATTTGGTGGGTATAAACATCTGCCTCTGTCTCAGTTAGTTGCTTGTTAGGCCTCTTAGAGGATAGTCATGCTATGTAAGCACACCAGAGCCTTTCCCTCAGTCTTTTCTCCATTTTTGTCCCTGTAGTTTGTTTAGACAGGAACAATTCTGGATCAGAGCTTTTGAATGTAGGATGGCAACTCTGTCCCTCCACTTGATGCCCTGTCTTTCTACTGGAGTTTGATACTATGAGTTCCCTCTCCCCACTGTTGGACAATTCATCTAAGGTCCCTTCTTTTGAGCCATGAAAGTCTCTTACCTCCCAGGTCTCTGATACTTTATAGAGTGTCTCCCTACCTCCCACAAGGGAATACTATTTAGCTATTAAGAATGAGGGCATAATGAATTTAGCTGTCAAATGAATGGAGCTAGAAATATCTCTCTGAGTGAGGTAACCCAGACCCAAGAGTACATGCATGGTATGTACTCACTAATAAAAGGATATTAGCCAAAAAAGTACAAAATACCAAGGATACAATCCACAGAACTCAAGTTAACCAAGCAGAAGGACCCAAGTGACGATGGTTCTATCCCACTTAGGAAGGAGAAGAAAACCATCACAAGAGGCAGAGGGAAAAAGGGACCTGGGTGGGAGAGGGGAGCGGAAGGTGTAAAGGGGAAATTGATCAGGTATGGGGGTAGGAGGAGTTAGGAGAGAAGCCCAAGGGATAGCAGAAAGAATTGAACATTTTTAATCTCAAAACACAATAGAAATCTTCAATAAGGTCATTCCATATGTAGTAAAAATTTGTTTTGACTTGGCAATCATCTGGTACTATTATTTTAAGTGTTGGCCTCAAATTTCACTGCTTTCACCAAAATGTTTATGTCAGTGTCTTGGAGTCTATTCTTCCTAGCTATGAAATTTAAGACTCTCAGAGGAAAAGACAATTCCTAGTCCAGTCTTCCATGCATTTTTCTGTGCCAACATGAAATGCTTGTATTTAGCATTATTAAATAGAGTTCAAGATAATATATTTTTTGATCCATTGACAATATTTCTAAAAGAAGTCTTCTTGGATTTGTTTATTGGCAGCTCAACCACTTGTTATTAAATCAATTAGGATTGCCTACAGCTGTTTTGGAACCTCTTACATTTGTTGAAATTTAAGTCTAATTGCATGGTCATTCTCACTTTTGTGGCTACTCACTTACCCACATCCCTAAAAAAGCATATGTCTAATACTCTGAGACATAATTATTCAGATATATTAAAAAATAGTGAAAAGAAAAACCTACAAATGATAATGATAATTTGAACTTCATGGATTCTTCTGAAATTCGAGATTTTCTGGCTTTTTAAGTGTATGTGTTTGGTGTACACATGTTGGTATACACATGTTCACATATGTGTATACGTATGGATATCAGGGTACAGCTACACTAGTACTGTTTGTGAAGGACAGAGGTTGACCTTTTATATCTTCCTTAATTTCTCTCCTCCTTAATTGGTTTGGCAAGGTCTCTTCCTCAACCCAGAGCTAACCAGAATATAGTCTATTTTGCCCTGTGGAACCCCTCCATCAACCTTCCACCCTAGCACTGGGATTGCAAGCAGGCCACCATACCTACTTGCTTTACATATTTGGTAAAGTTCTGGAATCCAGTCAACACACTTGTGCAGCAAGCACTTAATCATCATTATGGAAGCTTATAATCTGAACAGTCTGCTTATCCAAAATGCTTTTGTCACTATTAGAAACACATTTAAAATATTTATCTTAGTTTCTGAAATTATAATATACTTACACAATAACCTCTTTTATTTTTCTTCCTCCAAACGCTCCCATTTTACCTCTTTGCTTTCTTTCAATTCCCTGGACTTTCCCATCAAATGCTGTTTTATATATATATATATATATATATATATATATATATATATATATATATATATATTCTAATGCAACCTACACCTGCTCAGTCTGTATGTTACTTACATATTTGTTTTGGGGCTGACTATTTTTGGTATTAGATAACCAAACAGTTTGCTCTTCCTTGGGGAAGACTATTTTTTTCCACTCTCAACTGATTTAATAAAATAGCAGTTGTACATTCTTTACCAAGATCCAGGACTTCCCTAGCCCCAGGCAGTTGCCTGCATTTTCAGTACCAGGCACAATTTCATCTAAAGTCCTAGTAGAGAGCTATTGGTTACTGTCAAGGCATGTGTGTCACTACTGCACCCTTAGGGTTATTATGCCATGACAGTTGTTTTCCTGGTTCATTGGTGTCACAGCTTGGTTAGATTGCTGGTTACCTTGCTTATTTGAAAATCTGCATATTTTAACAGATTGAACTTAGAAATAACTAAGTGTCTCTATACCTGATTGTAGTAGTCACCACTAAAAATGTAAATTGTGAATCAAAATTGACCCCTAACCTATGCACATGTCTTTCGGCATGTGAATAAATATTTTATTATATGCTCTTAATTCAGAGTATCAATTTTTTATAATAAAAATGTATTTTGTTGTCACAAAATCTGTAATTTTTATTACTGAATAAAATTGTATCAGCTGTTAAAAAAAGGAAAAGAAGAGAAAAAAAATCCTGCATCGTTGCTTTTGGTACTAGGAATATGACATGCTGCATTTTTCTGTCGATCTTTCTTCCTTCTTTGCAACATGATCCAGTTTTGTCATAGTCCCTTAGAAACCCATTATCTGTTCATCAATATTCCTACATTTGCCACTATTTATCTAATTTTTGACATCTTATTTTTTTCTATGAAAAGTATTTTGGCTAGAATGTGGCTCAGTGGTACACACATATACACACACATACACACACACACACACACACACACACACACACATCAAAGCCTTGTGCACCCTACAATCACAAGAGACTGAAATCCTCCTCTCACTTTTGGAACCTAAAGTTTAGAGATGCTAAAAACAACTATCAGTCAGAGTACGGTAATACCAGTTCAAATTAACTGGGTATGTTATTAACTCATGGGTTTCAAAGAATTTCAGTCATCTGTTTGTTAAATCCTCATTTCGTCACTCAAAATTGAGTTCACTTCTTCCTTTAGATTACACAGCAAATGAAAATCTTAGTCTCTTCTACAAATATTGGTACAAGCACATTAGTCTTCAGATTCAGTAGGTAACATGAAATTGCTCCAACTGTCAGAAACATAATCTTGATAAAATATAAAAGTAGGGCAAAGAGAAGAGTCAGCACATTTATATAAGCCAGTAAAACTTGTGGTTCTTTTAATTTTACTGCTTTTCAAAAGTTATAAAAAGTATAAAATTTCTATTTTTTGTATGTATGATGTATGTATATATC
Source organism: Mus caroli (assembly GCF_978045245.1). NCBI lineage: Eukaryota > Metazoa > Chordata > Mammalia > Rodentia > Muridae > Mus > Mus caroli. Next base: position 105,182,934 of record NW_028227260.1, on the reverse strand, counting down.
CATATGTCATACACACACACATACACACCACACACACACACACACACACACACATATATATATATATCCTATGTCGAAATGTTATTATCAAATGTACTTAAAGAATCAGTTAAATTTTTGATTTTTTTTTTTAATATTTTTATTACATATTTTCCTCAATTACATTTCCAATACTATCCCCAAAGTCCCCCATAGCGCCCCCCACTTCCCTACCCACCCATTCCCATTCTTTTGGCCCTGGAATTCCCCTATATTGGGGCATATAAAGTTTGCAAGTCCAATGGGCCTCTCTTTCCATTGATGGCCGACTAGGCCATCTTTCGATACGTATGCAGCTAGAGACAAGAGCTCCAGGGTTCTGGTTAGTACGTCATGTTGTTCCAACAATAGGGTTGCAGATCCCTTTAGCTCCTTGGGTACTTTCTCTAGCTTCTCCATTGGGAGCCCTGTGATACATCCAATAGCTGACTGTGAACATCCACTCCTGTGTTTGCTAGGCCCCGGCATCGTCTCACAAGAGACAGCTATATTTGGGTCCTTTCAGCAAGATCTTACTAGTGTATGCAATGGTGTCAGCGTTTAGAAGCTGATTATGGGACGGATCCCTGGATACAGCACTCTCTAAATCGTCCATCCTTTCATCACAGCTACGAACTTTGTCTCTGTAACTCCTTCCCTGGGTGTTTTGTTCCCAATTATAAGAAGGTGCACAATGTCCACACTTTGGTCTTCATTCTTCTTGAGTTTCATGCGTTTATCAAATTGTATCTTATATCTTGGGTATCCTAAGTTTTGGGCTAATATCCACTTATCAATGAATACATATTGTGTGAGATCTTTTGTGATTGTGTTACTTCACTCAAGATGATGCCCTCCAGGTCCATCCATTTGGCTAGGAATTTCATAAATTCATTCTTTTTAATAGCTGAGTAGTACTCCATTGTGTAAATGTACCATAATTTCTGTATCCATTCCTCTGTTGAGGGACATCTGGGTTCTTTCCAGCTTCTGGCTATTATAAATAGGGCTGCTATGAACATAGTGGAGCATGTGTCCTTTTTACCGGTTGGGACATCTTCTGGATATATGCCCAGGAGAGGTATTGCTGGATCCTCCGGTAGTACTATGTCCAATTTTCTGAGGAACCGCCAGACTGATTTCCAGAGTGGTTGTACAAGCTTGCAATCCCACCAACAATGGAGGAGTGTTCCACTTTCTCCACATCCTCGCCAGCATCTGCTGTCACCTGAATTTTTGATCTTAGCCATTCTGACTGGTGTGAGGTGGAATCTCAGGGTTGTTTTGATTTGCATTTCCCTGATGATTAAGGATGTTGAACATTTTTTCAGGTGCTTCTCTGCCATTCGGTATTCCTCAGGTGAGAATTCTTTGTTCAGTTCTGAGCCCCATTTTTTAATGGGGTTATTTGACTTTCTGGAGTCCACCTTCTTGAGTTCTTTATATATATTGGATATTAGTCCCTTATCTGATTTAGGATAGGTGAAGATCCTTTCCCAATCTGTTGGTGGTTTTTTTGTCTTATTGATGGTGTCTTTAGCCTTGCAGAAGCTTTGTAGTTTCATGAGGTCCCACTTGTCAATTCTCGATCTTACAGCACAAGCCATTACTGTTCGATTCAGGAATTTTTCCCCTGTGCCCATATCTTCAAGGCTTTTCCCCACTTTCTCCTCTATAAGTTTCAGTGTCTCTGGTTTTATGTGAAGTTCCTTGATCCACTTAGACTTGACCTTAGTACAAGGAGATAGGAATGGATCGATTCGCATTCTTCTACATGTTAACAACCAGTTGTGCCAGCACCATTTGTTGAAAATGCTGTCTTTCTTCCACTGGATGTTTTTAGCTCCCTTGTCGAAGATCAAGTGACCATAGGTGTGTGGATTCATTTCTGGGTCTTCAATTCTATTCCATTGGTCTATTTGTCTGTCACTATACCAGTACCATGCAGTTTTTATCACAATTGCTCTGTAGTAGAGCTTTAGGTCCGGCATGGTGATTCCACCAGAGTTTCTTTTATCCTTGAGGAGAGTTTTTGCTATCCTAGGTTTTTTGTTATTCCAGATGAATTTGCAGATTGCACTTTCTAATTCGTTGAAGAATTGATTTGGAATTTTGATGGGGATTGCATTGAATCTGTAGATTGCTTTTGGCAAGATAGCCATTTTTACAATGTTGATCCTGCCAATCCATGAGCATGGGAGATCTTTCCATCTTCTGAGATCTTCTATAATTTCTTTCTTCAGAGACTTGAAGTTTTTATTATACAGATCTTTCACTTCCTTAGTTAGAGTCACGCCAAGATATTTAATATTATTTGTGACTATTGAGAAGGGTGTTGTTTCCCTAATTTCTTTCTCAGCCTGTTTATTCTTTGTGTAGAGAAAGGCCATTGATTTGTTTGAGTTAATTTTATATCCAGCTACTTCACCGAAGCTGTTTATCAGGCTTAGGAGTTCTCTGGTGGAATTTTTAGGGTCACTTAGATATACTATCATATCATCTGCAAAGAGTGATATTTTGACTTCATCTTTTCCAATTTGTATCCCTTTGATCTCCTTTTGTTGTCGAATTGCTCTGGCTAGGACTTCAAGTACAATGTTGAATAGGTATGGAGAAAGTGGACAGCCTTGTCTAGTCCCTGATTTTAGAGGGATTGCTTCAAGCTTCTCACCATTTACTTTGATGTTGGTTACTGGTTTGCTGTAGATTGCTTTTATCATGTTTAGGTATGGGCCTTGAATTCCTGATCTTTCCAAGACTTTTATCATGAATGGGTGTTGGATCTTGTCAAATGCTTTTTCCGCATCTAACGAGATGACCATGTGGTTTTTGTCTTTGAGTTTGTTTATATACTGGATTACGTTGATGGATTTCCGTATATTGAACCATCCCTGCATCCCTGGGATGAAACCTACTTGGTCAGGATGGATGATTGTTTTGATGTGTTCTTGGATTCGGTTAGCAAGAACTTTATTGAGGATTTTTGCATCAATATTCATAAGGGATATTGGTCTGAAGTATTCTATCTTTGTTGGGTCTTTTTGTGGTTTAGGTATCAGAGTAATTGTGGCTTCATAGAATGAGTTGGGTAGAGTACCTTCTGTTTCTATTTTGTGGAATAGTTTGTGAAGAACTGGGATTAGATCTTCTTTGAAGGTCTGATAGAACTCTGCACTAAACCCATCTGGTCCTGGGCTTTTTTTAGTTGGGAGACTATTAATGACTGCTTCTATTTCTTTGGGGGATATAGGGCTGTTTAGATCATTAACCTGATCTTGATTCAGCTTTGGTACCTGGTATCTGTCTAGGAACTTGTCCATTTCATCCAGGTTCTCCAGTTTTGTTGAGTATAGCCTTTGGTAGAAGGATCTGATGGTGTTTTGGATGTCTTCAGGATCTGTTGTTATGTCTCCTTTTTCATTTCTGATTTTGTTAATTAGGATGCTTTCCCTGTGCCCTCTAGTGAGTCTGGCTAAGGGTTTATCTATCTTGTTGATTTTCTCAAAGAACCAGCTCCTTGATTGGTTGATTCTTTGAATAGTTTTTCTTGTTTCCACTTGGTTGATTTCACCCCTGAGTTTGATTATTTCCTGCCGTCTACTCCTCTTGGGTGAATTTGCTTCCTTTTGTTCTAGTGCTTTTAGGTGTGTTGTCAAGCTGCTAATGTGTGCTCTCTCTAGTTTCCTTTTGGAGGCACTCAGAGCTATGAGTTTTCCTCTTAAAAATGCTTTCATTGCGTCCCATAAGTTTGGGTATGTTGTGGCTTCATTTTCATTGAACTCTAAAAAGTCCTTAATTTCTTTCTTTATTCCTTCCTTGACCAAGGTATCATTGAGAAGAGTGTTGTTCAGTTTCCACGTGAAGGTTGGCTTTCTATTATTTATTTTGTTATTGAAGATCAGCCTTAGTCCATGGTGATCTGATAGGATGCATGGGACAATTTCAATATTTTTGTATCTGTTGAGGCCTGCTTTGTGACCAATTATGTGGTCAATTTTGGAGAAGGTACCATGAGGTGCTGAGAAGAAGGTATATCCTTTTGTTTTAGGATAGAATGTTCTGTAGATATCTGCCAGATCCATTTGATTCATAATTTCTGTTAGTTTCACTGTGTCCCTGTTTAGTTTCTGTTTCCATGATCTGTCCATTGGTGAAAGTGGTGTGTTGAAGTCTCCCACTATTATTGTATGAGGTGCAATGTGTGCTTTGAGCTTTACTAAAGTTTCTTTAATGAATGTGGCTGCCTTTGTATTTGGAGCATAGATATTCAGGATTGATAGTTCCTCTTGGAGGATTTTACCTTTGATGAGTATGAAGTGTCCCTCCCTGTCTTTTTTAATGACTTTGGGTTGGAAGTCAATCTTATCAGATATTAGAATGGCTACTCCAGCTTGTTTCTTCATGCCATTTGCTTGGAAAATTGTTTTCCAGCCTTTCATTCTGAGGTAGTGTCTATCCTTTTCTCTGAGATGAGTTTCCTGTAAGCAGCAAAATGTTGGGTCTTGTTTGTGTAGCCAGTTTGTTAGTCTATGTCTTTTTATCGGGGAGTTGAGTCCATTGATATTAAGAGATATTAAGGAAAAGTAATTGTTGTTTCCTGTTATTTTTGATGTTAAAGTTGGCATTTTGTTCTTGTGGCTGTCTTCTTTTAGGTTTGTTGAGGGATTACCTTCTTGTTGTTTCTAGGGCGTGGTTCCTGTTCTTGTATTGGTTTTTTTCTGTTATTATCCTTTGAAGGGCTGGATTCGTGGAGAGATAATGTGTGAATTTGGTTTTGTCGTGGAATACTTTGGTTTCTCCATCTATGTTAATTGAGAGTTTGGCTGGGTATAGTAGCCTGGGCTGGAATTTGTGTTCTTTTAGTGTCTGTATAACATCCGTCCAGGATCTTCTGGCTTTCATAGTCTCTGGTGAAAAGTCTGGTGTAATTCTGATAGGCTTGCCTTTATATGTTACTTGGCCTTTTTCTCTTACTGCTTTTAGTATTCTATCTTTATTTAGAGCATTTGTTGCTCTGATTATTATGTGTCGGGAGGTATTTCTTTTCTGGTCCAGTCTATTTGGAGTTCTGTAGGCTTCTTGTATGTTCATAGGCATCTCTTTCTTTAGATTTGGGAAGTTTTCTTCTATAATTTTGTTGAAGATGTTTGCTGGTCCTTTGAGTTGAAAATCTTCATTCTCATCCACTCCTATTATCCGTAGGTTTGGTCTTCTCATTATGTCCTGTATTTCTTGGATGTTTTGAGTTAGGATCTTTTTGCATTTTACATTTTCCTTGATTGTTGTGCCGATGTTCTCTATGGAGTCTTCTGCACCTGAGATTCTCTCTTCCATCTCTTGTATTCTGTTGCTGATGCTCGTATCTATGGTTCCAGATTTCTTTCCTAGGGTTTCTATCTCCAGTGTTGCCTCATTTTGGGTTTTCTTTATTGTGTCTACTTCCCTTTTTAGGTCTAGTATGGTTTTGTTCATTTCCATCATCTGTTTGGATGTGTTTTCCTGTTTTTCTGTAAGGACTTCTACCTGTTTGATTATGTTATCATGTTTTTCTTTAAGGATTTGTAACTCTTTAGCAGTGTTCTCCTGCAATTCTTTAAGGGATTTTTGTGCTTCCTCTTTATTGTCTTCTGCCTTTTTATCAGTGTTCTCCTGCATTTCTTTAAGTGTGTTATTAAAGTCCTTCTTGAAGTCCTCTATCATCATCAGGAGATATGCTTTTAAATCCGTGTCTAGCTTTTCCGGTGTGTTGGGGTGCCCTGGACTGGGCGAAGTGGGGGTGCTGGGTTCTGATGATGGTGAGTGGTCTTGGTTCCTGTTAGTAAGATTATTACGTTTACCTTTCGCCATCTGGTAATCTCTGGGGTTAGTTGTTATCGTTGTCACTATTTAAAGATTGGAGCAGAAGCTGTGTTCCACTCACCAGCAGTCTCTAAATCCTGCGGCGGGGGTCGTGGGTAGCTGAAGGTACCCCGGTGCTGGTCCAGCCGGAAGAGGCCTGTGGTCCTACTCAGGCCGTTTTTCTGCTTCCCTAACTAATGCAGTCTCTGGTCCCGCGTGCAATTGGATTGGAGCAGAAGCTGTGTTCCACTCTCCAGAAGTCTTAAGATCCTGTGGTGGGTGTTGTGGGTAGCTGGTGAGTGTCAGCTGACCCTGCGCCCCAGCTGCCCAGGTGCTTTTCTGACCGGAAGAGGGTTGTGGCCCTATGTAGGCCGGATTTCTCTCTCCCCAACCAGAGCAGTCTCAGGTCCCGCGTGATTGGACTGGAGCAGAAGCTGTGTTCCACTCACCAGCGGTCCCAAAATCCTGCGGCGGGGGTCGTGGGTAGCTGGCTGGTGTCAGGCAACCCTGAGCTCCCGCTACCCCGGCGCTGATCCGGCCGGATGAGGCCTGTGGCCCTACTCAGGCCGGTTTCTGCTTCCCTAACTAATGCAGTCTCAGGTCCCGCGCAATTGGATTGGAGCAGAAGCTGTGTTCCACTCACCAGCAGTCCCAAAATCCTGCAGCGGGGGTCGTGGGTAGCTGGCGGGTGTCAGGCAACCCTGCGCTCCCGCTACCCTGGCGCTGATCCGGCCGGGTGAGGCCTGTGGCCCTACTCAGGCCGGTTTCTGCTTCCCTAACTAATGCAGTCTCAGGTCCCGCGCAATTGGATTGGAGCAGAAGCTGTGTTCCACTCACCAGCAGTCCCAAAATCCTGTGGCGGGGTTCGTGGGTAGCTGGCGGGTGTCAGGCAACCCTGCGCTCCCGCTACCCCTGCGCTGATCCAGCCGGATGAGGCCTGTGGTCCTACTCAGGCCGGTTTCTGCTTCCCTAACTAATGCAGTCTCAGGTCCCGCGCAATTGGATTGGAGCAGAAGCTGTGCTCCACTCACCAGAAGTCTTAAGATCCTGTGGCGGGTGTTGTGGGTAGCTGGCGAGTGTCAGCAGACCCTGCGCCCCAGCTGCCCAGGTGCTTTTCTGACCGGAAGAGGGTTGTGGCCCTATGTAGGCCGGATTTCTCTCTCCCCAACCAGAGCAGTCTCAGGTCCCGCGTGATTGGACTGGAGCAGAAGCTGTGTTCCACTCACCAGCAGTCCCAAAATCCTGCAGCGGGGGTCGTGGGTAGCTGGCGGGTGTCAGGCAACCCTGCGCTCCCGCTACCCCGGCGCTGATCCAGCCGGATGAGGCCTGTGGTCCTACTCAGGCCGGTTTCTGCTTCCCTAACTAATGCAGTCTCAGGTCTCGCGCAATTGGATTGGAGCAGAAGCTGTGTTCCACTCACCAGCAGTCCCAAAATCCTGCGGCGGGGGTCGTGGGTAGCTGGCGGGTGTCAGGCAACCCTGCGCTCCTGCTACCCTGGCGCTGATCCGGCCGGGTGAGGCCTGTGGCCCTACTCAGGCCGGTTTCTGCTTCCCTAACTAATGCAGTCTCAGGTCCCGCGCAATTGGATTGGAGCAGAAGCTGTGTTCCACTCACCAGCAGTCCCAAAATCCTGTGGCGGGGGTCGTGGGTAGCTGGCGGGTGTCAGGCAACCCTGCGCTCCCGCTAAATTTTTGATTTTTTTGTTTTAAAAATACTAATTCTGACTGTTGTTTATTCCCACAAAAGCTTTAACATACAATTTTTCCTTCGTACACAATGTATAGCAGATGTAAATATGGGGCAGAAATTGAGGGATTAGCTAACTAATGACTGGTCCAGCGTAAGACTCATGCCATGAGGAGCCCACTATTGACACTGTTAATAATATCCTGCTATACTTGTAGACAGGAGCCTAGTAAAACTGTCATCAAAGGGGCTTCACCCAGAAACTGATGAAAACTGATGCAGAAACCCACAATCAAACATTGAGTGCATCTTTTAGAATTCTGCAGAAGAAGAAGATAATTATAGGTGCCAGAGTATTCAAGGACACTACAAAAGATCTACAAAATCAACTAACCTGGGCCAATTTGCCCACACAGAGACTGAACTATCATCTAGAGAGTATGCACAGTATTAATGTAGACCCTCTGCTCATACATAACCCTTGTATAGCTTGGTTTTTTTTGTTTGTTTGTTTTGTTTTTTGGGGTTTTTTTTGTTTTTTTTTTTTTATGTAGAACTCCAGACAGCAGGAGCAGGGGCTGTCTCTGACTCTGTTGCCTGCCTTTGGATCACTTTCTCCTAATGGGTCTACATTTCTAGCCTCAATTGGAAAAGATAAGTCTTATTGAACCTTGATATGCCAAGGCTGGTTGATATCCATAGGATGCCTCCTATCTTCTGGGAAGAAAGGGAATAGAGGTGGATTCAGGGTGCAAAACGGGAGAGAGTGACTGTGAGGAAAAGAGGGAAGGGAAGCTGTGATCAGAATATTAAGCAAACAAATATCATAATAAAAGAGAAATACATAGTTCAGCCAGTAAAGGCATTTGGTGCCAATATTGATGACCTTAATTAAATTTTGGGTACCTAATGGTACCAGGAGAGAATGAACTCCTGATATTTTTCCTGTGACCTCCATATATGCATGTGCATAGACTGTCAGACAGACAGACAGACAGACAGGCGCACACACATACACACACACTCCAGAAAGAGACACAGAGAGAGACAGAGAGGATATCACATAGAGAGATAAATAACATTAAAAAGAAGTTGAGGTGAGGGTCTCACTCTGTTGCCATGGCTGACCTGGAACACATTAGGTAGACAAAGCTGGTCTTAAATCCATATAAATCTAACTATCTCATCCTCTAGAATGCTGAAATTAAATGTTTGTACCACCACACTCAGATTTTTAAAAATAAAATTAATAATAAGCATTCTGTAAATTAAAGATACTTAACGCTCCTAGAATTATTAAAACTGTGATTCTAATAGTTTTCATTTTTAAACGAGATTGTTAAGATAACTAACTAAAGTTCACTAAGAATTTTGATTTGTATAATTATTTGAATAATTAGCTAAAGAAACATTTAATAGCTCTGCTACAAAAAATATAATTATGTGTTCTAGGTTGTTGATCATGATTAAAAATATACTACACAGGATAGAATAAGAACTTCTATTCTTGATGTGAAGAGCCAAACTGGCAGAGTGTGCTACTTAGAAGAGCCATAGCAGCACAAGAGAATGTGTGTGTGTGTGTGTGTGTGTGTGTGTGTGTGAATCTGTATGTATGTGTGTGTGTATATATATATATATATATATATATATATATATATATATATATGAATGAATACTCTTGTTGTCTTCATTACGCCAGTGGAGAAGCCCTTGTTCCTGTGAAGGCTCTATGCCCCAGTGTAGGGGAATGCCAGGGCCAAGAATAGGTATTTTTAAGACAGCACTAGAGAGAGAACACTAGAATGCAGCTGAGAAATGATGTCTAGAGAACTCAAATACAATGCTGGAGAAAGAACAACAACATTCAGAGCTCTAACCTGGTCTCCTTATTCAATAGAATGGGTTCTTGAGATTTCTGACAAAAAGGTAAATGGGAAACAGCCGTTAATGCTGATCACAGCAGCATACTGACAGCCTCAATTTCATGAAGTATCTGTAGCTCTTGTAAGCTTTAGAACCAGTTGGCAAGATTATGTGTCCTGTCTGAAGTCAACTCCAGCCCTAGGGAAGGTCTTCAATTTGAATCTATTTAACTCTTAAAACTCCAACTGCTACAAACAGCACAATTATACATCATCTTATTATAAAAGCTGTCAGCTCAATCTTTGACCTTTCCCAAAGCAATTGTTCTTTGTGTATCTTAATGGATGGAAGATAACTCACTCAAATCATACATCTTCAAGTTGTGGCCAAAGTCCCATCAATGTAGTCCCTGTGAGCATTAGGAAAAGGTAAATTTTTAAGTAAACAATCTGGGAAATATACTTATTTTTGAAAAATATCATTCTTGGTGGACAAACTTCCATGAAACATAAGAATAAAAAGAAAGAGAGAGAGAGAGAGAAAGAGAGAGAGAAAAAGAGAGAAAGAAAGAAAGAAAGAAAGAAAGAAAGAAAGAAAGAAAGAAAGAAAGAAAGAAAGAAAGAAAGAAAGGAAAATATCTCAAAAATAAAGAAGAGGTTTCCTGAATTAATAGTAATATACTCAGACAAAAACAAACAGCTAAAAAAAAAAAATAAAGGTATCTCTTTAGACCTGGAGAACACTCTTTTAAGTGAACAAATGATTGCGTTATGGGAATTTTCAGAGGGCAAAGACAAAAAGGAAAGGCATTGAAATCTGAAATCTTATTTCATAAGATAGTAACTAAAATACTTCTAAATCTTCAAAGATATATGAATACCTAGATTCAAAGTATTAAAGAATCTTAAATAGATTTTACTAAATATACATTGACAAAATTTAAAAATTAAAAATACCAGACAAAGTCTCCTGAAGGCAATATAACTACCAAGTCATGTATAAGGGAAGATCCAACAGACGTACAGTAGATTTATTAGTAGAAACTAATGCAATGTAAAAGGTACTAGAGGCTAGGAAGTGGTGGTGCATGCCTTTAATCCCAGAATTTGGGAGTCGGTGGCAGGAGGATTTCTGATTTTGAGGCCAATCTGGTCTACAGAGTGAGTTCCAGGACAGCCAGGGCAATACATAGAAACCCTGAAACCCTGTCTCTAAAAGCAAAAGTTATAAATAAATAAATAAATAAATAAATAAATAAATAAATAAATAAAGCAGGAGTATTATCCTAAGCAGAACTATCCTTTGAAGCTAAAGGAAAAACAGTATTTCTTATTAAAGTGGAATTGTAAGGGTCTAGGACATGAGAAACGAAGCAAGAGTATATAGGAATGCTGGTACATGAAAGAGAAAAGGAAGAAAATAGAATCAAACCTTAATATGATAGAACAGCACCAAATTACAAAGATAAATACTAATTTAAAAACTAATGCTGTTTTAGGTTTTAATTACTGTGTCTAAGAGATCATAAAATAAAACTGCTTCTAACTTATAAGTCACTTGCATTAGGACAAATACTTCCTCAGATGCTAGGGGCTATATTTCATGTAAGATAAGGAGCTACAAGTTTCACTCCCCTAAACAAGACTGTTTGATTCAACTGCATGTGCTTGATCACATTTCAGTGGGTGGGGGCACATGAGCAGGAAACATAACAGGATACATGTTTGCCCTGATTGGATGTATATAGACGATATATACAGGCAGAAAATACTTAAGTATTATGGAAGCTCTCTGCTAATTAAGTTCAGTCCACCATTGGCCTTATAATCTCTGAACTCAGAGACATATAAAGGACTCCTTTCATTGTCAGAGCTTCTCCTTCTGACTTTATATGAGGAATTAAAAAACCCTGATACATTCCCTTATCTCAGCAATGTCACCTAGCCTTAGACTACAAGATCAACTTCATTTGTCTTGATAAGTACTCTTTCAATTAGCACCTGAGATTCCTGAAAAGCTTCCCTGTGCTAATGAGACATTTTGGTACCCCTAAACTTCAGCCAATGACATTTGCCCATCCTACCTCCAGTTCTCCATATTACATGAGCCTTGAATCACCAGAAAGGAAAATTGATCTGAACCCCCATTCTTTACTTATGCTGCCATTGTCCTCTTGGACCAATATCAGCTGACTATCTCCCAGACCAGGGAGACTCACACTGAATATAACCTTGACCTGATTGAACTTGGTGGCAAATATTTAGCCTTATGAGTTTTCCTTTATAATTCCCTAAAAAGATGTGACTAATCACCAATTTCCTGGGACCCCAGAATATACCTGACTAGAATCACTTATTATTCTGGCCAGTGTTTGTTTAAAGATTGATTCAAATTTGGCTGGAAAGTGGTCTTATTCTCCACCAGTGGGATTAACACTAAGAAAGATATAAATGAAGAAATAAAAATGACATCATCATCATTACCACCACCACCACCACTGCCACCATCTTCTCTATGAAAATAGATTAATTCACTGTAGGACAGTGGGCCATGACACAAAACCTGGTAAGTTGAGCAGGTTCAAAGTCCTCCAAACCCAGGCACCCACATAAGATGGGAGGCAGCTCCCTACCACATTACTTCCCATATAGGACATGTGACCTGTGGTCATGTAGGCCAGAACAGAGTTCTAAATGTTAATGGGCTATTTACATGAGCCCTGTAGGTATAGCCAATAAGCTTTCCTTCTCAGACATTCCTTTATGCAAAGGGTATTTAAATTCTGACCCACCCTGATGAGTTGATATGCTCCTGATTTCTACAATGATCAATCAGTAAACAGTTTGGAACCAAGGACTATCTCTTTCATCAAGAATCACCTTGGGGAGAAAGAAGAAAGCCTTCATATACAAACCATCACACTCTAAGTCTCCTACAGAAGGCCCTTCTGTGTTCCTAGACAACCTCCTCTAAGCTAAGGACTTTTACAGATGAGCAAAGCCCAAGTCCCCCCACACCACTCTGGGCTCATCTTCAGCCTGAGGGCCTCATCCATTCTCTGCTGTTCAGCCATCCATGTCTGAATGTTCAGGAGAATGGCCTCCTCGTCACAGGCCAGTCGACCATTAACCCTCCCTTCCATGCAGTTTTCATTGGAGACTGGATGCCCAGGAGCTTGGGAATCCCAGCTTTTGCCTCCCACATCCTAGGCTGTATTTTTCTACCCCCCTGTGCCTTATATTGACAGTTTGCTAGATCATAGCATCATACAGAATCTCAGGGAAGATGCAGTCTAGTATCTCCACATTCTTCCTGCCCAAGTAGCTGTTTCCACACATGAACAGCAGGGCAGAAAGCAAAACCAAAATTTACCAATCAAAGGGCAGGCAGGGGAAACAGTTGAAAAACGAGATACAAAAGTACACTGGATACCAGAGAAAGTTATATCATTGTGATCACATATTCTAGAAGCAATCGAAATTTTTATAAAATAAAGCCACTGTTTCCATAAAACCATAAAATTAAAGTTCTTGATGGACATGCAGCTGAAAAAAAGCAGCAAAATACTAGTAAGACAAATTTACAAGTACTTTATGATCTTATGATCAAATGAGATTCATATCCCAGATGCAAAAGTGTTTTACATAACCAAATTAATACATTTGATCACATCAACAGAACGAAGGACAGAAATCATATAACTTTAACATAAGCAGAGAAACAACTTATCAGTGAATATATAGGAATTTTGTAATGTCTGAAGTGAAGTTGAACTTAGTGGTGAAAGTCTATAATTCCAGCTACTCCAGAGGCTGAGTGAGATCTCAAGTTAAAGTCTCTGGTCAAAGGTGAAAATATATAAACTACAATTCATTTCAACATACAAGATTCACAGACATTAATGAATTTAAAGCAGAAATTGAAGAGACATTTACAAAGCATGATATAAAACACTAAAACTAGAGGATAATCTTTCCAATCCATACTTTTATCTTATGGCAAGAAAAGAAAATTGAAAGGAAAATGTGAAAAAAAAACACTTAAATGGAATACTACACATATCTACATGCACACAAATATACAGAAACGTAAAGGACAGAAGTGAGAGTGACACTTTCACATATTCAGCATACCATATGATACATTGTGGATATATCAATGGTTATTTCTTTTTGTCTCTCTCGCTATGTGTCTCTCTCTTTTTATTGTCAGTCTCTCTCTCTCTCTCTCTCTCTCTCTCTCTCTCTCTCCTTTTCTCTCTCTCTCTCTCTCTCTCACACACACACACACACAAACACACACTAGTACACATTTTGACTCAGAAAATACTTCCTAATCTAGTTGACTTTTGCATCTTTTTCTTCACTCATTTACAAATGTTAAACTCCCACTCAAACAAAACGATCTTTCCAACGAATGTTATTGGTATATTCTCACTTTTTAGAACAAAGGACCCAAGGTGATAGACTTAATGATCTAGTAATTTTCTGAGTTCTGTTCTGTTATGGAAACTAAAAGAACATGAATGTTGATGCTTTGGAATGTTGACAGAATCATGAGAGAAAAAAATATTTTTTTTTAGATTTTATAATATTAGAATTTTACATTTTAGATCTTAGCATATTCTGTGCTGTCTCTATGTCTCTCCCTTCTTTCTTCTTACCTTCATTTCCCTTAGTTCTTCTCCTCACACTTTGTTTTCCTGTCTTTATTTAACTGTAATTGATAAATTTAGAATAACAATCTCGTTTCCAACTCTGAAAATGAATTAAACTACTACCTAATATCAGAGAATGCTGCCATAGGTTAATTGCATATTAATTTCTGTGGCCTTGCCATTTTAGTTTATCATTAATCACCAATGCTGAGGGCATGTCATTTCAAACCAATGCTGAGGGCATGGTCTTTAGAGATTATCTCTTGTTCTTATAAAAATATAAATTACAAAAAAACTTTAGTGACTTTTAATATCAATCTACAATGATGTATGACAAGGAAAAATTAGAGAATAATAACCATAATAACAAAAACCATATAAAATGAATTAATCTGTTTATTTTTAAGAAAGACCTGCTGTCTCAATTTTATTTATCCAGACATGGAGATATTCCTGCCCAGATGGCTTTCCTGATATGAAATGGGACATAAGTCAAATTCCTCCATGCTAACAATTTAGGAAACATCATAGATCCTCTAGGAAATAATGAAGGATTAAACAATTGGTTATAATGCGATAGGATATGAAAATTTAATTTATTAAGAGAGTGATGAGACAGCTCAGAAGAGACAGGTACTAGCTGTCAAGCCTAGTGACCTGAGTGTGATCCTTATGTTATAAACAAAGAATAATCTTGCTATTATAGAAAGGAACACAGAACAAAGTAACAAAGTAAAATTAAGGAACGAAAGGGTAGGCATGGAAAGGGAAGGGAAGAGGAAAGAAGAGGGAAGAGGGAAGAAGAGGGAAGAGGGAAGAAGAGGGAAGAGAAAAGAGGGAAGAGGGAAGAAGAGGGAAGAGAGAAGAGGGAAGAAGAGGGATGAGGGACGAGGGACGAGAGACAAGGGACGAGGGATGAGGGATGAGGGACAAGGGAAGGGGAAGAAAGGAAAGGAAAGGAAAGGAAAGGAAAGGAAAGGAAAGGAAAGGAAAGGAAAGGAAAGGAAAGGAAAGGAAAGGAAAGGAAAGGAAAGGAAAGGAAAGGGAAAGGAAAATCATTTTGGTTTCTGGCATTCCATTTTTCAAAAACAAACATTCTCCAATGCTAATGGGTCCATACAATTATGGATCCATACAGAAAATGTCAGTCCTACAAAAAGCAATCTACAGATCCATCATAATCCAAATTAAAATTCCAACACAATTCTTCATAGAAATTAAAAGAACAAAATTCGGCTTAATTATGGAAACACACACACAGAGAGAGAGAGAGAGAGAGAGAGAGAGAGAGAGAGAGAGAGAGAGAGAGAGAGAGAGAGAGAATAGCTAAATTAATCTGAATAATAAAAGAACTGCTGAAAGTATCACCATCAATGATTTCAAACAGTATTACAGATCTACAGTAGTAAAACCATCATGATATTGACTTCAAAACAGATATGTTGGTCAACAGAATCAAACTGAAGACCCCCCCCCAATATAAATCCACACACCTAAGAGTTGTGTGGTTGTCTTGATATTTGTTTTCTGGTGTTAATTATTTTTCCTGAAGAAGCATTGCCCCTGGTGAGCAGCTTATTATATATTTAGGTAATCTCATGTGAAGCTTATCTCCATTATAATTGGTCAATAAAGGCTAGAATTTGTAGTTGGTCAGTGGAGGGGAAAGGTGGGATTGGAAGTCTAAGAGTGGGGGCAGGTATAGAGGCAGAAGAGGATGAGAGGGGAAGGGGAGAGGACTGAAGAGGAGGAGGAAGAAACTATGATAGAACAGAACCATGTGGCCAGGAGAAACTGCAAGTAGCAAGGGGTCTCATAGCTGGGGAATAAGTTAATATACTGTTAAATTTGTCCAATCTAGGTTTGTAGTTTATAATTTAATAACTGGATTTTGTCTTTTTACATGGGGTTATTGAGATTGGAAATTCCAGTAACACCCATGGACACCTAATTTTTTCAAATAAATGAAAAATGCATATTGGACAAAGGACAGAATCTTTTACAAATAGTGCTGGTAAAAGTGAATGCTGTATGTAGAAGAATGCAAACAGAACTATTTTATCACCCTGATCAAAATTTAACTCCAGGTGGATCAAGGACCTCAACATAAGATACCTCATATCTGACAGAAAAGAAAGTGAGTTATTCCTTTCAAAGGACTTTCTGAACAGGATAACAACAGCTTATGCACTAAGAACAGAACAGCACTTAATAAATGGGACATCATGAAGTTAAAATTTTCTGTATAGCAAAGCAAAGCCTTTAGAGTAGAAAAAATAGGAATTATATATTTAATAGAAGGTTATTATCTAGATAAAAAACCTAAAGAGCATTGTGCATTAAGAAAATATATAACCCAATTAAAAATGGAGAATAAGTTTAAACGGAGATCATCAAAACATGAAACAAAAGTGTCTGTGAAGTACTTAAAAATGTTTGACATTCATAGCCATCAGAAAATGTAAACTATTTTGAGATTTCATATGACCCCAGACAGAATGGCCAAAATCAACAAAACGAATTATGCTAGTGTGGTGGATATGACTCATTACTAAAGTTCCTCAAGCCATGATCCTCAACCATAAAATTATTTCATTGTTACTTCATAAGTGTAACTTTGCTATTGTTATAAAACAATGTGAATACCTGATATGCAGGATATCTGATACCCCTGTGGGGGTAGCAACTCACAGTTTGCCAACTGCTGGGCTAAAAAAACATAAAAATAAGGATGTATTGCAACATTCATAGATCAGATTATCACTCAACTTTCACGAGAAAAGCTGCTTCTTGCAATAGATGGCAATAAACAGAGATCCACAATTGGACAATGTACAGAGTGATAGACTTTGGAGGACTCAGTCCTGAATGATATGTCTTTATCAAATTCTTCCCCTCAGGGTTCTATGTGGAATACCAGGTAAGAAGATTGTTAAGAGTCAGAAGTAGTCAATAACTGTAAGGAAACTGTCTTGAGACATAACAGGATGGAAAGCCATAAACTCACAGAGACTGTCACAACACAAATAAAAACTGCATTCAGTATTAGTTGGTATAAAGAATTTGTATTTAGTGAACAAAATATCTGCTTCTGGTGTTTTGATAATGACTTTCCTCAGCTTAATATAATTTTAAAGATATTCATGTCAGTATCATTCATTTTAGAGTGTTTAGTCATTTTCAAATGCTGCTATTACTTTTCTAATTGCTTACAAATCAGAAGAGTTATTTAGACAACACAATCTCTCTCAGTGCTCTGTGATTATTGACTATCCTTTACATCAGTGACAAAGGGACTGCTACCATTATGCCGCCTTTAGTAATGCTTGTTTTTATAAAAGTGTTAAAAGCTTGGAATTCTACATGTTCATTAAAGATTTTTCAATTTAATGTTTTACATTTTGATCAGAAGGAGTGATATTATAGGGTAGAATATAGTTCATTTTTGTGTGTCCTCTCATCTTGAATGCTCTGATAATTATTTTGAGTATTTATTGTAATATTCAATTATACTTCTGAAATTTTTATTTTAAATATACCAGATGCTTTGTTGGTATTGGAATGGTTCATTACAGGTTTATGAAACAGTATCAATCATCCTAAAATCTACAAAAAAGTATTTTATATATTTTTAAAATTGTTTTAGAAGATTCTCCTTCCCTCTTATCTCCTACAATTTGAAGAGAAAAGGGCCACTAGCAAGTTAGTAGCTGTCAAGGTCTTTGCTGAAAAAAAGAGCTTTAATTTTTAAGAAGATTAGCCCTATTAAACAGAAGCCAGCTCTGCAATTGAATAAAGTGAAGGGAACTCTCCCTGCATGACCCCACCCAGCTAACCTTCCAGTTTATGGCAGAGATCATAAGGAGTTTTCTGCTCCTAAGAAATAAGGGAAAAATAACTCAGTTTCTAATGTGCTTCAAGTGGGCAAAGTGGGTCTTCAAGTCTACAGCCAAACTTAGCAGTGTCATCAACAAGGTTCTGACTTTAGAGTAATGGAAGATATAAGGGAAAATGGATCATGGAAACTGTCTCCATGGTTGCAAAGAGCAATTTAGGCTAGGCAGTATGTGGTATTAAAGTCTCTGCATAAATACACTGAGAGGCCAACGTATAGGACTATAAAAGGGAGGTCTGGGTTGCAATGGTAACTAAGCAAGTAGATGTTGGAGATACTACAATCAAGGTATCTGCCAAGGAAAGCAGCCCACACAGCTGCAAAGTTGGAGAGGCAGACCATATAAGCCATTTGGATATGGACATTGAACATGGAACTATATTATCTGATATATGTATAGATATGAATATGGTTTGAATAAGAACTAATGTCCCCTGTAGACTGAGGTACTGGAACACTTGTTTCCCAGTTGACAGCAAGGTTTGGTAAGGTGATGAAGACTTCATGGTGAATATATGTCATTGGGGGCAGGCTTTAAAGGTTCATAACCTAAGCACTCTATGCTTTCTCTATGTTTTGTGTTTGTGGTAGATGTGATATTTCTGCTTGCCTCGCACCACTTGTACCTATAGACTTTGACCTATAGCATGTTGGACTCTATCCCACTAAAAGAGTAAACTCAGATAAAATCTGTAAGTTGCCTTGATCAAGTATGTTGTCATAGACAGAGAAGTAACTAACACAAGCATAATGCATTTTTGTACATGCTCTAATTTTGACTATCCTTAAATTACTTTGAATATCAACAATCATCATGTAATATGCTGAAAAATGTAACTACTATTTGAGTTGGGAATTGGGATTGTTGTATTTTATGAAGCAATATCAGTCACTTAATAATCTATAAGCACATATTTTTATTTTTCTACATTTTTAAACAAAACCTTTCTAGTAGATTTTCCTCTGCTAGCATCACCATACTCATTGCCCTTGATACCACCTTATAAACTCAATTCCTCCTACCTTTTACATTTAAACAAATCAGAGTTCAAAATTATGTAGAGCTCTAAAGTAATGTTTCAATATATCTCTTTAATTAAATCTTATTTGGAATGAATTATTAAGTAATACATTGGGTACTTGACATTCTGTTATCTTTGAATTGGTAATTCATATTTCAAAAATGATTTCAAAGTAAATACTATAGTAGGGTTTATTATAAAATGGTTTTCATGTTTTTTTTTCTTTTAGATAGTGTATCTGAAACTCCAAATTTAACACTTCTTTGTAAAGTTAATGTTTTTGAATCAACTTTGAAATCATGGAGTAAGCAAATAACAGAGTTTGGAAATAGACAATGTTCAAAATTATTCACTTGAGTTTTATTATTGAATCATTGAGCTTAGAAAATATATGTAGGCTTCAAATTGATATCAAAAATCAATGCATGGTAAGGTAAGGAAATATCATTAGATTAAGGTAAGGAAATATCATTAGAATACAAATACAAAATATTTTCAGGAAGAACATTTCTCTGGAATTCAAATATGTTCTGTCCAGACTTGAAACACTGTTGAGTATCTTAACATACAAGAACTAATTCAAGATCTCCAAAGAAGCTTTTAAATGTGAACATGGAATCTTATCAGTAATATTTAAATCTGGACAGGTAGATTAGTGCCAGGAGATGTTTATAGGACTAGGACTGTACTCCCACTTGGGAAAACAAAAGGAAGGCTAAAATATCAAAGCAAGTGTTTACTAATTGTGTCTGTCTGTCTGTCTGTCTGTCTGTCTGTCTGTCTCTCTGTGTGTGTGTGTGTGTGTGTGTGTGTGTGTGTGTGTGTGTGTGTGCGCGTGTGTGTGTGCATTTAATAATGACAAGACAATTTTAAGTGAAGTTTTTCCAAAGTCATTTTTATTTTATCTTTTTAACTGACATATTATGCATATGTTCCACCAAAAACATAAACAAGCATAAAACAATGGAAGAGAACATTGGACATGCTGTTTCCTTTAAATTTCTTCAGAGTTTCACACACTGTATTTTGATCACATTTACTTATTCCCACAATGCCTCCCAGATCTATCCTGCCTGCCATACATTCCCAACTTTTGTGTTAATTTTAAAATTGAGTCCTTGGAGTCCAATGCATGCTGTATGTATACCCTTGGATATGTGGTCAGCCACTAGAGTGTAGGTGACCTACCAGGAACCACTATTAAAGAAAACTGGGTTGTCCTTTCCAAGGAGCTCCCAATTACCAATAGCTCCTCAACTCTGAGTAGGATTTTAAGCCTTTAAACTTTCTCCATGCTGGAATATTTTCTGGCTCAATTTGGTGTAGTTCCTTTACATGTTATCACCATTCTTGTAAGTAAACCTATGAAATTATACTGTTGCATCTAGAAAACATTATTTTGTTGTAGTCATTCATTATCCTTTCCTTCTTACAGTCTTTCTATTCCCTTTCTATAATTATCCTTGAGCCTTTTGAGGAAGAGATGTGATACAGATATGTATATAGGGCTGAGTTATCAACAATCTTATATTCTCTGTGCCTTGTACAGTGATGAGTCTTTGAGTTGTCCAATGGAATTTCTTTTCATTAATACCTCTTTGTCACATCTGGAAACATCACCATCATTATCATCATCATCATCATCACCATCATCATCAACAACAACAACAAAGACAATGACAACAATAATAAAAGGTGTTCTTGATGTCAGTGTAGAACTATTACCCAGAACACATCACCAAATCAATAATTCAAGAGCATTGTTAAAGTACAGATTACTAGTAGCTAAAAATACATTTAATAATATTAAGCTATGTATGGAGCCCTAGATTATTAGACTGGTTATTTTCATGGAAAACTCATTTTGTAGTATATATACTTGTACATTTGTGTCAATTTACTTTATGTGAGAAAGAAATCTGGTAATATTTCCTAAATACAAAAGTGAATGAAACTGACAGCAGCATCAACTGTGTAAATATTTAGCATAAATAAGCTAGTCAACACTCATTTATTTACTTCTGCACTCATTCAGTGATTTTTATTTGGGGCTTAGTGTTAGAATGAGCACTGAAATTTAAAGAGAAATGAAACTCAGTTTCTTGTCTCAAGGAGTTCACTTTCTTCTCTCTCTCTCACTTTCTCTTTCTCTCTCACTTTCTCTCTCTCTCTCTCTCTCTCTCTCTCTCTCTCTCTCTCTCTCTCTCTCTCTCTCTCTCTCTCTCTCTCTCTCTCACCCGCTCTCTCTCTCTCTCTTATGCATGCCTGTGTGTATGTGTGTATTTGTGTACATGTGCCTGTGTGCTTGTTTCTGTGTAAGTGCCTGAGTATGGAAGGAGGATATGGACTCTGGAATAAGAAATTGACTATTGTTTATCCATTTACACTTCAGTATATTTTTCATTTTATGCCTTAGATTTTTGTATGCGGTATATAGATAATGAGAATAGTATGTCTTGATATTGAGTGATATTTAAAGAGAAATTACTTCAGTGCAGATCATGCGAGGTGTTCAGGAAAATTAACTTTTCCCTTCCCTAAGCTTTGCTAGATTTACTTTTCCCAGCATCCCAACAGTTAGGTGTGGCAACATTACAACTTTATTTTTAAAATAATATAAGTGGAAATGATACATGAACTTTTGAAATGTGGCATAAATAAAACTCTTCCATTCCTATTCTCCTTATAAATGATAATATTCATAGTACTCATGGGAACCTTGGAAGACACTTATATCAATTCTATGACCACTGGTTTCCCTAAGCTTTCAATGGTGTGTGTGTGTGTGCATATTGTGTATGTGTGTATGTGTATTGTGCTATAGAATGAAGATAGATATATAAACATATAAACATCTTTCCTGGTTAAAGTCCATTGGAATTATGATAGTTTAATTAAGGGAGAAAGCAGTATATTGAAGCTAGTTCCAGTTGATGAATGGTATGACAACTGTTTTCAAATGTCAAAACCTACCATGACTCCAAGGAAGTACACTTGTATAATATACACAATAACAGATATAGCATCAGTATATGGAAGAAACATAATAAGTAAATTACCTCACTATGGAAGAAACATAATAAGTAAATTACCTCACTAGTGTTTCTGTAGCAAAGTGTTGCACATTGGATATTTATACAAAAGAAATGTTTCTGTGACCCAATTATTTTTTTCCTGTAAGGATATCAGTCAGAATGAATTAAACTTACAATGATTTTGGTTTATTTTAATTACCTATGTATGTAAAAAAAAGAGTAACTTAGGGGTTAGAGCTTTACCACATGTGTTTTTGGAAAGTATATTTATTTCAGGCCATAAAAGTAAACACATAAAAATGATTATGTAAGAACTTCCAACTGCTTGAAATATTTAAAAAAGATTGGAATCTTGGTTGATATGTGGTGAGATCCTGGTGACTAGTACATGATAAAATCAGTGCTGCAAAAGGAATTATTTTATTTAGAATAAAGGTCAAGTCAAATAATCTTGATTTTATTTATACAGTGATACCAAACAACTAAAGCAGTAAAATAATGTTATGTGTGTGTATATAATAAATTATTAGATTCATAGCAATTTGGACACTTTTTATGATATTTTATCATTTACAGAATTTAAAATAGTCATTAATTTTAACTTCACCATGTAAGGGTTATTATTGGGGGAAAGCTATTAATGTAGAAATTAGTGAAGAAACTAGAAGAAATGTCCAATTAGCCAACATGAAATTTTAGACCCATATAGAAATCTTTTACTTTCTTATTCTCCAACACTGGATATAGGATGTGTAAAGTAAATGTGAATGCCTATCTACAACCATTAGCATAAGTAATGCATCTTCCCAGTGCATTTCTTTTTCTTGATGGTATTCAGTTAAGTCATTGCTTTCGGACCAATACAAGTAAGTATAGTTGCAGTATACAGTGAAATTCCAAGTCATCTTGTTTCTTTTAATTTTATTTATTTATCTATTTGTCTACCTATTTATTTATCTATAGTTTAAATAAAATCACTTTCTCCCTTCAATTTCCTTCCTTCAGTCCGTGCCATATCCACACCTCACTTCCTGTTAACTTTATGGCCTCTTTTTCTTTGATTTATTCACACACACACACACACACACAAACACACACACACACACACACACACACCACAACCATATTCATACATATATAAATACAACCTACTGATTCCATTTAGTGTAGCTTATATCCATATTATTTCAACATATACTACTTTGTATGAGATAAATGATTATGGTGCTCAACCATAGGAAAAGCCAATTCTTCCTCTTTCAGCAGTCCTTAGTTGCCTGAAGTTCTTTGTCTAGTGGTGGGGCTCCATGAGATTTCCACCTTCCATACTATCATGTGTATTGCTTGTATTTTGTTTCAGTCTTGTCTATGAAACCATATGAATAGAGTACCATGGATTTTAGAAAAGAACCTACTACTACCACTGTCATAAAACAAAATAATTTTTAACTTATATATATTCTCATACCTATAGCTTTTGGCCCTCATAAACGAAATTTCCTTACAGAAGAGATCATTACAAAAAATCACAGCTTGTCATAATGTAGAGATCAATGAAATTTTGGGATCACAGTCATGGCATAAGGTTCACAGAAATTGTGGAAAAAGAAACAGAAAGATTGTAAAAGTCAGAAAACCAGGGACACTCCTATAAGATCTCCTAGAAATTTTAGCTTGGAATTTTTTCTTAGATATTTTCTTTATTTACATTTCAAATGTTATCCCCTTTCCTCATTTCCCTTCTGAAAATCCCCTATCCCATCCCTCCTCCCCCTGCTCACCAACCCACCCACTTCTGCTTCCCTGTCCTGGAATTCCCCTATATTGGGGATAGAGCTTTCACAGGAGCAAGGGTCTCTCCTTCCATTGATGTCCTACAAGGCTGTCCTCTGCTGCCTATATGGCTGGTGCCATGTGCAGCCCTCCATGTGTACTCTTTGGTTGGTGGTTTAGTCCCTGGGAGCTCTGGGGGTACTGGTTGGTTCATATTGTTGTTTTTCCTATGGGGCTATAAACCCCTTCAGCTCCTTGGGTCCTTTCTCTAGCTCCTTCATTGGAGACCCTGTGCTTAGTCCAATAGTTTGCTGAGAGCATCCACTTCTGTATTTGTCAGGCACTGGCAGAGCCTCTCAGGAGACAGCTATATCAGGCTCCTGTCAGCAAGCACCTGTTGGCATCCACAATAGTGTCTGGGTTTGGTAACTGTATATGGGATGGATCTCTGGGTGAGAGCAGTCTCTAGATGGCCTTTTCTTCACTTTCCTTCAGTCTCTGCTCCACACTTTGTCTCTGTATCTCCTCCCATGGTTATTTTGTTAGCTTGGAATTTTTAAGAATAAAAATACTTAAGAAATAATTGGCTGATGATAAACTGTTTTTACTAAATTCTCTATGATCCCCCTGCCCCAGTTTATGACATTTCTATAACTTGAGGATGAAACTTCAGTGGACATTTTCAGGAAAAAATTTCACCAGATGCTTCACCTTGCTGTGCAGACATTGCTCTTACCCAAAGAAGTGCCTTCTGTATATAAATCATCTCCCATCTAATAGAAACTGTCTATAAAAAGATCTTGTATTGCAAAAATTTGCCTCATTCACACCTAATTAATCCATCAGAGAAAGCCTCCAATTGTAATTACTTTCACTGATCTCCAGAGTTAAACTCCTGACCCTGGGAAGAGATGGTAATCTCAAATTTGGGGATGCAATTTTTATGGTATCTCCTGGCATTTTCAGAATAATAATGATCAATCAGTGAAGAATCTTATTTTATTTTACATATAACACAAGAAAACCTAAATTAGGTTATGTTGCCATAGGAGATGAGTGTAATTATTGTGAAAATTCTTCCCCCCCCCTAGTTCTGCAGTGAAGGATGTATTCTGAAGTATGTGTTATTTGTTCAGTCCTGATATTCTCTTCTGAACAGGATGTTTGAAAATTATGCTTTGTCATGAATAAGTAGATGTGGGAGATTTTTTAATGATTTGTCAAACAGCTATTGCATGTTGTAAAATTATTTTTGTCATCAAATAATTATGAGTAACAAATAGCCCCTATTATAATTTTTTTCTGTGATTTTACTTGTGCTAAATATTTGGGACATGTATAATGGAAAGATGAGAAGCATAAATGGATACTTCTTGGGTTAAGAAACTGAATAGTACATATTTCATGGCCTGTTTCAGTGGAAGTCTTGGGAAATAGGTGGAAGGATAAATGGAAACCTTGATATAAAAATAATATTACTGTCTTTCTTATAAGTTATTGTGAGTACACTCAAAGTTCTCAGTCTTAAACAAAATTCAGTCACTGGATTTCTGTGCCAGGAGACTCTCTATACTGTGTTCCTGAGGATTAAGCCCAGTACCTTTATCACTCTGAGCAAGCACTATTCCTCTGAGCTATATACTCCCAGATACTACCTTTCATATTAGATTTGGCAATTTCCTTCTGTATATCCCATTATCATCATTAAACCTCCCTATTAGACTCATGAGCTTTAAGACATGCCCCTTACCCTTCTATCTTTGCAGAATCTGCTTTTCTTGATTTTGGGGGTAGCAATCCCCTTTTCTCTATATATGCTAATCAAATTGCCAGACTCTTGTCTCTTGTCTATACTATCCTTATAGTCCATTATAAATGATGGGGCTATATTCATGATGATCATGGTTCAGTCAAATGTTTAATCCTCCTATCTGCAAACTCTTTATTAAACTAAGTTATTATGGTTATACTATTGACTTTTGTTTCTCCTGTTTTACTCATAAAATGTGTATGAGTAAATAGCTGTTGTTCTTATAAAGTATGAGGAATAAAATCATTATTATTTCTTCATTGTTTCATGTGCTATCTGACATAATACAAGTATACAAATGTTTGGCAGATGTCTTAGTCAGGGTTTCTATTCCTGCACAAACATCATGACCAAGAAGCAAGTTGGGGAGGAAAGGGTTTATTCGGCTTACACTTCCATGCTGCTGTTCATCACCAAAGGAAGTCAGGACTGGAACTCAAACAAGTCAGGGAGCAGGAGCTAATGCAGAGGCCATGGAGGGATGTTCTTTACTAGGTTGCCTCCCCTGGCTTGCTCAGCCTACTCTCTTATAGAACCCAAGACTACCAGCCCAGGGATGGTCCCACCCACAAGGGGCCTTTCCCCCTTGATCACTAATTGAGAAAATGCCTTACAGTTTGATCTCATGGAGGCATTTCCTCAACTGAAGCTCCTTTCTCTGTGATAACTCCAGCTGTGTCAAGTTGACACAAAAATAACCAGTACAGCAGACAAAGAGTATTCTCGTTGTTCCTAGATCCAGACTAAATTATCCATTAGTATTTCAAGAAAGGCAATGTTATCCTCAATGATACTCAGACACCTTTTCATTCATCTTCATTAAAAGTCCCATTTCTTGCTATTCCACCATGCATTGAAAAATTGCCCTTGCCACACAGCTCTACAACTTTTTGATGTCACAACTGAACTGCCATTCTCCAAACTTATTACTTTTCTTCTATCCCATTGGAATTGAATTCATTTCAGTGTTCTGCATCTGTCTTTGCAATGATGCATTTTATTTTTCCTTTATATAATTTGCCATTATTTTTGTTTAATAACACTTTAATGAAAACTAAAACATTAATTTGTACCAAGCCAATACCAAAAAAACTTAAAAATCAAAATAAAATACTATTTTCTTATAGTAAAAATTAATGCATATATTCTGTGGAGTTAGATACACGCCTAGGACTACTGAAAAATGTTCACTCTTTTATACTAGAACCTCTTAAGAATGGATATCCCAAGAACATTTTGGCTAGATCCCAAACATGTGTACATCTGTGATTCCAAGAAAAGCTGTATTCTCAATTGGACCTAAACTAGGTAAATAGAAGTTGTTTATTATTACTACTACTACTACTATTATTATTATTATTATTATTTACAACCCAAATGTTGCCCTCCTTTATGGTCAGTTGCTACTCCCAGATTTCTTCCCCTGCCCCTTCAGTTCTGAGTAGGTGCCCCTCTGTTTACCACCCTACCCTAGGGCATCAAGTCTGTACAGGATTAGGCATAATTTTGTCCATTGAGGCCAGATAATGCAACCCTCTACTACATATGTGCCAGACCTTGGACTAGCACATGTATGCTCTTCGGTTGGTTACTTAGTCTCTGGAATCTCTTAGGGGTTCAGACTAGTTGACACTGTTGATCTTCCCATGGGATATTCATCCCCTTCAGTTCCATGACTGTTCTATAGGAGTACCTGACCTCAGTCCAATGCTTGACTGTGAGTATATGCTGCTATTAGAGTCTTTCAGCCATACTAGAGTCCTCTCTGCAAGCATAATATAGAATCAGAAGTAGTGTGAGGAATTGATGTCTGCCCATGAGATAGTTCTCAAGTTTCTTTGGTCACTGGTAAGCCATTCCATCAGAGTTTGCTCCATTTTTCCCTGCATTAATTACTTTTAGGCAGGAGCAATTTTTGGTTAAAAGTTTTGTAGGTGGGCTGGTGTCCCCATTCTTCTACTGGTGGTCCTGTCTACTGGAGGTAGTTTCTTCAAGTTCCATATCCCCACTTTTGACTATTTGGGCTAATGTCACCCACACTTAGTCTTGGGAACCTACCGAATCCCAATTTGCTGGGTCTTTCTAGAAGTTTTCCCCACGCCCTACCTAGCAGCTGCATATTTTTATTCAATATTCTGTTCCTCTGGGCCTCATTTCTGTATCTCTCCATGCCTGATCATGTTCCTCCTTTCCCCTCTCCCTACCATTAACCTCGCATATCCCTGCCTGCCTCTACCTCTCATGATAATTTTGTTGCCCTTTCTAAGTGGGATTGAAGCATCTCATTTGGGCCTTCCTTCTTGTTTAAATTCTTAGGGTCTGTGTATCATGGGCATTCTGTACATTTTGGCTGACATCCACTTATCAGTGAGTACATACCATGCACATCCTTTTGGGTTGGGGTTACCTCAATCAGGATGACATTTTCTAGTTCCATTCATTTGCCTGAAAAATTCATAATGTTCTCATTTTTAAATAGCTGAATAATATCCTATTGTGTAAAAGAACTACTATTTCTGTATCCATCCTTCCAAGATGTTGAGGGACATCTGGGTTGTTTCCAGTTTCTGGCTATTACAAATAAGGCCACTATGAACATAGTGGAACATGTGTCCTTGAGGGACAGTGGAACATCTTTTGGTATATGCCCAGGAGTGGTATATCTGGGTCTCTAGGTAGAACTATTCCCATTTTCTCAGGAAGCTCCAGATTGACTTCCAGAGTCCTTGCTCCAGTGCTTCATCCCACCAGCAATGGAAGAATGTTTGCTTTTCTCCACATCCTCACCAGCATGTACTGTTGTTCAAATGTAAGGTGGAATGTCAAGGTCATTTTGATTTGCATTTTCCTGATAACCAAGGATGTTTAATATTTCCTTAAGTGTTTCTAGACCATTCAAGATTTCTTTGTTAAAAATACTGTGTTTAGCTCAGTACTCCATTTTTTAAATTGGGTTATTTGATTTTTTGGAATTTAACATTTGAGTTCTTTGTATATTTTGGATATTAGTCCTCTATTATATGCTTTCTTTTTTCCACAGTATAGTTTTTGCTTCTTTGTCATATATCTAGTGTCCATAGGGGTGTGGGTTTATTTATGGGTCTTCAATTCTATTTCATTAGTCAATCTGTCTATCTCTGTACCAATACGATGAATTTTTTATCACTACTGCTCTGTAGTACTACTTAAGGTCAGATAAGGTGGTTCCTCCAGAAGTTTTTTATTGTTCAGTATTGTCTCAAATTTTCTGGATGTTTTAGGTTATTGAATTTTTACAGTTGGCATTTTCTTTGACTAATGTATTAATATCTTCTATGATGTCTTGTATGCCCGAGATTCTCTTACATCTCTTGTATTATGTGGTGATGTTGTGTCTGTAGTTCTTGTTCTCATTCCTAGGTTTTCCATCACCAGAGCTGATTCTATGTGTGCTTTCTTTATTGCTTCTATTTTCATTTTTAGATCTTGAACTCTTATTTATTTCCTTCACATATTTGTATTGTCTTGTATTTCTTTAAGGGTTTTATTTCTTTCCCCTTTAAGGGATTGTATCTGTTCAACTCTGTTTTCCTGTATGTCTTTAAGGGAATTATTTATGTCTACATTAATGGCATGTAATTGTCTTCATAAGATGAAATTTAAGGTCAGAATGCTGTTCTTCAAGTACATTAGTGTATCCATGGCTTGCTGTAGTAGGAGAACTGGGTTCTGATGGTGTCAAATTACATTGGCTTCTGTTGCTTATGTTCTTCTGTTTACCTTCCTCCATCTGGTTGGCTCTAGCCTAGGTATCCCAGATTGTAGCAGGCCTCCCCAGAAGGAGATAGAGGTCTGTGTGATGAGTTATAGCAGACCTCCTGGGAGACAGGCAGTCCTGTGGCCCTAGTTAGAGCAGGCCTCCAGGGAGACAGGCAGAGCTTGGGGGTAGGGAGGAAACCAATGTGCCTGATACAAGTGGAGGTATGGAAGGGGAAGAAGATGTGGCTCAACAGATGGATCAGAGTCCAGGTCTGGTGGTGTCTGTGGAGACCCAGCTATTTTGAGTAATTGAGGAATGGGTGTCACCTATATTCCTGTTTAGTGAAGCCTTTGCTGGAGATAGGCAAAGGTGTGAGTTTAGAGCATAGGCATGCCTATCTGCAGTGGGTGCAGGAGGAATTGCTGACTGGAAGGGAGCCAGGGTTCCAACCATAAGTAGAAATTTTATAGCAAGAGTTTTATACTAGAACATAGCCCTGAGCATCTCAACCACCACTCCAAATCCACCCCAATTACTACATTAAAAGATTTATTGCTTCCAAATTGTGTCTTTAAAAGATACTTTGAAAAATTATTTTTTCAACTTCATTATGTTCTTTGTCATATTCAGCTATATAGTCACATAGCTTGTTTGTCCATTTATCTGTAACAGGTATATTGTTAAATGCTAACTTGCTACAATCTGGGTCAGCCACCATTTTCCTATAGTGCTTTCAGTGTATGAATAGACACTTATGGCATTAATATTCTATCATATATTTAAGCAAAACTATAATACAAGCAATTTATTTCACCTATATATTAGTGTTATATTAATTATTTAGTGCTTTTATATAATTTATCTCTAAATCTTCCCATATACATTAGTGTTATTCTTTTAGAAGGAGTTATTAGAGCAATAATTGATAATTAAAATAATGTAACCACGGTATAAAAATGTGTTCCTCTTGTGGGTAAAGTATTATGGGTTGTTGGAAACTGATACCATTGCTTAGCTGGATTCCAGAATTATAAACACTATGAGAGCATGTTACTGAGTTAGGGAAATGCAAATAGTAGGAAATAAAATTCCTTTTTCAACAGCTGACATAAGATGCATTATCAGAATCCCTTTAGCTATTTTACAGACAAGAAATTGAAGGTACACAAAATCAAAGAAGGTTAGGCTCATTCAAAGGCTGTCATATAGAAAATGACATGATGTCGTAGCTGGGAACAATGATAAGTCTATGTGGATGACTTTGAACTTTAAATATTCTGTGAGTGAAGCCTTCAGGAATTGTTATTGTGTAAGCATGGGATGTTTAAGTCAGAAAAGGTTCATGGAATGATATAGGCATCTTGGTCTACAACAATAGATTTGCTGTTTAGTGAAATTCAGAAGACTTGAAATATGAGCATAAGTCCCTGAAACAAGGGAAATATAACATATTGATATATTAGAACTGATTCTCTAAACTCTATAGCTGTGCCCAATGAGATTCAATGCATAGAAATAATTGGTCTTAATTATTTTTCCAATGGAAGAGCTACATTACTTTCCAGGTTATAGCTGTCTTTATGGTAACCTGCTTTGATCAAAAGCAGAATTGGGGCAAGTTTTCTCACATCTTAAAGTCTCAGTATCCTCAGATAGAAACAAACAAAAAAAAATGTGAAGACCTGACTCTGATACCAAGAACACATGTAAAAGCTTGATACATCAGTGAAAGCATCTGTTATTTCAGAACATGTATATGCATATGAAAATTAAAGACAGTATACATTTTATAAGAACTAAAACAATTGTTCTTGGACCCCCACATACCGGCCATGATATGCATAATTACAGTTGGGTACATGGCTCTTCAAACAAATATCTCATATACACATGTAATATACTAATAAAATATAATGTGAATGTATATAAATATATATATATATATATATGATATCATATATCACCTAATTTCAGAGATTAATGAGATGGCACATGTAAGGTTCATAACACAATATGTCCGTATAGTTAAGTTTCAACAAATGTTAGGTTCACATTCTCCATCACAAAATTATTAATATTCTTCAAATAGATATTTATCACTGTATCTCTCACAGAATACAGTACAATATTTTAAATGTAGTAGGTTTGTAATCTTTATTAGTTTAAGTGAATATAAACAGTAGCAAGCACATACTTTTGGTCAAATAAGGTTATTTTCATATATAATTATTTGTCACAAGCTCTGATATTACGCTCTAGCCAGCTATTTTTTATAAACTCTAGTTTGTTGAGAAATGCATCCATTGCCTGTACTTTCTATTTTTCACTTGCAGAATACATGAATTTGCTTTCTAGAAATTTTATTCAATTGTTTAATCATAACTATTTAGTTTATTGTACTCACTTCATTATATCTAAGAAGAATAAACTTGGGTTTATTTTATCCTACAAAGGAGAGAATAATAAGTACCACTATTTAGGAAATATAATCTGTAATTTCTTCAAGGATGCTAAAGTTACATGAATTCTACTTTGCTGTCAGTAATACAAGGCACCTCTACATCTTGGGTTACAGCTGCTTGGGCTCCACTGTAATACATAGAACTTACACAGAATTTTGTAGGTGTAAGGATGGTTAGCTGTGAACACATGGACTCTGATATTATTTTTCTTTCTCTAGAATCTATCACCCATGAAGAGAAGCAGCTTGACATTCTTCATAGGATCAGCAATGCTCTATAGATCATTGACTGGCTCTTTCTTTCCATTGCTTTGGAGAGCCAGAAAAAATGGATTTTCTTTAGATTGGAAGCTGTTCAGACAATTGAGACCATATCCCTTTTATCAAGATTCTATGTTGCCTGGATACACAGCCTTCAGGCACTGTGTGAAGTTGAAACTTTCTCCACAAAGCTCAAATTGCACTCACTGATTACAGTACAAATATTCCAAGAGAGAGCAGTTTTATCTTGTTTACAATTTCAGCAATTGCTCCCAATCACAAGGGGACATCTAATCAGCTAATTCAACAAATTCAGACAGGATGTCATGGAAATATGTTTAGGTAAATTGGTATTTATATTCTTTTTCAAGGTCTGAAGGGCAGAAAAATTTAAAACTCTCTTCCACTAGAACTGAATGAACTTCACAATCAAGAAATCAGTCTTTAATTTCACTTAACTTATTCTGCCTGTGATTTCGTCTTTGTTTCCTTGCTTTCATTTTGGACTACAGAGATTTTTATTTTGTAACTACTTTTAAAATATTCTCAAAGTTAATGCCGATGGTAATTTAGGTGTACATCTGTGTTTAAATGCTCTTCTAGGAGCCAAGAGATTACTTGGATGTTAATAGCATTTGTTGTTCTTACAGCGGGCTATACTTGGGTCCAGCACCTACATTGGGTGGTTCACAACTGCTTATATAACTCTAGTTCCAGGCTAACTGATGAGGTTGCCTTCTGTCTTGTGTGAGCATTGCATACATGTTTGTGGTTTACTGTGAGAAAACTGCTAATTAAGGTAGAAGTCTACCATTTACATAGCTTCTGGACATAACACAAATTGGGTAACTCCCTTCATTTGGGAAGGGGAGGTCTTCTCTGACCTTGTCTGGAGAATTCTAAGCCCCTACACATACCTCTACCTAAAGAATGCTCAGTAGCCTTAGTTAAATTACAGGACCAATTTCCTTTCTGTTCAGCTAACACCAAAGATTCCTGAAAGTATCTCCATACAAAGAAGTCATTTCAGTACTCTAAGTCTTCAGCAAATGACTTTTGCCTATCTTGGATGTCCCTAACATCAGTCTCCCAAAACATTATATGCCTTAAATCACTCTAAGTAAAGCTGATCTCCTTCCTTATAACCAGTCCC
The DNA here is from genome assembly GCF_978045245.1 of Mus caroli. Lineage (NCBI taxonomy): Eukaryota > Metazoa > Chordata > Mammalia > Rodentia > Muridae > Mus > Mus caroli. The sequence continues at coordinate 105,149,720 of NW_028227260.1, read as the reverse complement.
AGTGTGGTCATTCACAGAATGTACTCGAAGGAGTTTTGAACTGATATTTCACCCCTTTTTGCTGTCTGGTCCCATATTGGATAATGATTGACAGGGGGAGAGAGAACCACAATACAAATACATACAACCATGCACACACACATACACATAAAATAATCAAATCTTCAAAATGCTATTTTTTTCCCCCTGGGAAAATCATGGTTGCTGAAAAGTACTCAATTATACCCAGTAAGCTTGAAATATTTCTTTCTCTCTCTCTAAATCTACGAAGAAACCCCTGTGAAGGGCCCCCAATGGAGGAGCTAGAGAAATTACCCAAAGAGTTGAATGGGTCTGCAACCCTACAGGTGGAACAACAATATGAACTAACCAGTACCCTCAGAGCTCATGTCTCTAGCTGCATATGTAGCAAAAGATGGCCTAGTCAGCCATCATTGGGAAGAGAGGCCCCTTTGTCTTGCAAAATTTATATGCCCTAGTACAGGGGAACACCAGGGCCAAGAAGTGGTAGTGGGTGGGTAGGGGAGCAGGGGGGGGGGCATATAGGGGAATTTCGGGATAGCATTTGAAATGTTAATGAAGAAAATACCTAATAAAAATTAGAAAGAAAAAAAAACAAACCTGTGAAGCATGTAACCATTTTTAATGAGTGGAGCTGATGAGAAAAAAAAATTGTCTTTATACATTTATTTGTTTATATTTTCAATCTTCAATGTGAAAGGTGTCAAAAATAAACCAAAGACCTTGTTATTTAGTGTTACCATGTCTTACTGCAGTGTTATCTGTGGGGAAATCTAAATATAATCTTTAAAAGGTAAATGCAATTTAAAAAAATTGAACATAAAAAATAAAATATTAAATAGAGAAAAACATTTAATTGTGGGCAGTTTTAAAATGAAGAAAAAAACAACCAAATAGATGAGCATAAATATAAAAGCAACATGAGGTAGTAGATATTCTCATGACTAGACTTGATTTTGAAGTATTGGAAGACTCTAAGTGACTACACTTTAAGATACTATCATTTATTGCTAAGCATTTTAATATATGATTTTAATATTCATTTAAGTCTGTCTGTATGGTCAAATGATAAAGAAATCTTAAATGAATCGCTGAAAATTTATCATCTTGGGAATGGAAGTTCATGAAAATGAGCAGGGTGTCATTCATTAGCACGTTACAGATACTTTTTCAACAGGATGCCATTAAATTATTGTGGTGATAATTGAGACTCTAAAAAGAGACAGATGCTAGGCCTGTAGTTCCCAAGATCTTATAAACCATTAGCAATTAAATTTCAATGAGCTAGCATAACTTTATTCTCACTAAATTAACAACAGGGAATATTATTTTTGAAGCTGTTTTTTTAAATGTTTTTATTCCTTGATTTTAAAAACAAATTCAAATTCTGATGCAGTGCAAGAATCAGAAGACACATGACATATAAATATAAAGATGTGTGTTCTACTCTCAATATTGGAATTTAGCTGTCAGACCACTAACTCAAATAAACTGGAGAGTATACGCTGTAAATCATTTGGTTAGTTATAATAGAATCTTGTTCTTTATTTACTAGCTGTTGTCATTTGAATTGTAAATATCACTAATAAGCTCATAGTTTGAATGCTGTAGACAAAATTTGGTATTATATGGAAAGCCAAGAATTATTAAAAGGTCAGGTATATCTGTAAGGAGTAGATGATTATAAATAAAACTTTGTAGGTTTTACTTATCCATGGTACTTGTTATTTGATCCATATCATGTGAATAAGGAGCATGTATACCAGCTCCTTTCCTAATGTCTCTTCCACCAAAAGGGACTGAAATTTCATAACCAAAATAAGCCTACCCTGTCTTAAATAGTTGCTGTCAGATGTTTTGGGCATAGAGTCAGAAAATAATCCAGAAAATTAGTTTGAGAAACATGGAGCCATTGAGGTATTAAATCTGAACCAATTATGTGGGGAACATTGACTGTGGTTTGTGGAAAGAATGTGAAAGAGTTTGGAATTGCAGGATAAAGAAATTCTAGAAGGCTATAAATAGCGCTTAAAAGCACTTCAGATGTTAGTTCACAAAGCACAATGATAATAGATCTGTAGATAGTAAATGCTATGCTAATGAGTTTCAGATGAGAATAAGATCTTATCTGGTCTAGAGACCATGTTATATCCAGGTAACATATCTGGCTTCATTTTGCCTATATCACAACTATCTGAACAAGTCTGAATTAAAAATTAATAAACTAACTTAATGGGAGGAGGAATTCTATACTGCATAACATTTAGACTAGTATGGTTGTTGTGGTTGCTTTTATTTCGGTTTATAATAGAAAGCAAGAACAATATACAGAACATGAAGATGTGAAACATGTGTAGTTTGGCCACAAATGAGTTTGAATACATTTAATAGCATAATCAGAGAAAGTTTGGACAATGCCAGAAAGATTGTTAAATAAATTGGTGCCCCGGGATGTAAGTCTCAAATTTTGTAATAAAACTGTAGGAAATGCTGTTTGGTGTCAAGAGTGAACCTACTGAGGGCTCCAGGGTAAGAACCTGCCAAATTCTTTAGAGCAAAGCCATTCACTTGAAAGAATATTAGCTATAAAACTGCCATAGCTTGAAAGCAAACCTTCTGGGAACCATACTGCAAAATGACCACATACAAAAGTGATTTTTTTTTTTTTTTTAGTTTTAGATGCCAAGGAAATTAGAAGCCTCTACTGTGGTGGTTCAAGAGGACCAAGATACACCTAAAACTAGCAGAGTAACTGTGATGGTTTGTATATCCTTGGACCAGGGAGTGGCACCATTTGGAGGTGTGGCCTTGTTGGAATAGGTGTGACCTGGTTGGAATGGGTGAGTCACTGTGGGTGTGGGCATAAGATCCTCACCCTAGTTGCCTGGAAGTCAGTCTCCCACTAGCAGCCTTTGGATGAAGACATAGAACTCTCAGCTACTCCTGTGCCATGCCTGCCTGGATACTGCCATGCTCCCACCTTGATGATAATGGACTGAACCTCTGAACCTGTAAGCCATCCCCAATTAAGTGTTGTTTTTTATAAGACTTGCCTTGGTCATGGTGTCTGTTCACAGCAGTAAAACCCAACTAAGACAGTAACTTAGCATTGTCTGTTTCATGTTGGTTTCACATGCATGAAGAATGCAAAGTTTACAGGGTTGTGAATGGTTTCACCAGGATTGCAGAGAGAAGCCTCAGGCTGGGCAATATGTGGAAAGGCTGAATTCCCTAACTGGGTTACCTGAGTGATCTAAATATGAAGGCATGAAGTTGAACACCTGAATTGCAATGGAGACCACAGGATGTTGGAAATGCCAGAATCATTGAGTGTATATTTAGGAGATTTGAAAAGCACAAAGATAAGCCTGCATGAAACAGAGTGTGAATGTCTACACAAGTGCCACTGTCATACTAGAAATGGTATAGGACTTGGACTGCTGGCTTTTATTTGTATTTTTTCTTCTTATTGTCTTCTTCCTCCCAATTGGAATGGGATTGGTTCTTTAAAGATGATATATATTGGAGATGTGTAGTACTATTCTTTTTCCTTTTTCTTTTATGTAATCTTATAACTAAGAGTTTGCTTTGAGTCTCTGAAGAGACTTTGAAAAATTGAACAGTGTTGGAATTATTAAAATTATGAGGACACTTGAAGTAGGACTGAATGTCATGTAATTTGCATTATGAAATGGCAGTGAGTCTATGGGGACCAGGAGTGGGAAGTTATGGTTTTAGTATGAAGTATCTACAACAGGACCATATTTTGAATATTCACGCTACAGCTTGTCACTCTAAATTGAAGAATACATAGTCTGTAGCAAATGGAGCCTAGCTAATGTAACTAAAATATTTCTTCTAGACCTGTGATCCAGTCTTTGTTTCCCACCCTGTATAGAAACACTGACCATTTTAATCTCCCAAGAAGCATGAGGAGAGCCACTCTCTATAGTATGTTGCCCACTCTAATATAAAACTTTTAAGTCATGAGAAAAATAACCCTATTCTACCTTAAATAGTTTCAATCTGATATTTTGGTGACAGTGGCACTAATCTACTATGTGGAAGTTACACAAATTTTCTGGACATGATTCTTTTTCATATGTACTCTTTTATAGAATCAATTACATCACACATACATTTTAAGATGAAGTAGTAGAATTTTCACTTCTGTCTCTTGAGAAACAGTGTCTTTATGGAGATAAGTAAGATAAAATGAATTAGCTGCAGAGAGATGGTTCAGTAGGTAACAGTATTAATCTTTATGTAGAGACCACTACTTAACAACCTGTAGTTCCAGGCAGTGAAACTGACCTCTCTTTTGCCCTTCACAGGCACTATATATATATATAGTGTGAATACACATGAAATAAATATTTTAATTCAAAATTGAAAAAGCAATGAAGGCACTAGCTTGGGCATGAGCACATAACAAATAAGCAAACAGAAAAAAAAAACAAATAGTATGTGTTAAATGAAATCAGTAGAGAGGGTTCGACTTTAACATGAATGATAAGAAGAGATTTAGACACAGATACGCAGACAAAATATATAGCCCTATCAAGATATCCAAATGAAGAAGGGAAGTTATATAAAGAACTCAAGCTTGCTGACATCTGATTTGGAACTTCAACCCCACATGAATCTGAAGACATATATTTTCTCTTTATAAATCATGAATTCAGTGTATACCTTGTTATGGCAACACCAAATAATGAATTAAACTGTAGAAATTTAATATCAATATATGTCCATTTCTCTCTAAAACATACAGTAAGTTACAAGTATTCTCTTTTACAAGAAATGGCAATGTGATGTTGTTATCTGTGATTGAGAAGTCTTAGTCATATAGAGATGTTTTGAATAGTCTGTGTAAGAAAACAGGAAGAGATGACACTGTGTGAAAAACAAGTTATACACAGTTTCAGAAGGGATAAATAATGGAAGGTTGATGTTAAGGACTTGTCTTGATAGAAGCACCACTAGAATAACTGGAGCCTACATAAGTCTTTACTAAAATAAACATCCCTAATATGCTCAGGGTTTGAAGTAGTATTAATGTATAAAGACATCATTGTGCTGTCTATAATAAGGACACACATGTGAACACTAACATAAGCACTAAAAATGATTAAGCAATATTTTCTTTATTGTCTGATGACATTATAAAGCATTCAATAAACTCATCATGACATTTCATTGTGTTTCAAATTATGATAATGCATTAAAGACCTTCAGTAAGTTTGAATATGAACACAGTATCTTCACTGAGGACACCTGAGTATAAAGGAAGATTCTGTTACCATCATGCTCTGCACAACTTCCTGTGAAAGCCATGCTTCTCAGTTATGAGGAACAGAAAAAGAGTAGTAAGATCCAGTCCCTGAAAAAAAAAAATCAGTCCCTGGCATTGTGGTCTCAAGAGCTTGTAAATGTTGACTATTCTGGAAATGATTTTTTTTTCATCCAAGTAAGCAATATATCAGCTACTACACACCTGTGTTTGTATAGTTACATAAAAACAAATAGTACCGCCAAGCTGGAAAATAACAACTGATTCTCAAATAATCCTCTTGAAGCCTGAAATAATTTATTTACATTTTCAGAAAAAGAAATTGATGCTAAAATGTATGCAAACACTTAATAAAGTGTCTGCTGAGTCAAGCAGAATAAATTCTTGTTATGAGCAACAGTAAATTGCATTCAGGTCATGTAGGAGAGATAGGTCAAGGATATAGGCTCTGAAAATCAAAACAGAACAGTTGTCTTATAATGTCAGAGCATCCAAGGAACTCAGGATCTATGCATTTCCTTTCATTCAAAAGTAATTAACTATATAAATATTTAATTCCAATTTTCCAAAGACAATCTTCAAGATATTAGAAAATAATATCTGTAGCATATTTGGAATGTTTAAACCATCATTAGTTAATCTCTGCTGTATAAATTCATAGGTATGCTTTTGATAACTTCATAATAGCAAACATGATTAGTATTTTAACTTAAATTTCTTTTAATAATTTTAGCCTTTGCCATTCTAGACTGCCAGAGAGTAGAATGTTTTACAGATTATCTACAAAAGTATGAGTTGGCACTTTGAGCACTAGTTGTAGACAATTCATATGGTCATAATGATGAGAGCGTTGGTGGGAATGAGCATAGTTTGGTGGTAAAGTGAAACAGAGAGCATATCTAGGCATGAACTTGGAAATTATATCCAGAAATAGCTTTAAATTGATGTTCCTGTGTTTAAGTGTAGAGCTGGTACTAACAGTAATAGCAATACCACAAGCTCTTATACAATATGATTTATATGTTTTTTACAAGGCCCACATATTCCACATCTCTAAACATATTATGAGTGAATGAATATCAAATTTAAATCCAAAGTAAAAAAAAAAACTATAAGATGTGTCTTATATACTTTTCTATTACTGTTAAGAAACTCCACAACAAGACAACTCATAGAAGAAAGAATTTATTGAAGGGGGAGTTTCACATTTTCACAGGTTAAGTCCATGACCACCACAGCAGAGAACTTGATAGCAGGCAGGCAATGGAGTAGTATCTAAGAGCTTATGATTGTATGAGTACAAGGCAGAGGGGGTGGGGTGGTAACAAGGAATGATATGTTTTGGAAGCCTTAAAGTCAACTCCCAGTGACCTCCTCCAACTATACCAGACTTCCTAATCATTCTCAAATAGTTCCACCAGTTGAGAAACAAGTATCAAAATATATGAGTCTGTAGGGGACATTTTCATTCAAACCAAAAACAGGGGGTGGGGCAGTGAAAACAGATGTGTTTAAAGGACATTATAACTATTGTCACAAAATACCCCACTGCAAAAATGAGATAAAACAGCCCCAAACAATAGTGGGGTAGCCATTCTCAGTTTGACTTCCAGATACATCATTGTGCTATGACAAGTTTTCATGTTCATCACAAATAACTGTGTTCTGATGAGTATTTTAAATGGGATTGACATCACTTGCTTAATCCTGTGGTATAGATAATCTTATAATTATCACTTTTAGACAATTCAGGAAAAATCACTGTCCATGTAGATTAAAGTACAGATTCAATCAACACAGGTGTTTAAGACAACTTTGCATACTATGGGATAAAAGCATGAGTCACAACAGCAGTGTAACTTCTAAATAAAGGTATAAATATCTAAATAAATTAAGAATGCACTTACTCTTGTCTCTTCCCATACCTTATCTTGCCCCCACCTTTATCATCCCCCTCCTTTTACCCTCCCAGATTCCTTTCTTTCTTTACTTTCCATAATTATTTTGTTTCTTCATCCAAGTGGGACTGAAGCATCCACACTTTGGTCTTCCTTCTTGTTAAGCTTCATACAGTCTGTGAATTGTATCATTGGTATTCTGAGCTCTTGAGCCAACATCCACTTATCAGTGAGTACAAACTCTGGACCAGAGGACCAGGAGAATGCATAGAAATATGTAGAAGTATGTGTAGCCTCCCCCAGCCTGAAGCGGGCTGATGCAGACCTTGTCCCACTGAGATGGGGCTACCTGCGGTGCAGCTTTCCAACTTGGATGGTTTCTTTTGATGTGTCAACTGCAGCTGCTCTTCTCAGAGATCCTGCTGCCTGCTGAGACACCCTTGAGACATTCTGGAGATACATCCTATCCTGCACAGTAGCCCACAACCTGGCTCAGGCACTAAGGATGGACTGGCGGGGGGATGGGCCTATCCCCTATATAAGCTTAGACTCTAAGTAAACTTTAAGGTGCCTTGAACAAACTACTTTTGTCTTGGAATCTCTTTTTCTCTCCCTGTCTAGTCTTTTTCAGCCCCAGCCTGTCTTTCAGGAGTAGGTAGGCTGCAGGAGGCTTAACAACTACAGTATGTATGCCAGAATCACTAGAAAGTCCCAGATCCCAGAGATGCAAAAGTTTTCCAGGACCCAATGAGGATGAGATTAGCCTAAATACCCAACAGTGAAGAGATAGAACCTGAAGAGACCATCTTAACTCGACAGACATGGCCACCAGAAAAGGGATGGAGACACACACCCATCTCAAAATTTTTAAATCTGAATTATTCCTGACAACCGGAAACACAGAGACAAAAAATTAAAAAACAAAAATGGAGCAGAGATTGAAAGAAAGGTCATTCAGAGACCACCCCACTTTGGGAACCATCCTATCCACAGATACCAAACTCCAAAATTGTGGCTGATACCAAGAAGTGCTTCTAGACAGGAGCCTGATATACCTATTCTCTAAGAGGCTCTGCAAGCACCTGACTAAGATAAATGCAGATACAGCAATCCACTGGACTGAGCCTGGGGAATCTAATGGAAAAGTTAGGGGAAGAACTGAAGGAGCTGAAGGGGATTACAACCCCATAGGAAGAACAACATTATCAACTAACCAGACCCCTCAGAGCTCCCAGGGACTAAACCACCAACCAAAGAGTATACATGAGTGGGTCGATAGCTCCCACTACATATGTAGCAGATGCCTTATCCAGCATCAATAGGAGGGGAGATATTGACCCTGGGGAGGTTTGTTACCACAGAAAAGGGGGATACTAGAGGGGTGAGGCAGGAGTGGGAGGGTGGGTGAGTGATGGAACACCGTTTTAGATGCAAAAGGGAGGGAGGATGAGGTGGAACATTTGCAGAGGGAGACCAGGAAGGGAAACAATATGTGAAATGTAAATAATTTATATAATTAATTTAGAAAAGGAATAAGTTTACATGGATATGTTAAATGGTAAAGTGTGGAATACCAAGACTGACAACCAGAGTGTGAGTCCAGGGATCCACATCGTAAAAGGGCAGACTAGACAGCCACAGGTAGCTCCGTGACCTCTACCACATGCAGTGAAATATGCACTTACCTACAAAAAGCACATAAATAAAATGTTTAATAAACTGAAGAGTAGTATCTTATCCCAAGCCAAATAGGGACAGGATTTTGTAGCATGCAATTTTATATATATATATATATATATATATATATATATATATATATATATATATATATATATATAAAGAGAGAGAGAGAGAGAGGGAGAGAGAGAGAAAGAGAGAGAGAGAATTGCACTCTGGCTGGCTAGGCATCCACAACAGCGGGTCTCCCCACTTCCACGGGGAGCTGTAAGCAGCAGTCTTCCCAGGTTCCCATGATCAGCTGCTGTTGAACCACTACACACTCCTAAGCCAACTGCCCCCTGTGGCTAGCCTGCAGAAACAGCTGCAGTCTCACTGATTCCCCTAGCCCCATAAAATGAAAACTCTAGAGGCTTGTAATTACCAACCAGATTTATAACATTAAATCCTCAACCCCCAAAATACGCACACAAAGAACTCAAAACTCAATTGATGTAGATACAAGCTGCACATGTAGATTGGACAAATGTTCTTGACATTAATCAATCTTCTATCTAAGAAATCCCCAGTTACTTATAGCTCCTAGGACTATGTGGTTCTGGCTTATCATCCTTTAATTCAGGTAACATCTTGTTTCTCCAGTCTCTTTCTTCTTCTCTCTGTCTCTGTCTGTCTCTGTCTCTCTCTCTCTCTTTCTGTATGTTTATGTGTGTGTGTCCCCTCTCTAAAACTTCCAGCTCTGCCTTCTTTTTCCACTGTCAATCACAGACTCTAGCCTTATCTGACTAATTAAGATTTCACCTGACCTTATCTGCATACAGACAGCAATCCACAACAGGATTATCTCTAAAATATCATACAATTTACTAATGCAGAAGCTTTCAATGTATCCAGGTCCTCTCTGAGTATATACTGATAGCTGCCATGGACAGGGCCTAGTCGCCCCCCACCCTTAATCCGTGGAAATCAGGGGTTCCGGCAGATGGGCATAGAGTCAGTGGGAATTGACTGACAGACTCAGACAGGCGAGTGTGCTGGATATCAATGTAATTTGTCAAATTGAGCATCAAACTTTTTATACAGAAGGTAATAGGGAAGTTAGGTGGCAAGATACAAAGAGGTTACCAGATACTTACATAAAACAGAGGAATGCAAACAGGGAAGGACTGGCAGGAACCAACTGGGATAAAATTCAATGTTAACAACTGGGATCAGAAAACAGCCCCACCTAAAGTCAGTTTAAACTTAGAAGCCAGGGGCAAGCGCTTTGTGCCCTTGCCATAGTTCCTAGTCTAGTCTATTGTATAGTCCACCTTCCCCCTAGGCCATTGTAAATACTTGTATATGGGGGTAACTCAGCTATGTATAGTTCTAAGTATCTTCCTCAATATTAAGGGAAAGCACGCAGATCCGTTTACCAACTAAAGCAAAGACATTGGAGCATTCTTATACAGAATGCCATGATTCCAGGAGACTAAGTTTCCATGAACGTTTCTCCTCGGGACAGCGCCCAGATTTTTGGGGCTTCTAGCGCTTGTCACTACTGGAGTGGATGTAGCAAATAGCACTCCTGTAGAACCCTCAAAAATCTTTTTTTTTTTTTCTGGTTTTCCGAGACAGGGTTTCTCTGTGTAGCCTTGGCTGTCCTGGAACTCACTTTTTAGACCAGGCTGGCCTCAAACTCAGAAATCTGCTTGCCTATGCCTCCTGAGTGCTGGGATTAAAGGTGAGCACCACTACACCCAGCTTCAAAAATCTTTTTTAAAAATACGCTAGTCTGCTGGACTGTGGCGGCGCACACCTTTAATCCCAGCACTCAAGAGGCAGAGGCAGGCAGATTTCTGAGTTCGAGGCCAGCCTGGTCTAAAAAGTGAGTTCCAGGACAGCCAGGACTATACAGAGAAACTCTGTCTCAAAAAAACAAAAACAAAAGCAAAAACAAAAAACAAACAAGCAAAAATTCTGATAGTCTTCTAGAACTATGATAAGAATTAATTCTCATAGGATAAACAGGTTGAAGTAAACCTACTAATGTACTCAAAAGTATAGTAGTTGGATTATATTTAACAGTAATACAAATAGCATTCCAGTGGATATTAAGATCTGAATCAAAATAATTTATGAAAAAAAGAAATATAAAATAATAGATTAAGTAGTAAAAAATGAATTACTGAAATATTAATATAAAACACTATTATAAATTCTAAATATATGCAAATAAAATTATTCTGCAATGCTGATACATAGGTCAGATAAAAGCGTGCTTGTGTGCAGCTAAGCAGTCTTAGAATATGTTTGAACAAGTATGTTAATGTATGAATTTCTTTTATAATTCAAGCAACTTATGGGTTTAGAATAGTATAAATATAAAAACTCAGCCTTGTATCTGGGGAAATGTATAAGTTTTTACCCATGTCTATATCTCATACAAGATGGCAGAATATAAACATTGTAATTTTATTAATTGTTGTATATATTGTTGTATATGTATGTGTGTGCGTGCGTGTGTGTGTGTATGTAAATTTTATGCAATAAGCTGCATATCACCTCTATTATCTTTCTGTCATATATATAGGTGGCTATCATCCCTCTATTTATCCATCTCTCTATCATCTCCCTTATTTATCTGTCATCTCTCTATCATCTCTCTATCAATCTATCATCCTCTATCCACCATTTATCCCTCATTTTCATCACTTTTAGAATTATTTTAAAATTACTCTTAACTTATTTTACATGTACTAAAAGTAAACAAATACAACTTCAGGGCATATTTGACTAAAATGCCAGAGTTATCTTATCTAGGACAATGATTTCAAAGGCTATTAAATAGAACACCAAACTAATAAACACAATTTCAGTGTTTTTACAACTTTCCTCTCTTGTTTATCAGTATTTTCCTGATATAAGAAACCTAAGACCTCTCCTACAAGACCCATTGTCTCTAAAAAATCATATGAAAACATATGATATTATGTGATTACCGATTTCCAAAATAGTTCTAAATATCATCCATCCCTTTTCCAGAATTGACAACTTCATTTAGACCTTTCCATATTGTATGAACACTTAAAGACTGAACAATAAAATTACATAATTTTGGAATACTGGATCCTTGATTATTAATGACATTAGGTATCTGATATGCTTTACTCCTTGGAATCATTTGAAATGGTAGAAGTCAACTGTTATATTTTGAATAGTCCTATAAAAAGGTTCACATATATAGTAGGGATTAGAAACCCTCTGCCAATAGATATTGAATTGAAAATAAGGCATTTTTTTAAATTTTTATTTGTAATTAACTACTTTATTTATTTACATTTCAGATGTTGCTCCTCCTGGTCCCCCCTCTTCCTCTTCATCCCATTTCTCCTACTCCTTGGCTCTTAGAGAATACGTCCCTCCTCACACCCTACCAGGCATCCTCCTTCCCTGCGACCTCAAGTCTCTACAAGATTAGATGCTTCCTCTCCCACTGAGGACAGACAAGGCAGTCCTCTGTTATATATTTACCAGGGACTTCGGTCCAGCCTGTATATGCTCTCTCTGGTTGGTTGCTGTCTCTAGGACCTCCCAGGGGTTCAGGTTAGTTGAGACTGCTGATCTTCTTATGGGTTCACCCTCACCTTCAGCTCCTTTAACCCTTGCCCTTTTTCCTCCACAGGGTCCCCGACTTCACTTCAATTGTTGGATGAAAGTATCTGCATCTGTCTAAATCAGATTCTGGTAGGGCCTCTCAGAGGTCAGCCATGCTAGGTTCCTATATGTAAGCAAATCATAGCATCAATGATAGTGTTAGGTCTTGGTGTATGGATCCCATGTTGGGCCAGTCACTGGACAGTAAGGCAGCTGTAAAGGAAATGTTTCAGCTTTGGTCAAACCATCAAGTGAGTGCATTGGAAAAGTCTGCTTGATCTTAGCTAATGAAAAAATGGATTCTAAGACCACTTACTAAATTGTCCAAAATTTTTGCTACCCACAGAAACTGAAAGAGTAAATATTTGTTGTATGAAACAAAGATGGTTGCTTTTGTGGCAAGTTGTTACACAGTAATGGAATATTTTACTTAAAATTTTTGGCTTAGCCAGTTTGATGTCAAGAACACATCCACGTGGGCACATGCCCATCCACCCATCCATCCCCCACATATACACATAAACACACACACACACACACACACACACACACACACACACACACACACACACTTTTATAAATTGTCTTTTGTTCTGTTTAATTTTCTAAAATGTACCTTTGGTATATGAATACTACAGAGTTCAAATATGATGTTTAGGGATGTTAGAGATAAGGGATATGCTGATAACTAGAGATGAAGTGAGGTACAAGAATAAATTGGTATGATAGGAGGCTTATACATGAGTTGTGTATGAAAAGCATGTGAAAAATATTTGAGAAACTGGGTTAAAACAAATCTATACTCTTCTCATAATAGATAAAAAGCATTTTAGGATAACTTGGATGTCTTTTCTGCCATCCCACTGATGCTAAAATTTGTTTAATTAATGAAGTTGCTATCTTAGTTTATGGTTTGTTTCCTATTGTGATAAAATAACAACCCAAACCAGCTTGGTGGTTGGATATTTGGTTTACATTTTCATATCACATTTTATGAGATAAGTCAGGGCAGAAATTCAAGCAAGAATAGAGACCATGAAAGACTACTACTTTTCCCATATAACCTAGGCTCATCAACCCCAAAATGGTACCACACAAAGTGTTCTGGGGCCTCTTACATCAAAAAGTAATTATGAAAATGCCCACAGACATGTTCATAGGCCAATATGATGGAAGAGATGCCTTAGCTGTGGTTTTCTCTTCCCATGCAGGTCAAGTGGGCAAATTAAATTGATTTTTTTTAATTTTTTTAAATTAAATAAATAAAATAAATATAGCTATTTTTTTTAAAAACAATGAAGTTGGCGAGATAAGAATCATTTCATCCTTTCCTAACACATGTTCTTTCCTCTCAAAGCTGAACCCTTAGGTAAGCATTTCAAACTTTCATAATACTAGAATACTGCTTTTCAATCTATAGCATTAGAATAATCATGTTCCTTGCTGCAATCTCCAAAAATCTTAAAGTCCATTTTCATGAAAATATATGATATTCAAGCTCCTATCCAAGCATATCCATATGAAGCATTGTGCATGGCAGACTGTATTTTTAGAAAAAATATGCATATTTTATATCAATGGAAATATATTTTTCAAATTCATTTATTTTCTTGCTACTTCTCTCTGCCCCTGTCTCCCTGTCTCTCTGTCTTTGTCTCTGTTTCTCTCTCTTTTGGTGTGTGTGTGTGTGTGTTTGTTTGTATGTCTGTGTCTATGCATGTGCATGACACTAAATAAGTGTGGCAGTCAGAACTTTTAGAATTAGTCCTCTCCTTCCACTATGTTGTTACCATGTATCACACTCAGGTCACCACACTGGGCAGCAAGTTCCTATATCAATGGAACCATCTTGACTACTCCAGATACATAATTTTCAGAAGACTTTATCTTGGTCCAACCCCATCTTGACACATTCTGCCTTATTTCTAAAATATCCAGCTATTTTCCATATCTTTACAAATGAATGTCAGTAGTCAATTATAATTAGCTGGGTAACTTGTCTAACTCTTTCCATGCACAATCACTCATTTACCTGTTTACTTGTTATATTTATAAGCACTAACAATAGAATCATACCTTTTCTCAATTTTTATACTCATCTACAGAATCAAATATATGATATAAAGAGAGAAACCTAGAATAGAATAAGAATATGATTAATATATAACTACTGGATATTATATATATCAGTCAGTTATAGTGCTAACGTGAATCTTAAAAGAATCTTTCTTTCCTTAGTCTCAATGACCTCATTGGTGAATGAATATAATATCACTTTCCTTCCGAGTTATTTTGAAGTTCAAATCCTGACGTGAAATCTATGTCAAGCTCCATAAATACAACAGAGTTAATCTATTCACATTTTGTAGAGATTCAGATCATGATTTTCTAAAATTATGATTCAAGTTTCCTTAAATATGTCAGTTAACAACTGTGCTTCCTTATTAAAACAAAAGTCTGGAGTGTCTTTTAGAGAACAAGTAAAACATAGGAAAATATATAGAGGAAATTCCAGTGGTTTATATGTGCTTTGCAACTATTGTGTTTATGAATTACAAGGAGGAATTCACATCACCAACTCTGTTTAAAATGCCTGATTTGAATTTAAAAATATATTTTGGTCTCTTCAAGAATGTGATGTTAAAAATATTCTCTCTCCCAGTCATGTGCTGAGATGCCCAAGATGCTGCATTTTCTTTCCTTCCAAGTCAATCTTCTTGCTCTAAATCCCTCTTTGTTTCAGTGTCTTAAACTATGAAATCAGAGAATGCTGCTTAGAAATGGATTTGCTATTTGTTATTTTCTGGCCCAGTAGTAACCTAACTAAATCATTCACAGTCCATCACTCTAAACTAGATTTGGGTCTAGCATTGCTATAAAGTGTCAGGGTATTATTAATTTAGAAAATATATACATATTTATGCATGACACAAGTCTTTCAAATACAAACAGGCAGGAGAAAAACTTTGGTATTGAAAATAAAATTGGACCATGTACCAAAATTTTGCTAGAAACTCTATTTATAGACTTCACACAACATAGAAGATTTTAGCATAGATTCATTCATAAAAAGAATGCTAAAAGAAAGAATGTTTTGTGTGACCAAGTACAATTTGAAAATGTTACATTATCAGATTAAATGCAAACAGTGTTTACTGTGCTCATTCTACATGCTAAACATGTTTCCATGCTTGCCTCTAGGAATTTGGAAATTAAACGATGGGATGAAAATATAATGCATCCTGTGAGACATAATCAGAAAGTGTTAACTCTGGTACAAGGAGACTGCATTGGTAGCAGATTGAGCCTATGAGAAGAAGATAGGAGGTAGAAAATATGAGGTTACATAGCTATGCTGTTAAACATGCAAGAAACACCAAAAAAGAAATAGTAGTCACTAAAAGGATTTCAAAAGCATTATTTGAGTTATAGCCTTTCTTGTATAAATATAATTCCAGAATCATTATAAAGATTGGACTCAGGAGCCAATACACTAAACCCAAAAAGCTAGTTGGAAGGATGATGACTTACAGTGAAAGAATTAGTCCACCTCTATGGGGAGTGATACAAACATGTCCAGCCTCCAGCATCTGAGTCACTGTTTTACCAAGGAGTGCTAGGCTTTCAGCAGGATAGTGTGTCCTTCTAAATGTTCTTTTAAAACCCACAGGATAGAATGAAGAATAATGCTGGAGGAGAGGCAGCTTGAAAGTCAAGAGAGATTTGGGAAGCAGGAAGGCACCCAAACAAAAATGACTCTCTTGCTATTCAGCTATGTTGAATCAGACCCAGTACACTGTTATCAGTAGAAATAGTGACTACATGCTGAGAGAGTTGGTAACTATAATTTTATAGGGCAATCAGTGAATAAACAATATTTTATCTTAAGTGTAGTAATAGCACTGTAAAATAAGAACACATTTCTTATATTTCATTTTATTGGTAGAAAACATAGGACTGGAATATTTGGCAATGATTCAATGTTGTAAGAAACTATGGGAAAAAAAGAGTTTATTTATTTATTTAAGAACATATTATGAAATAAGAAACAGAAACTGATGGGTCTGGCAAAATGGCTCAGACAATAAAGATACTTGCCACCAAGGCTAAGAACCTGAGTTCAATTTCCAAATCCCAATAGAAAGAGAGAAGCAGTTTCTGAAAGTTGTTCTCTGAACTCTAGATGTGTGGGTGCATGTGCAACTGCATGTATGAATGTATAAAAAAATGACATTAAAATCATTTTTAAAAAGAGAAGCAACGGTATACAGCAAGCCAATAGCCAATATCAAACAAAATAGAGAGAAACTTAAAACAATCTGATTAAAACCAGGGACAGGACAAAGCTGCCCACTGTCTCCTTATCTATTCAATATAGTACTTAAAGTTCTAGGCAGCAAAAGGATATCAAAGGGATACAAATTGGAAAGGAGGAAGTCCAGATATCACTATTTGTAGATAATATGATGGTATACATAAGTGACTGCAAAAATTCCACCAGAAAACTCCTAAACCTGATAAGCATCTTTAGCAAAAAAGTGTCTGGATACAAAATCAAACAAATCAGTAGTTTTCCTCTACTCAAAGGATAAAAGGACTGAGAAAGAAATTAGGGAAATGACAGCCTGACAATAGTCACAAATAATATGAAATATCTAGGTGTGAAACTAAAGCAAATAAAAGATCTGTATCACAAGAACTTCAAGTCACTGAGAAAGAAATTAAAGAAGACCCCAGAAGATGGAAAGATTTCCCATGCTCATGGATTGGCAGGATTAACATAGTAAAAATGGCCATTTTACCTAAAGCTATCTACAGATCAAATGTAATCCCCATCAAAATTCCAACACAATGTTTCACAGAGATAAAAGCACAATCCGTAAATTTATCTGGAATAACAAAAAGCCCACAATATCAAAAAACATTCTCAAAAATAAAAGAACTTCTGGGGTAATCACCATCCCTGACCTCAAGCTATACTACAGAGCAATAGTGATAAAAACCACATGTTATTGTTACAGAGAAATACAGGTGGATCAGTGAAATAGAACTGAAGACCCAGAAATGAATTCAAACAGTTATGGCCACCTGATTTTTGAAAAAGAAGCCAAAACCATCCAGCAATTTCAACAAATGGTGCTGGTTCAAATGGCGGTCAACATGTAGAAGAATGCAAATTGTTCCATTCTTTTTTCCCACATTTTATTAGATATTTTCTTCATTTACATTTCAAATGCTATCCCAAAAGTCCCCTATTCCCACCCACCCCTAGCTCCCCTACCCACCCACTTCCACTTCTTGGCCCTGGTGTTCCCCTGTACTGGGGCATATAAAGTTTGCAAGACCAAGTGGACTCTCTTCCCAATGATGGCCAACTAGGCCATCTTCTGCTACATATGCAGTTAGAGACATGAGCTCTGGGGGTTACTGGTAAGTTCATATTGTTGTTCCTCCTATAGGGTTGCAGACACTTTCAGCTCCTTGGGTACTTTCTCAAGCTTCTCCATTGGGTGCCCTGTGTTCCATCCAATAGCTGACTGTGACCATCCACTTCTGTGTTTGTCAGCCACTGGCATAGCCTCACAAGAGATAACTATATGAGGGTTCTTTCAGCAAAATCTTGCTGGTGTATACAATGGTGTCTGCGTTTGATGGCTGATTATGAGATGGATCCCCAGGTGAGGCAGTCTTTGGATGGTCCATCCTTTCATCTCAGCTCCAAACATTGTCTCTGTAACTCCTTCCATGGGTGTTTTGTTCCCAATTCTAAGAAGGAGCGTAGTGTCCACACTTTGGTCTTCATTCCTTTTGAGTTTCATGTGTTTTGCAAATTGTATCTTGGGTATTATAAGTTTCTGGGCTAATATCCACTCATCAGTGAGTACAAAAATTGATCCATTCTTATCTCCTTGAATAAAGCTGAAGTCTTGTACAGATACAATGAATCTAATAGAAGAGAAAGTAAGGAAGAGCTTGGAAACAGGAGAAAATTTCTTTTTTTTTTTAATTAGATATTTTCTTTATTTACATTTCACATTTTATCCACTTTCCTCATTTCTGCTCTAAAAACATCTAAAAACACCCCTATCCCATCCTTCGTCATCCTGCTCACTAACCCACCCACTCCTGCTTCTCTGTCCTGGCATTCCACTACACTGGGGCCCTTCACAAGACCAAGGGCCTCTCCTCTCATTGATGTCCTTCAAGGCCATCCTTTGCTACATATGTGGCTGGAGCAATGGGTCCCTCTATATGTACTCTTTGGTTGGTGGATTAGTCCCTAGGAGCTCTGGAGTTAAAAAAAAAAAATTGAACAGAACACCAACGGCTTATGCTCTAAGATCAAGAATTGACAGATGGGCCCTCATAAAATTCGACAGCTCCAGTAAGTCAAAGGACACTGTCAATAGAACAAAACAGTAATCAAATAGAGGGTTAATATCCAACTTATACAAAAAACTCAAGAAGTTGGACTCCAGAGAACCAAATAACCCTATTAAAAATGGGGTACAAAGCTAAGCAGAGAATTCTCAACTGAGGAATCTATAATGGCTGAGAAGCACTTAAAGATATGTTCAGTATCCTTAGTCATCAGGGGAATGCAAATCAAAACAACCCTGAGATTCTACCTCATACAGTCAGAATGGCTTAGTTCAAAACTCAGGTGACAGCAGATATTAGCATGGTTGTGGAAAAATGGGAACACTCATTTATTGCTTGTTTGACTGCAACCACTCTGGAAATCAGTCTGAAAGTTCCTCAGAAAATTGGAAATAATTCCAACTGGGGACACAGCTATACCACTCCTGGGCATATATCCAAAAGATGCTCTGACATATAACAAGTCCACATGCCCCACTATATTCATAGCAGCCTTATTTATAATATCCAGAAGCTGGAAACCACCCAGATATCCCTCAACACAGGAATGGATATAGAAAATGTGCAACATTTATACTATAAAGTACTACTTAACTTTTAAAAACAATGATTTTATGAAATTCTCAGGCCAATGGAAGGAAATTGAAAATATTGTCCTGAGTGAGGTAACTCAGTCACAAAAGACCACACATGGTATGTACTCACTGATAAGTGGTTATTAGCCAAAAAGAAGCTCTGAATACCCACCATAAGACTCACAGACCATATGAAGGTGTAGAAGAAAGATTATCACAGCAAAGTGTCAATGCTACATTACTGCTCAGTAGGAGGAAGAGAATAATCTCTGGGAAGTTGAGGGAGAGAGGGATCTTGGAGGGAGAGAGGAAGGGGAGGCAAATGAGAGGGCCAATTTAGATATGGGAGGAGATTTACGAGAAGTATAGATGGTCAGGAATTTGAAACTAGGTGTGTAGATGTGGAGTTGTGGGAATTGGGGTATCCACTTCAAATCCCCAGCCACTAGATTCCCAGGACCCAACAGGATGAACTTTCGTTCAAATACCCTCAAAGGGGGAGATAGAACCTGTATAGACCATATCCAGTGGATAGGCATGTCCCCCAGTTGAGGGATGGGGTCACCCACCTACCTCAAAAATATTAATCTAGAGTTACTCTTGTCAAAAGGAAATGTAGGGACAAAATGAGGATCAAAAACTGAGTGAAAGGCCATCCAGAGACTGCCTCATCTAGGGATCTATTCCATCTTCTGACACCAAACACTATTGCTGATGACAGTAAGTGCTTAGTGACAGGAGCCTGGTATAGCTGTCCCCTGAGAGGTTCTGCCAGAGACAGCCAATACAGATGTGGATGTACACATCCAAACATTGGACTTAACGTGAGGACCCCAATGAAGAAGTTAGTGCAAAGACTGTAGAAGATGAACATTCTTGCTACTTCATAGGAAGAACAACAGTATCAACCAGCCAATCCCCCCAAATCTCCCAGGGACTAAACTACCAACCAAAGAGTACACACATTTGGCACCCATGGCTCCAGCTAGATATGTAGCAGAGGATTGTTTCATCTGACATCACTGGAAGGGGAGCCCTTTGGTCCTGTGGAAGCTTGATGACCCAGGATAGGAGAACCCTAAGCCATTGAGGCAGGAGTGGGTGGGCATAGAGGCAGAGGGGAGGCAGGAGGGGATAGGGGGCTTGTGGAGAGGAAACTGGGAAGGGGAATAACATTTGAAGTATAAATAAATAAAATAATCAAGAAAAAATGGAAAAGGGAAACAGTTACTAGGAATATAGACTGGTGGTTGAAACCATACTATAAATCGTAGAATCATTTTCCACTGGGCATACCTGAAGTGATTCTTTTATTAAACGTACACCAGAAACACCTAGGTTTCAAGCACTACCTGGTAAATGATGTGTTTGTTCTGGAACTGTGAAGTGAACACAATTTAGCAATCACCTTTACTATATATGTCTAAAGCTAAAATGTATACTAAAACAGCATAACCAAAACAGCATATAGCCTGGATTTAACATCTATCATATGACTCATCCTGAGCTAAGAGTTATGTCTTTCATATCTATCATATAACTTACACTTCATTGTATGAATTAATGATTATTGTCCCACAAATTTAGATAGAGACTGGATGTGATTCTAAAATTTCCAGTAAGATTACAAGATAGAACTACCTATAGGTTTAAGGGCATCTTATTTTTGCTCATATTCCATATAAATACTTGGGAAGTTTTTGCCTAAGGAAATCTGAGGAAGAAAATGTAGAATGTCATATTTTTAATCACGCCCCTGTAAAGGTTTGTAAAGGTTATCTGTATATGTAGAAGAGAATGAGAACTGAGAGCTTTCAGAAGTCACCATGGTGAACACATGAAGATTGAGAAGGTCAGAAAGTGTCGGGCTATATAGATACTAGCAGTAAAAGCTCAAAATTAGGAGCCTGGTAAAAGCGAAGTATACCAGAAACACAAATATTTGGAGTCCAGTGCCATACTGAGTTTCCAATTTCCCAAATATTAGCCCAACTCAATCAGTGAATCTCTAGTAATTTTAATTTGGGTAAGATATCAATTTAATTCTTTAAATTCAACCTCTGCCCAATTTCTGAATTAATTGCATACTCATAGAAACTGGTGAAAATGTCAACAAGCTATGTATCATCTCGGAGAAAACAGTTTTTTCTGTGGGCAATAGCTTTCAGGTTGTTGATAAGGACAGTACAGTTCTGAAGCTCTGCTGGAATGCTGTTGCTGCAGATGTGTGTGTCAGCAAACAACTGGGGCATCTCCCGTCAGGAGGCTACCTGAGTCACAGTGCCTACTGGGACAACTGCAGTCCTAGACCTTGGCTTCATGAAGATCTGCTTGTAATGTAATGCTATCCATTTAGGTTTCTATTTTCCACTTGATGACATGCTTTAATCAGTTGATTCAAGACCAAATATGATCTAAGGAGATGTTATAAAATTACATGGTTCCAAAATATGTGTTTGATTTAATCCTTGTGCTCATATGAGAAAACAGAATGGAACATATGTTTATGAGAATGAATAAATATCTCTCCATTTCAAAAACCATAGTAATCAGAGAGAGCTAGGTATAAACATTAACAATTTAACAATATTACATCTATTATTTACATAAATTACAACTTAGAAATGCAATGTATTCTCAGAGTGATATGATGTCATACTTCTCAAAATGAGATACAGAGACATAATTTTAAGGCCCTAAATTTAATCTATAAAATTGATTTAGGAAGCAGATAATAGGACTGGAAAGTAATCTGGGATAAATCCTTGAAAAGCCTGTCCCCAGTGACCAATCTTAGTAAGAAATGCTTCCATTTCCAAAGGTATATCAACTTTCACAAGCCAGACAATTGTCTAAGGACCAAATCTTTAAGTACATCTACTGCTAGTCTTTCAGTTCAAACTATAATGTTCATATAATAAAGGGAACTTTTTTTTTTTACTTTCAACCATTTTCAAACACTAGCAAGGATGTGATTTTGTTGTTTTTGATTGTTGTCAATTTTGTACATTCTTTCCAAGAACATGTAAAAAGCACTGCACTCAAGAGATATTTGATGAATTTGTGACTGACTGCTGTCATGTCACTTCTTCCCATCTGACCTCTGATCTCTGGGTAAAATGGTGAGAGTTAGGAAAGGAAGGAAGGAACAAGTTATATTTGTGAACATAATGGTAACTAGATGTTGTTACACTGGCATACTTAGAACTGCAGACTTTGACCTTTTGGAGATTTAATCAGGGCACTGATTTCCCAGAAGCATCCCATCTGACCTGTAGAAGAATAGAAGTCTTATTTGGTGGTGGTGGTGTGTGTGTGGGGGGGGGCAGGGATAAACTCCAGAAGAGCAGGCCATTCACTACAAAGCTTTTCATTTTTATTTTGCAGGCGCAAAGATGAATTTAACACATGACTCTTTAAGACCCAAAACTTTCAGATAAAAATCAAAGGAATCTCAAGAAACACACATCAAACTCCTTTGGAAAGACCCTCTAATTTCATTTGAGGTAGGTCTCAGTCTGTTTCTCTCCATATCCATGTGAGGAAGAGAATATCTACCCTAAAAAAAAAAATGAATTCCTGGCTTCTCAATCTTAGTATAAATTCTGAGTCTTTTGTTAAGTTTTCATAATTTGACTTCAGAACTATTGCTGAAAGAAATGGGTTTAGCCATCCTGTTACAATTGAAAATGTACCCATATATCTTTAATATATTGCTTTTATTTTTATTGGATACATACTTTTCTATTCTTTATTTCCTGGAATTCAGCAGCATTAAGATAATCTAAATGTAATATGTAGCAATGCATTCTTATCAACTCCTTTCTATAATATCAAAAAGTGATATATACATATAAATATACATATATATATACATATATAAACAAACTACTCTTTTACCACTTCATTTGTTTTTTTTTTTAATTTTTAAGAAAATTATTTTTAATCATTTATTTATTTATTTATTTATTTATTTATTTATTTATTTACAGTCCAGAATTTATCCCACTTCTGGTTGGTCTACTTTCAGACTGTTCTGTTCCACATCCCACACATCTTCCCTGCTCCCCTTTCCCAGTCTCCAAGAGGATTTCCCACCCCTACTCTCACCCCACCAGACCTCCTCACTCCCTGGAGCCCCAAGTCTCTCGAAGGTTAGGTTGCATCTTCTCTGATTGTGTCCAGACCTGCCAGCCCTCTCCTGTATATGTGTTGGGGACCTCATGTCAGTTGGTGTATGCTGCCTGGTTGGTGGCTCAGTGTCTGAGAAATCTCAGGGGTCCAGGTTAATTGAAACTGCTGGCCCTCCTACAGAATCACCCTCCTCCTCAGCTTCTTCCAGCTTTTGCCATAATTCGATCACAGGGGTCACCAGCCTCTGTCTAATGGTTTCCTGTAAATATCTGCATCTGAATCTTTCAGCTGCTTATTGGGTCTCTTGGAGGGCAATGATGATTAGCCACTGTTTGTAAGCACAGCATAGCATCAGTACTAGTGATAGGCATTAGAGCCTCCCCGTGAGCTGGACCCCAATTTAGGCCTGCCACTGGACATTCTTTTCCTTGAGCTCTTCTCCATTTTAGCCCCTGCATTTCTTTCAGACAGAAACAATTCAGAGTCAGTTTTTGACTGAGGGATGGCAACCCCATCCCTCACTTGATACTCTTTCTACTAGAGGTGGATTCCACAAGTCCCCTCTCCCCACTTTAGGGCATTTCATCTCAAGACTCAAAGATTCCTGAGAATCTCTCACTTACCAGGTCTCTGGTACATTGTAGAGGGTCCCCCTACCTCTGACTTCCTGAGGTTGTCTGTTTAAACTCTTTCTGTTGGTCCTCAGGGCTTCAGTCCTGTTCTGCCCACCCAATACCTGATCATGTTCCCCTCTTCACCTCCCTGTCAGGTTTCCTACCCAGCTCCCTCACTCACTCACCTGTACTGTCATTGTTCTCTTCTCTCTCCCAAGTCATCGGACTGAGGCATCCTCACTTGGGCCCTTTGGCTTGTTAGCCTTTTTGAGTTCTATGGATTGTATCCTGGGTATATTCTGTACCTTTTTGGCTAATATCCACTATTTGTGAGTACATACCATGCATGTCCTTTTGGGTCTGAGTCATCTCACTCAGGATGATATTTTCTAGTTCCATCCATTTGCCTGCAAATCTCAGGATGTCTTTGTCCTTAATAGCTAATTAGTATTCCATTGTGTAAATGCACCACATTTTCTGTATTCATTCTTCTGTTGTAGGACATCTGAGTTGTTTCCAGCTTCTGGCTACCACAAATAAGGCTGTCATGAACATAGTGTAACACACATGCCCCTGTAGCATATTGGGGAATGAATCTTTTGGGTATATGCCCAAGAGTAGTATAGCTGGGTCTTCAGGTAGATCTATTTACAATTTTGTAAGGAACCTTCAAACTGATTTCCAGAGTGTTTTTTCCACTTTGCAATCCCACCAGTGATGGAAGAGTGTTCCTCTTTCCCCACTTCCTTGCCTGAATCTGCTGTCAACCTGTGTTTCTGATATTAGCCTTTCTGATTGATGTAAGGTAAAATCTCAGGGTCATTTTGATTTGCATTTCCCTGATAACTAAAGACTTTGAACATTTCTTTAAGTGCTTTTCAGACACTTTAGATTTCTCTTTTGCGAATTCTCTAGTTCTATAACCCATTTTTTTTTTAAATTGGGTTGTTTTGTTCCTACATTGTTAGCTCTTAGATTTTGGATTCCATCCTGAGTAGTATCACTTACATATTTTAACTTACTTGATGATGGAACTGTATGTTTCACACTGGAAAATACAGTATTCTGTAGCTTTCCAGCAGCCATGAATGAACAGAGTTATCTGAAAGCAGGGCTGGAAATGAAAAAGTATGGGGACTACAGAAGCAAGAGAAGGATGGAACCAAGGCAAAAGTTTCTGATCATGGCTCAAAGTTTAATATTCAGCACTGTATTTATATACAGAGAGCCCACAGACCCCATCCTTTGTTTTAGCTGGATTATGTTGCAAAGCAAGCTCAGGGGTCAGTCCAGTCCTGTAGGAAATTGCAGATGTAGCAAGGCAAAAGAGTCCAACTAGGTTATTAAAGTCCAGCTGTGGCAAACACTTAAGGTCTAGTTCCCTGCTCAAGGCTGGGGGAAGGGCCCAGTATTCAATTTCTCATGAATACTATAGTTAGAAGTTATTATGTAAATATGTAGTAGGATGTTTCTGAAACTCTGATTTTTAACCTGTCAAACAGTCTTAATTTATTGATGTTACACTAAAATTTTCTTGTAATGATATGATGATTTTATAACACAATGTCAAACTATTTCTTAAAACTTTCCCTTAAATCTATCCTCAGTTTTATAATTTTACACAGTTACTTCACATATCCTTAGCATATAGAAATGCATGCAACGCCTAGAACTATCTCTTTGAAATATTCCTGTGTGTTGAAACTTTGTTTTTTATTTTTTTGTATTTTTTCTGTTTTTTGTTTTTTGTTTTTTGAGACAGGATTTCTCTGTATAGCCCTGGCTGTCCTGGACTCATTCTGTAGACCAGGCTGGCCTTGAACTCAGAAATCCACCTGCCTCTGCCTCTCAAGTGCTGGGATTAAAGATGTGTGCCAACATCACCTGGCTTGTGTTGAAACTTTGTATGTAATGTCCTTTCCATGGAAGGATCTTTTCTCCATGTCATCCCTTTCAATTCCTCATGATACCATTGTTCAACTCAGCTAAATCATAACTGAGTTGGATTTCTACAGGCACCAGCATTCACCACCACAATAAAAGTTTCCCAGCATGGTTAAGAAAAAGATGTCGCCTGGTGGTGGTGGCGCATGCCTTTAATCCCAGCACTTGGGAGGCAGAGGCAGGCAGATTTCTGAGTTCGAGGCCAGCCTGGTCTACAAAGTGAGTTCCAGGACAGCCAGGGCTATACAGAGAAACTCTGTCTAGAGAAAACCACAAAAAAAAGAAAGAAAAGAAAAAGATGTCACTAGTAGACATAGGTCTAATAACTCTTCCATGCAACTTCTGTTCAGTCATATCCTCATTCTAACTTTGGGTCATAGTATCAACCACCATAGATGCTTGATTTTGGAAATTGAGGGGGTCATTTACTCATAACACTTTGCTTACCATGATGCCTAAATTTGTCTAATGATTTTTAGAAAAAAAAAATCAGTGTATGCTACAAAAGCTATCTTGGATCTATTAATTCATTTTCAAGTATGATTGTTGACCTACTTGAACTCAAATAATATCTTAAATATGATGGTAAAAAAAATGGACCCACTTTGATGAGAAACAATAGAATCAATAGATTCAATAAGGGACTATTTCTAAGAATTACTTAAATTAAATAATGGTATATAGGTCTTGTTAGGAACTTAATGACTTGCAGTTGTTATTCTATTCAGTAACAGTAGTATACATAGAGTCATTTTGAGGAAAAAGGTAATATACTGGCAAAGATTTTTTTCAACAGTTCATTAAACCGGTGATAAACTTAAGAATGCATTAGAGACAATTCTTACTTTCCATGTTAAAACCTTGTCCATGTCAGCAGAGGTTTAAAAGTCGTCTTATTAGTTATACTTTCACATCTCTTTATAGATCACACCCTTTCAGATGCTGCTTTATGTAATTCGGGAGATTACTGAGAGCCAAAGTAGAATTTTCCCCTCGAAAGCTATAGTGACAAATGGCTTCCAAGGGAGCTCATACTATTAAGGATCAAATTATGGTCCCTGGAAAGAAATGTCAAAGTCCTAACCTCTGCTTCTTATTAATGTATCTTTACAGTTCTATTTCAGATAAAGTCACATGAACATGAGTTTACTAAGATAATGTTCATTTCAATACAACTGATAGGTATTCTCATAAAAAATAGATTAACATTGAATCTCATGTACAATGAAAATATAACATAGCAGATTCAACTGAGATTGAAGTGAAGTTGCCATGATATGAAGAACCCATGAAAACACTTAAACTTGGATGAAACAAGTAAAAATCATTGCTAGAATTAACCGAAATATTGTGGCCTTTCTCAAACATTTCCCAGAACTGTGGCTAAGTAAGTTTCTGTAAGTTACATTTTAGATCTCTGGTTACCCTACTATGTGACTGTTCATAGGAGAAAGAAAGCCCAATGTTTAGAGGGTGAACAAGCAATATAGTTTCATTTCCTGACACTGTAGTCTTCCAGGAATGTGATTTCTCCTATAAATGTCTATATTTTTATCCATATATTGTCTAGAGTCTATTGCATGAGTGGTTGTAAAAGCTATGTAACTTTCATAGTGTATGTATAACATCTAAGGAGATTTCTAATACTATGATTAAAATATCTTAATATATACACAAGAATAAACTATAAAATGAAATAAGGCTCCTAGAACATCCTGTAGATTTATTTTTTTGAAGTTCATTGGTACTGTTTTCGATATGTAAGGAATAGAGTTTCTCATTGCATTTAGTTCTTCAAAATTGCTTCAACATGGATTTCCATTCTTCTTCTTTTATTTTGGCTAGAAATCAAGCTTTCCTTGGTCTCTTTTTTTTTTTTTTTTTTTTTTTTTTTTTTGCTTTCACTTCCTTTCTCTTCATTCCTACATTCTTAAGTTATTTTTATAGGCTTCCTTCTACACAACAAGAAAGAGAACACTTCAAATGAGTCAGCCTCTAACCCTGACTTTTTATTCATCTTGGACTCTACAGGTGTGTCTGTATTTGCTAATCACTCCTATTGGGCTGCTTTTAAATTTCTTTTGAACATAGTTGAAATTTACCACAGTGATTTCTAAATCTGAGATAATTTATGAAGCTGGGAAATGTAAAAATCTGCCTTCCTTATAATCCACTTATAAGGCCCCAAATTAATCATACTATCTTGAAATTTTCATAATATTGATGCCAAAAGAAGTATTTCATTTACATTTGTGCAGTGCATTTATACATTTAACATCCTTAATACTTGTTCAGAATTTTTTTCTAAATGTGAGGTTAGTTTCTTTCCATTATAAATCACAAATGAGAGAAAAGCACCGGGGCAGCTGGGGTGCAGGGTCTGCTGACACTCGCCAGCTACCCACAACACCCGCCACAGGATCTTAAGACTTCTGGTGAGTGGAGCACAGCTTCTGCTCCAACCCAATTGCGCGGGACCTGAGACTGCATTAGTTAGGGAAGCAGAAACCGGCCTGAGTAGGGCCACAGGACTCATCCGGCCAGATCAGCACCGGGGTAGCCGGAGCGCAGGGTTGCCTGACACCCGCCAGCTACCCACGACCCCCACCGCAGGATTTGGGGACTGCTGGTGAGTGGAACACAGCTTCTGCTCCAGTCCAATCACGCGGGACCTGAGACTGCTCTGGTTGGGGAGAGAGAAATCCGGCCTACATAGGGCCACAACCCTCTTCCGGTCAGAAAAGCACCGGGGCAGCTGGGGCGCAGGGTCTGCTGACACTCACCAGCTACCCACAACACCCACCACAGGATCTTAAGACTTCTGGAGAGTGGAACACAGCTTCTGCTCCAATCCAATTGCACGCGGGACCAGAGACTGCATTAGTTAGGGAAGCAGAAAAACGGCCTGAGTAGGACCACAGGCCTCTTCCAGCTGGACCAGCACCGGGGTACCATCAGCTACCCACAACCCCCACCGCAGGATTTAGAGACTGCTGGTGAGTGGAACACAGCTTCTGCTCCAATCTTTAAACAGTGACAACGATAACAACTAACCCCAGAGATTACCAGATGGCAAAAGGTAAACGTAATAATCTTACTAACAGAAACCAAGACCACTCACCATCATCAGAACCCAGCACCCCCACTTCGCCCAGTCCAGGGCACCCCAACACACCGGAAAAGCTAGACACGGATTTAAAAGCATATCTCCTGATGATGATAGAGGACTTCAAGAAGGACTTTAATAACACACTTAAAGAAATGCAGGAGAACACTGCTAAACAGGCAGAAGACAATAAAGAGGAAGCACAAAAATCCCTTAAAGAATTGCAGGAGAACACTGCTAAAGAGTTACAAATCCTTAAAGAAAAACACGATAACATAATCAAACAGGTAGAAGTCCTTACAGAAAAACAGGAAAACACATCCAAACAGATGATGGAAATGAACAAAACCATACTAGACCTAAAAAGGGAAGTAGACACAATAAAGAAAACCCAAAATGAGGCAACACTGGAGATAGAAACCCTAGGAAAGAAATCTGGAACCATAGATACGAGCATCAGCAACAGAATACAAGAGATGGAAGAGAGAATCTCAGGTGCAGAAGATTCCATAGAGAACATTGGCACAACAATCAAGGAAAATGTAAAATGCAAAAAGATCCTAACTCAAAACATCCAAGAAATACAGGACACAATGAGAAGACCAAACCTACAGATAATAGGAGTGGATGAGAATGAAGATTTTCAACTCAAAGGACCAGCAAACATCTTCAACAAAATTATAGAAGAAAACTTCCCAAATCTAAAGAAAGAGATGCCCATGAACATACAAGAAGCCTACAGAACTCCAAATAGACTGGACCAGAAAAGAAATACCTCCCGACACATAATAATCAGAGCAACAAATGCTCTAAATAAAGATAGAATACTAAAAGCAGTAAGAGAAAAAGGCCAAGTAACATATAAAGGCAAGCCTATCAGAATTACACCAGATTTTTCACCAGAGACTATGAAAGCCAGAAGATCCTGGACGGATGTTATACGGACACTAAAAGAACACAAATTCCAGCCCAGTCTACTATACCAAGCCAAACTCTCAATTAACATAGATGGAGAAACCAAAGTATTCCACGACAAAACCAAATTCACACATTATCTCTCCACGAATCCAGCCCTTCAAAGGATAATAACAGAAAAAAACCAATACAAAGACAGGAACCACGCCCTAGAAACAACAAGAAGGTAATCCCTCAACAAACCTAAAAGAAGACAGCCACAAGAACAAAATGCCAACTTTAACAACAAAAATAACAGGAAACAACAATTACTTTTCCTTAATATCTCTTAATATCAATGGACTCAACTCCCCGATAAAAAGACATAGACTAACAAACTGGCTACACAAACAAGACCCAACATTTTGCTGCTTACAGGAAACTCATCTCAGAGAAAAGGATAGACACTACCTCAGAATGAAAGGCTGGAAAACAATTTTCCAAGCAAATGGCATGAAGAAACAAGCTGGAGTAGCCATTCTAATATCTGATAGGATTGACTTCCAACCCAAAGTCATTAAAAAAGACAGGGAGGGATACTTCATACTCATCAAAGGTAAAATCCTCCAAGAGGAACTATCAATCCTGAATATCTATGCTCCAAATACAAAGGCAGCCACATTCATTAAAGAAACTTTAGTAAAGCTCAAAGCACACATTGCACCTCATACAATAATAGTGGGAGACTTCAACACACCACTTTCACCAATGGACAGATCATGGAAACAGAAACTAAACAGGGACACAGTGAAACTAAGAGAAATTATGAATCAAATGGATCTGGCAGATATCTACAGAACATTCTATCCTAAAACAAAAGGATATACCTTCTTCTCAGCACCTCATGGTACCTTCTCCAAAATTGACCACATAATTGGTCACAAAGCAGGCCTCAACATATATAAAAATATTGAAATTGTCCCATGCATCCTATCAGATCACCATGGACTAAGGCTGATCTTCAATAACAAAATAAATAATAGAAAGCCAACCTTCACGTGGAAACTGAACAACACTCTGCTCAATGATACCTTGGTCAAGGAAGGAATAAAGAAAGAAATTAAGGACTTTTTAGAGTTCAATGAAAATGAAGCCACAACATACCCAAACTTATGGGACGCAATGAAAGCATTTCTAAGAGGAAAACTCATAGCTCTGAGTGCCTCCAAAAGGAAACTAGAGAGAGCACACATTAGCAGCTTGACAACACACCTAAAAGCACTAGAACAAAGGAAGCAAATTCACCCAAGAGGAGTAGATGGCAGGAAATAATCAAACTCAGGGGTGAAATCAACCAAGTGGAAACAAGAAAAACTATTCAAAGAATCAACCAATCAAGGAGCTGGTTCTTTGAGAAAATCAACAAGATAGATAAACCCTTAGCCAGACTCACTAGAGGGCACAGGGAAAGCATCCTAATTAACAAAATCAGAAATGAAAAAGGAGACATAACAACAGATCCTGAAGACATCCAAAACACCATCAGATCCTTCTACCAAAGGCTATACTCAACAAAACTGGAGAACCTGGATGAAATGGAGAAGTTCCTAGACAGATACCAGGTACCAAAGTTGAATCAAGATCAGGTTAATGATCTAAACAGCCCTATATCCCCCAAAGAAATAGAAGCAGTCATTAATAGTCTCCCAACTAAAAAAAGCCCAGGACCAGATGGGTTTAGTGCAGAGTTCTATCAGACCTTCAAAGAAGATCTAATCCCAGTTCTTCACAAACTATTCCACAAAATAGAAACAGAAGGTACTCTACCCAACTCATTCTATGAAGCCACAATTACTCTGATACCTAAACCACAAAAAGACCCAACAAAGATAGAAAACTTCAGACCAATATCCCTTATGAATATTGATGCAAAAATCCTCAATAAAGTTCTTGCTAACCGAATCCAAGAACACATCAAAACAATCATCCATCCTGACCAAGTAGGTTTCATCCCAGGGATGCAGGGATGGTTCAATATACGGAAATCCATCAACGTAATCCAGTATATAAACAAACTCAAAGACAAAAACCACATGGTCATCTCCTTAGATGCGGAAAAAGCATTTGACAAGATCCAACACCCATTCATGATAAAAGTCTTGGAAAGATCAGGAATTCAAGGCCCATACCTAAACATGATAAAAGCAATCTACAGCAAACCAGTAGCCAACATCAAAGTAAATGGTGAGAAGCTTGAAGCAATCCCTCTAAAATCAGGGACTAGACAAGGCTGTCCACTTTCTCCATACCTATTCAACATTGTACTTGAAGTCCTAGCCAGAGCAATTCGACAACAAAAGGAGATCAAAGGATACAAATTGGAAAAGATGAAGTCAAAATATCACTTTTTGCAGATGATATGATAGTATATATAAGTGACCCTAAAAATTCCACCAGAGAACTCCTAAGCCTGATAAACAGCTTCGGTGAAGTAGCTGGATATAAAATTAACTCAACAAATCAATGGCCTTTCTCTACACAAAGAATAAACAGGCTGAGAAAGAAATTAGGGAAACAACACCCTTCTCAATAGTCACAAATAATATAAAATATCTTGGCGTGACTCTAACTAAGGAAGTGAAAGATCTGTATAATAAAAACTTCAAGTCTCTGAAGAAAGAAATTCTAGAAGATCTCAGAAGATGGAAAGATCTCCCATGCTCATGGATTGGCAGGATCAACATTGTAAAAATGGCTATCTTGCCAAAAGCAAACTACAGATTCAATGCAATCCCCATCAAAATTCCAAATCAATTCTTCAACGAATTAGAAAGTGCAATCTGCAAATACATCTGGAATAACAAAAAAACTAGGATAGCAAAAACTCTCCTCAAGGATAAAAGAACCTCTGGTGGAATCACCATGCCGGACCTAAAGCTCTACTACAGAGCAATTGTGATAAAAACTGCATGGTACTGGTATAGTGACAGACAAATAGACCAATGGAATAGAATTGAAGACCCAGAAATGAACCCACACACCTATGGTCACTTGATCTTCGACAAGGGAGCTAAAAACATCCAGTGGAAGAAAGACAGCATTTTCAACAAATGGTGCTGGCACAACTGGTTGTTAACATGTAGAAGAACGCAAATCGATCCATTCCTATCTCCTTGTACTAAGGTCAAGTCTAAGTGGATCAAGGAACTTCACATAAAACCAGAGACACTGAAACTTATAGAGGAGAAAGTGGAGAAAAGCCTTGAAGATATGGGCACAGGGGAAAAATTCCTGAATAGAACAGTAATGGCTTGTGCTGTAAGATCGAGAATTGACAAGTGGGACCTCATCAAACTACAAAGCTTCTGCAAGACTAAAGACACCATCAATAAGACAAAAAAAACCACCAACAGATTGGGAAAGGATCTTCACCTATCCTAAATCAGATAAGGGACTAATATCCAATATATATAAAGAACTCAAGAGGGTGGACTCCAGAAAGTCAAATAACCCCATTAAAAAATGGGGCTCAGAACTGAACAAAGAATTCTCACCTGAGGAATACCGAATGGCAGAGAACACCTGAAAAAATGTTCAACATCCTTAATCATCAGGGAAATGCAAATCAATAAAACCCTGAGATTCCACCTCACACCAGTCAGAATGGCTAAGATCAAAAATTCAGGTGACAGCAGATGCTGGCGAGGATGTGGAGAAAGAGGAACACTCCTCCATTGTTGGTGGGATTGCAAGCTTGTACAACCACTCTGGAAATCAGTCTGGCGGTTCCTCAGAAAATTGGACATAGTACTACCGGAGGATCCAGCAATACCTCTCCTGGGCATATATCCAGAAGATGTCCCAACCGGTAAAAAGGACACATGCTCCACTATGTTCATAGCAGCCCTATTTATAATAGCCAGAAGCTGGAAAGAACCCAGATGTCCCTCAACAGAGGAATGGATACAGAAATTATGGTACATTTACACAATGGAGTACTACTCGGCTATTAAAAAGAATGAATTTATGAAATTCCTAGCCAAATGGATGGACCTGGAGGGCATCATCTTGAGTGAAGTAACACAATCACAAAAGAACTCACACAATATGTATTCACTGATAAGTGGATATTAGCCCAAAACTTAGGATACCCAAGATATAAGATACAATTTGCTAAACGCATGAAACTCAAGAAGAATGAAGACCAAAGTGTGGACACTGTGCCCCTTCTTAGAATTGGGAACAAAACACCCAGGGAAGGAGTTACAGAGACAAAGTTCGTAGCTGTGATGAAAGGATGGACCATTTAGAGACTGCTGTATCCAGGGATTCATCCCATAATCAGCTTCTAAACGCTGACACCATTGCATACACTAGCAATATTTTGCTGAAAGGACCCAAATATAGCTGTCTCTTGTGAGATGATGCCGGAGCCTAGCAAACACAGGAGTGGATGTTCACAGTCAGCTATTGGATGTATCACAGGGCTCCCAATGGAGAAGCTAGAGAAAGTAACCAAGGAGCTAAAGGGATCTGCAACCCTATGTTGGAACAACATGATGTACTAACCAGAACCCCGGAGCTCCTGTCTCTAGTGGCATATGTATGGAAAGATGGCCTAGTCGGCCATCAATGGAAAGAGAGGCCCATTGGACTTGCAAACTTTATATGCCCCAATAGAGGGGAATGCCAGGGCCAAAAGAATGGGAATGGGTGGGTAGGGAAGTGGGGGGCGCTATGGGGGACTTTTGGGATAGCATTGGAAATGTAATTGAGGAAAATATGTAATAAAAATATTAAAAATTTAAAAAAAAATCCATCTCTTTTAAAATCCAGTCTTTTTACAATTAAAAGTCTCTTAATTTTGGGCTCCACTAAAATAGTTCCTTCCTTCAAGAGGGAAAATATCAGGGCACAGTCACAATCAAAAGCAAAAGTCAATCTCCAACCATCCAATGTCTGCGATCCGACTAACGATCTTATGGGCTCTTCCAAGGGCTTGGGTCACTTCTCCAGCCATGTCCTTTGTAGCACACACGTCGTCCTCTAGGCTCCAGATGCCTGTACTCCACTGCTGCTACTGCTCTTGGTGGTCATCTCATGGTACTGGCATCTCCAAAACACTGCCTGACCCCTTTAGTTCTGGGCCATCAATTGCAACTGAGGCTGCACCTTCACCAATGGCCTTCCATGGACTCTCACAGTGCTGAGCCTCAGCTGCCCTGCGTGACCCCTTCATGCCTTCAAAACCAGTACCCCCTGGGTGACCCTTACACATCACCAAGTCCCGCTGCAGCAGCAGTACAACCTTGGCTATCTCTGGTACACAGCCTCTTTGTGCTTTCAGAAAACACTTCCCAGAAGATGTCACCTCAATGATGCTGGTCTCTTCTTAATCACAGCTAATTTTTTAGCTCCAGCTAACCAACATCAATAGTCCCAGTAATGCTAAGTTTTTGCTTTAGTAGTTCTGGTATCTTGTTAATCACAGCTGATTCGTCAGCCCAGCCAACCAGAACTACAGAATCTTCACAATCAAAACAGCAATGGCCCTGAAAAACTCTTTAATTTTCCCTCTGAAATTTCACAAGCCAGACCTCCATCTTCTGCACTGTTCTCAACATTATCTTCCAAGCTCCTACACAACATCTGACAGAGCTCTTAACAACAAATTTAGATCTTCTGGAGCATCTCCCCATCCATGGACTCTGATATGTCCTAAAAATTGACCCAACCCCTAGCTTATCTCCCTTCTTTTTCCCTTGCTCACTATACAGATGATACCCTCCCCTTGCCTCCCCTCCCCATTCCACCTTCTACCCTGCTCCCTCCTTCCGTCGACCTCCAGTATCTATTTTATTTTCTCTTCTGAGAAAGACTTAACCATCCTCACTTGATATTTGGCTTCTTTGGGTCTGTTGGCTATAGCTTGGGTATCTTGTATTTTATGGCTAATATCCAATTATCAGTGAATACATACCATGTATGTCTTTTGGGTATGGGTTACCTCACTCAGTATGATATTGTCTAGTTCCATCCATTTGCCTGTGAAATTCATGATGTCCTTAATTTTAATGGCTAAATTGTATTTCATTATATAGATATACCACATTTTCTATATTCATTCTTCAGTTGAAAGACATCTAGGTTGTTTCCAGTTACTGGCTATTATGAATAAAGCAGAGGTCTATGTTCATTCATAGAAATGAACATAGGTGTGCAAGTGTCCTTGTAGTATGATGGAGCATCTTTTCAGTATATGCTCGCACGTGGTATAGCTGGGTCTTGAGGTAGAACTATTCATAAACTTCTAAGAAACTGCCAATTTAATTTTCAGAGTGGGTTAACAAGTTTACACTCCCACGAGCAGGAAAGGAATTTTTCCCTTGCCCTGCAACCTTGCCAGCATGTGCTGTCCTTTGAATTTTTAATTTTAGCAATTCTGATGGCTATAAGGTACAATCTCAAAGTTGTTTTGATTTGAATTTCCCTGATGACTAAGGACATTGAAAAGTGCTTCTTGACCACTCTAAATTCCTCGATTAAGAATTCTCTGTTTAGTTTTTTTTTGTTGTTGTTGTTGTTGTTGTTGTTGTTGTTTTGTTTTGTTTTGTTTTGTTTTGTTTTGTTTTGTTTTGTTTTGTTTTGTTTTGTTTTGTTTTGCAAGACCAAGGGGCCTCTCTTCCCAATGATGGCCGACTAGGCCATATTCTGTTACATATGCAACTAGAGACACGAGCTCTGGGGGTACTGATTACTTTATATTGTTGTTCCACCTATAGGGTTGCAGACCCCTTCAGTTCCTTGGGTACTTTCTCTAGCTCCTCCATTGGGGGCCCTGTGTTCCATCCTATAGATGACTGTGAGCATCCACTCTGTATTTGCTAGGCACTGGCTTAGCCTCACAAGAGAGAGCTATATCAGGGTCCTTTCAACAAAATCTGGCTGGCATATGCAATAGTGTCTGCATTTGGTGGCTGATTATGGGATGGCCCCCCAGGTGGGGCAGTCTCTGGATGGTCCATCCTTTCATCTTAGCTCCCAACTTTCTCTCTGTAACTCCTTCCATGGATATTTTGTTCCCTATTCTAGGGAGGAATGAAGTATCCACACGTTGGTCTTCCTTCTTCTTGATTTTCTTGTGTTTTGCAAATTGTATCTTGGATATTCTAGGTTTCTTGGCTAATATCCACTTATCAGTGAATACATATCAAGTGACTTCTTTTGTGATTAGGTTACCTTACTCAGGGTGATATCCTCCAGATACATCCATTTGCCTAAGAATTTCATAAATTCATTGTTTTTAATAGCTGAGTAGTACTCCATTGTGTTAATGTACCACATTTTCTGTATCTGTTCCTCTGTTGAGGGACATCTGGATTCAGGTTATCATCCCAAAAAGGTAGATGTATAGGATAATATAAAAATAGAAGAGTTAAAGATATGAGAAAGTTAAAAAGGCATTATTCTGTCTTTAATAAACATAAACAATCTAACATAGGTAAGAAGGGAGAAAATTTAAAAACTGATTAGGTAGCTTTGACAGACTGTAAAATACCAATCTTTTTGACCGCAGATGCAAGGGAGCTATCAGCAGAACCTGTCTCATGACAGTGTTATCTGCTTGAGATGGGAATCTGGGCTCAGATTTTCCATCACGTTTCTCTAGTGGATAGAAAAGCTCTGAAAACAGTCAAATTTTAAAAGAAAATATAAGAAGCTTAGGTCCAAGGGAATAAAATTCCTACTACTGCTGACCCAAGAAAATAGTAAATCAGATTTTCTTTTAAGAATTTCCAGTAAAAACAAATTTTGATTTCTTTCCAAAAAAAAAAAAAAAAAGAATTCTCTGTTTAGCTCTGTATCCCACTTTTAAATTGGGCTATTTGGATTATAGATGTCTAATTTCTTGAGTTCTTTATATATTTTGGATATTAGCATTGGCAAAGATAAAGTAGATTTTGAGGGAATGTCCATTCAATGACTGCAACCAAACTGAGACCCACCCAATGTTCAAGAACCAATCCCTAACAGTATCAATGATACTGCATATGCTGGTAGACAGGAACCTAGCAAGACCGCTCTCAGAGAGGATCTATGTAAAATCCTATGGAAAGAGATGCAAAGACTCACACCCAGCATATGGAGGCCAGGCATTCTTAAGGAATACTTTGGAGAAAGACTGAGGGACACAAAGGTGACAGGGAATTCACAGGAAGACCAGCACAGTCAAGTAACCTGAAATCTTGGCATCTCTCAGAGACTGAATCACCAACTAAATAGTGAGCATGGGCTGGACCTTGGCCCCTGTATATATGTAACAGATGAGCAGCTTGGTCATCATTCGGGTTCTCAAAACATCCTGAGCCTGTTACCAACCTGCCTGCCAGTGGACCCCACACCCCTAAATAGCCTTATCTGGCCTCAGTGGGAGAGTATATTCCCAGCGAAGCAAAAACTTGTGTTGGGTGCAGGGAGGTGATGGGATCAGGAGGTAGTGTGGGAGGCTAGCAGGTAGAAGGGGGATTTGGGGATTTGATTTCCGTAGGTGAGCTTCTTTTGCTTATGAAAATGGTGGGAAGACTTCCATGAGGGGGTACTGGGAGGATAACAAAGGCTGATATTGTGTTGTACAGTGAATAAATGAAATTATTTTTAAAAATGAAAGCTTGAAAGCAAAAGAGGGACTGGGAAAACAAAGGAAATTACTAGAAGAGTCAAGCAGAGAAGATCAAAGGGAATAGAACATAATATACTTGAAAGAAATTGTATTTTTGATACAAAGTATAGGTAAAATGAACATACTGCAATAAGAATAAGGACATATTTAAATAAATGGAACAAGAGAAAACAAACTACCATTACTCTGTGACTCTGGCTTCTCTGTAAATGTCAATATGAGAACCCATGCAAATAATGAATGCTCAAAACTCAACTCCTAGATTTTTACCACAGTACATACAAGGGAGACAGACTGTCAATTTAAAGTCCTGTAAAGTACTATGTGGGGCAGTGAATTGTGTTGCAGCAGGCTTTTTAATTTTAATATGCACTAAAAATCAAAGAGAATTGATATAAATGTTCTGTCTGTGTGATAGCATGTGAATTGTTGTGTGTGTGCATGTAAAACATGTCAAATACTCTTAAAATCCATTACTTATTGTCAGGAATTCCCTTCAGTAGTAAGAGAGACAGAATATAAATAATGTTCAGAGAAAATTGGAAATCATCCTAAGCTATCTGTATATGATGTATACATATGCACTATTTTGACCATAAAGGTCAGTAAATGTCAGTGGCATTGAAGCTAGATCCAGAAAGAGCTCTAACATTTATATATAACTTAGGACTCACTAAACAATAGAACATTATGAGTCTGAATGTAGCTGTGGCTGCAAATAGCACATGATTTTTTTTCTGTATAAATGGCTTTATTGGTAGAAGGGAAGAAAAATGAAGTCCAGGAAAGGGGTAAAGTCAGATGAGTAGACATGTAGACAGGTAGACAGACAAGAGAAGAGGCATAAAGTAAGAGAAAGGAGGGACAGAAAATTACAGGATTGGGGAGTGGAAAACCAGTGGGAACTGATGAGAACAAAGAGAGAGAGCTGGGTGGTAGGCAGTTCTTTTTTTTTAAATATTTTTTATTACATATTTTCCTCAATTACATTTCCAGTGCTATCCCAAAAGTCTCCCATACCCTCCCCCCCATTTCCCTACCCACCCATTCCCATTTTTTTGGCCCTGGCATTCCCATGTACTGGGGCATAAAAAGTTTATGTGTCCAATGGGACTCTCTTTCCAGTGATGGCCAACTAGGCCATCTTTTGATACATATGCAGCTAGAGTCAAGAGCTCCAGGGTACTGGTTAGTTCATAATGTTGTTCCACCTACAGGGATGCAGATCCCTTTAGCTCCTTGGGTACTTTCTCTAGCTCATCCATTGGGAGCCCTGTGATCCATCCAATACCTGACTATGAGCATCCACTTCTGTGTTTGTTAGGCCCCAGCATAGTCTCACAAGAAACAGCTATATCAGGGTCCTTTCAGCAAAATCTTGCTAGTATATGCAATGGTGTCAGCGTTTGGAAGCTGATTATGGGGTGGATCCCTGGATAAGGCAGTCTCTAGATGGTCCATCCTTTCGTCACAGCTCCAAACTTTGTCTCTGTAACTCTTTCCATGGGTTTTTTGTTCCCAATTCTAAGGAGGGGCACAGTGTCTACACTTTGATCTTCATTCTTCAAGAGTTTCATGCATTTAGCAAATTGTATCTTATATCTTGGGTATCCTAAGTTTTGGGCTAATATCCACTTATCAGTGAGTACATATTGTGTGAGTTCCTTTGTGATTGTGTTACCTCACTCAGGATGATGCCCTCCAGGTCTATCCATTTGCCTAGGAATTTCATAAATTCATTCTTTTTAATAGCTGAGTAGTACTCCATTGTGTAAATGTACCACATTTGCTGTATCCATTCCTCTGTTGAGGGGCATCTGGGATCTTTTCTGCTTCTGGCTATTATAAATAAGGCTGCTATGAACATAGTGGAGCATGTGTCCTTCTTACTGGTTGGGACATCTTCTGGATATATGCCTAGGAGAGGTATCCCTGGATCCTCCGGTAGTACTAAGTCCAATTTTCTAAGGAACCGCCAGACTGATTTCCAGAGTGGTTGTACAAGCTTGCATCCCACCAACAATGAAGGAGTGTTCCTCTTTCTCCACATCCTCACCAGCATCTGCTGTCACCTGAATTTTTGATCTTAGCCATTCTGACTGGTGTGAGGTTGAATCTCAGGGTTTTTTTGATTTGCATTTCCCTGATGATTAAGGATGTTGAACATTTTTTCAGGTGCTTGTCTGCCATTCGGTATTCCTCAGGTGAGAATTCTTTGTTCAGTTCTGAGACCCATTTTTTAATGGGGTTATTTGATTTTCTGGAGTACACCTTCTTGAGTTCTTTATGTATATTGGATATTAGTCCACTTTCTGATTTAGGATAGGTAAAGATCCTTTCCCAATCTGTTGGTGGTCTTTTTGTCTTATTGACAGTGTCTTTTGCCTTGCAGAAGCTTTGCAGTTTCATGAGGTCCCATTTGTCAATTCTTGATCTTACAGCGCAAGCCATTGCTGTTCTATTCAGGAATTTTTCCCCTGTGCCCATATCTTCAAGGCTTTTCCCCACATTCTCCTCTATAAGTTTCAGTGTCTCTGGTTTTATGTGAAGTTCCTTGATCCACTTAGATTTTACCCTAGTACAAGGAGATAGGATAAGAATCGAATCACATTCTTTTACATGATAACAACCAGTTGTGCCAGCACCATTTGTTGAAAATGCTGTCTTTCTTCCACTGGATGTTTTTAGCTCCCTTGTCGAAGATCAAGTGACCATAGGTGTGTGGGTTCATTTCTGGGTCTTCAATTCTATTCCATTAGTCTACTTGTCTGTCGTTATACCAGTATCATGCAGTTTTTTATCACAATTGCTCTGTAGTAAAGCTTTAGGTCAGGCATGGTGATTCCACCAGAGTGTCTTTTATCCTTGAGAAGAGTTTTTGCTATCCTAGGTTTTTTGTTATTCCAGATGAATTTGCAGATTGCTTTTTCTAATTCGTTGAAGAATTGAGTTGGAATTTTGATGGGGATTGCATTGAATCTGTAGATTGCTTTTGGCAAGATAGCCATTTTTACAATGTTGATCCTGCCAATCCATGAGCATGGGAGATCTTTCCATCTTCTGAGAACTTCTTTAATTTCTTTCTTCAGAGACTTAAAATTTTTATCATACAGATCTTTCACTTCCTTAGTTAGAGTCACGCCAAGATATTTTATATTTTTTGTGACTATTGAGTAGGGTGTTGTTTCCCTAATTTCTTTCTCAGCCTGTTTATTCTTTGTGTAGGGAAAGGCCATTGAATTCTTTGAGTTAATTTTATATCCAGCTACTTCACCGAACCTGTTTATAAGGTTTAGATATTCTCTGGTGGAATGTTTAGGGTCACTTATATATACTATCATATCATCTGCAAAAGGTGATATTTTGACTTCATCTTTTCCAATTTGTATCCCCTTGATCTCCTTTTGTTGTCGAATTTCTCTGACTAGGACTTCAAGTACTATGTTGAATACGTAGGGAGAAAGTGGGCAGCCTTGTCTAGTCCCTGATTTTAGTGGGATTGCTTCAAACTTCTCACCATATACTTTGATGTTGGCTACTGGTTTGCTGTAGATTGATTTTATCATGTTTAGGTATGGGCCTTGAAATCCTGATCTTTCTAGGACTTTTATCATGAATGGGTGTTGGATCTTGTCAAATGCTTTTTCCCCATCTTATGAGATGATCATATGGTTTTTGTCTTTGAGTTTGTTTATATAATGTATTATGTTGATGGATTTTCGTATATTAAACCATCCCTGCATCCCTGGAATAAAACCTACTTTGTCAGGATGGATGATTGTTTTAATGTGTTCTTGGATTAGGTTAGCGAGAATTTTATTGAGGATTTTTGCATCTATATTCATAAGGGAAATTGGTCTGAAGTTCTCTATCTTTGTTGGATCTTTCTGTGGTTTAGGTATCAGAGTAATTTTGGCTTTATAGAATGAGTTGGGTAGAGTACCTTCTACTTCTATTTTGTGGAATAGTTTGTGCAGAACTGGAATTAGATCTTCTTTGAAGGTCTGGTAGAACTCTGCACTAAACCCATCTGGTCCTGGGCTTTTTGTGGTTGGGATACTATTAATGACTGCTTCTATTTCTTTAGGGGATATTGGACTGTTTAGATCGTTAACTTGATCCTGATTTAACTTTGGTACCTGGTATCTGACTAGAAATTGATCAATTTCATCCAGTATTTCTAGTTTTGTTGAGAATAGCCTTTTGTAGAAGGATCTGATGGTGTTTTGGATTTCTTCAGGATCTGTTGTTATGTCTCCCTTTTCATTTCTGATTTTGTTATTTAGGATGTTGTCCCCATGCCTTCTAGTGAGTCTAGCTAAGCATTTATCTATCTCGTTGATTTTCTCAAAGAACCAACTCCTCGTTTGGTTAATTCTTTGAATAGTTCTTCTTGTTTCCACGATCTAAACAGTCCCATATCCCGTAAAGAAATAGAAGCAGTCATTAATAGTCTCCCAGCCAAAAAAAGCCCAGGACCAGATGGGTTTAGTGCAGAGTTCTACCAGACCTTCAAAGAAGATCTAATTCCAGTTCTGCACAAACTATTCCACAAAATAGAGGCAGTTCTTTTTTATGTAACCCCTACCTGAAGAAACTGGATGTAGCAGATGATAATGTAAGTCATTGCTAAGTCCCTGGGAGGAACCTGGTGGAGTCGCGTATAAGCTAACATTCCTCCCTTTAAAAAATACAAAAAAACACACAAACAAATAAATAAGCCTAGGAAGGGTTAAGGGGGTGATGGTGTTGTGTTCTTGAGATTGCATCTTGCTCACTGTGAGCCTTGTCATCTTTGGAGACCCTAAGAAAATTGGGATGATAGTCAAGTCTTGGAAGAGCTGGCTTTTTCTTTCACTGCTATCCAAGGTCAATGGGACCTTCTGTGGATAGGAAAGTACAGGTCCAGTTGAAGTAGTCTTGAACAGAATGCTATTATAAATTCCCATAATGGCCTCTCCTGGGTATCTCCTACATTCCCTCTTTACCTGGATCAAATGTAGCCTGAAAATATTTTAAAATAGCTTAATTCTTTTTTTTAATAGGTAATTTCCTCAATTACATTTCCAATGCTATCCAAAAAGTCCCCAATGCACTCCCCCCCAGTCCCCCCCCACCCACCCCCACCCCTTGGCCCTGGCATTCCCCTGTACTGGAGCATATAAAGTTGGCAAGTCCAATGGGCCACTCTTTCCAGTGATGGCCTACTAGGCCATCTTTTGATACAAATGCAGCTAGAGACAAGAGCTCTGGGGTACTGGTTAGTTCATAATAATGATCCACCTATGGGGTTGCAGTTCCCTTTATCTCCTTGGGTACTTTCTCTAGCTCCTCCATTGGGGGCCCTGTGATGCATCTAATAGCGGACTGTGAGCATCCACTTCTGTGTTTGCTAGGCCCCGGCATTGTCTCACAAGAGACAGCTATATCTGGGTCCTTTCAGCAAAATCTTGCTAGTGTATGCAATGGTGTCAGAGTTTGGAAGCTGATTATGGGATGGATCCCTGGATATGGCAGTCTCTAGATGGTCCATCCTTTCTTCACAGCTCCAAACTTTATCTCTGTAACTCATTCCATGGGTGTTTTGTTCCCAATTCCAAGAAGGGGCACAGTGTCCACACTTTGGTCTTCGTTCTTCTTGAGTTTCATGCGTTTAACAAACTGTATCTTATATCTTGGGTATCCTAAGTTTTTGGGCTAATATCCACTTATCAGTGAATACATATTGTGTGAGTTCCTTTGTGAATATGTTACCTCACTCAGAATGATGCCCTCCAGATCCATCCATTTGCCTAGGAATTTCATAAATTCATTCCTTCTAATAGCTGAGTAGTACTCCATTGAGTAAATGTACCACATTTTCTGTATCCATTCCTCTGTTGAGGGGCATCTGGGTTCTTTCCAGTTTCTGGCTATTATAAATAAGGCTGCTATGAACATAGTGGA
Organism: Mus caroli; assembly: GCF_978045245.1. Classification (NCBI taxonomy): domain Eukaryota; kingdom Metazoa; phylum Chordata; class Mammalia; order Rodentia; family Muridae; genus Mus; species Mus caroli. Next base: position 105,104,918 of record NW_028227260.1, on the reverse strand, counting down.
GCATGTGTCCTTCTTACCCTTTGGAACATCTTCTGAATATATGCCCAGGAGAGGTATTGCTGGATCGTCTGGTAGTATAATGTCCAATTTTGTGAGGAACCGCCAAACTGATTTCCAGAGTGGTTGTACCAGCTTGCAATCCCACCAACAATGAAGGAGTGTTCCTCTTTCTCCACATCCTCACCAGCATCTGCTGTCACCTGAATTTTTGATCTTAGCCATTCTGACTGGTGTGAGGTGGAATCTCAGGGTTGTTTTGATTTGCATTTCCCTGATGATTAAGGATGTTGAACATTTTTTCAGGTGCTTCTCTGCCACTCAGTATTCCTCAGGTGAGAATTCTTTGTTCAGTTCTGAGCCCCATTTTTTAACGGGGTTATTTGATTTTCTGGAGTCCACCTTCTTGAGTTCCTTATATATATTGGATTTTAGTCCCCTATCTGATTTAGGATAGGTAAAGATCCTTTCCCAATCTGTTGGTGGACTTTTTATCTTATTGACGGTGTCTTTTGCCTTGCAGAAGCTTTGCAACTTTATGAGGTCCCATTTATCGATTCTCGATCTTACAGCGCAAGCCTTTGCTGTTCTATTCAGGAATTTTTCCCCTGTACCCATATCTTCGAGGCTTTTCCCTACTTTCTCCTCTATAAGTTTCAGTGTCTCTGGTTTTATGTGGAGTTCCTTAATCCACTTAGATTTGACCTTGGTACAAGGAGATAGGAATGGATCAATTCACATTCTTCTACATAATAACCCCAAGTTGTGCCAGCACCATTTGTTGAAAATGCTGTCTTTTTTCCACTGGATGGTTTTTGCTCCATTGTCAAAGATCAAGTGACCATAGGTATGTGGGTTGATCTCAGGGTCTTCAATTATGTTCCATTGGTCTACTTGTCTGTCGTTATACCAGTACCATGCAGTTTTTATCACAATTGCTCTGTAGTACAGCTTTAGGTCAGGCATGGTGATTCCTCCAGAGGTTCTTTTATCCTTGAGAAGAGTTTTTGCTATCCTAGGTTTTTTGTTGTTCCAGATGAATTTGCAGATTGCCCTTTCCAATTCGTTGAAGAATTTAGTTGGAATTTTGATGGGGATTGCATTGAATCTGTAGATTGCTTTTGGCAAGATAGCCATTTTTACAACGTTGATCCTGCCAATCCATGACCATGGGAGGTTTTTCCATCTTCTGAGATCTTCTTTAATTTCTTTCTTCAGGGACTTGAAGTTCTTGTCATACAGATCTTTCACTTCCTTAGTTAGAGTCACGCCAACGTATTTTATATAGTTTGGGACTATTGAGAAGGGTGTTGTTTCCCTAATTTCCTTCTCTGCTTGTTTATCCTTTGTTTACAGAAAGGCCATTGACTTGTTTGAGTTAATTTTATATCCAGCTACTTCACCGAAGCTATTTATCACGCTTAGGAGTTCTCTGGTGGAATTTTTAGGGTCACTTATGTATACTTATCATATCATCTGCAAAAAGCGATATTTTGACTTCTTCTTTTCTGATTTGTATCCCCTTGATCTCCTTTTGTTGTCTAATTGCTCTGGCTAGAACTTCAAGTACAATATTGAATAGGTAGGGAGAGAGTGGGCAGCCTTGTCTAGTCCCTGATTTTAGTGGGATTGCTTCCAGCTTCTCACCATTTACTTTGATGTTGGCTACTGGTTTGCTGTATATTGCTTTTATCATGTTTAGGTATGGGCCTTGAATTCCTGATCTTTCCAAGACTTTTATCATGAATGGGTGTTGGATTTTGTCAAATGCTTTTTCAGCATCTAACGAGATGATCATGTGGATTTTGTCTTTGAGTTTGTTTACATAATGGATTACATTGATTGGTTTTCGTATATTGAACCATCCTTGCATCCCTGGGATGAATCCTAGTTGGTCAGGATGGATGATTGTTTTGATGTGTTCTTGAATTAGGTTAGTGAGAACTTTATTGAGGATTTTTGCATCAATATTCATAAGGGAAATTGGTCTGAAGTTCTCTATTTTTGTTGGGTCTTTATGTGGTTTAGGTATCAGAGTAATTGTGGCTTCATAGAATGAGTTGGGTAGAGTACCTTCTGATTCTATTTTGTGGAATAGTTTGTGAAGAACTGGGATTAGTTCTTCTTTGAAGGTTTGATAGAACTCTGCACTAAACCCATCTGGTCCTGGGATTTTCTTGGTTGGGAGACTATTAATGACTGCTTCTATTTCTTTATGAGATATGGGACTGTTTAGATCATTAACCTGATTTGATTTAACTTTGGTACCTGGTATCTGTCTAGAAACTTGTCCATTTCATCCAGGATCTCCAGTTTTGTTGAGTATAGCCTTTTGAAGAATGATCTGATGGTGTTTTGGATTTCTTCAGGGTCTGTTGTTATGTCTCCCCTTTCATTTCTGATTTTGTTAATTAGAGTACTTTCCCTATGCCCTCTAGTGAGTCTGGCTAAGGGTTTATCTATCTTGTTGATTTTCTCAAAGAGCCAGCTCCTCGATTGGTTGATTCTTTGAATTGTTCTTCTTGTTTCCACTTGGTTGATTTCACCCATGAGTTTGATTGTTTCTTGCCATCTACTCCTCTTGGGTGAATTTGCTTCCTTTCCTTCTAGAGCTTTTAGGTGTGTTGTTAAGCTGCTAATGTGTGATCTCTCTAGTTTCTTTTTGGAGGCACTCAAAGCTATGAGTTTTCCACTTAGAAATGCTTTCAGTGTGTCCCATAAGTTTGGGTATGTTGTGGCTTCATTTTCATTAAACTCCAGAAAGTCCTTAATTTCTTTCTTTATTCCTTCCTTGACCAAGTTATCATTGAGAAGAGTGCTGTTTAGTTTCGACGTGTGTGTTGGCTTTCTATTGTTTATTTTGTTATTGAAGATCAGTCTTAGTCCATGGTGATCTGATAGGGTGCATGTGACAATTTCAATATTTTTGTATATATTGAGGCTTGTTTTGTGACCAATTATGTGGTCAATTTTGGAGAAGGTACCGTGAGGTGCTGAGAAGAAGGTATATCCTTTCGTTTTAGGATAAAATGTTCTGTAGATATCTGTCAGATCCATTTGTTTCATAACCTCTGTTAGTTTCACTGTGTCCCTGTTTAGTTTCTGTTTCCATGATCTGTCCATTGGTGAAAGTGGTGTGTTGAAGTCTCCCACTATTATTGTGTGAGGTGCAATGTGTGCTTTGAGCTTTACTAAAGTATCTTTAATGAATGAGGCTGCCCTTGTATTTGGCACATAGAAATTCAGAATTGATAGTTCCTCTTGGAGGATTTTACCTTTGATGAGAATGAAGTGCCCTTCCTTGTCTTTTTTGATGACTTTGGGTTGGAAGTCAATCTTATCAGATATTAAAATGGCTACTCCAGCTTGTTTCTTCCTACCATTTGCTTGGAAAATTGTTTTCCAGCCTTTCATTTTGAGGTAGTGTCTTTCTTTTTCTCTGAGATGAGTTTCCTGTAAGCAGCAAAATGTTGGGTCCTGTTTCTGTAGCGAGCCTGTTAGCCTATGTCTTTTTATTGGGGAGTTGAGTCCATTGATATTAAGAGATATTAGGGAGAAGTAATTGTTGCTTCCTTTTATTTTTGTTGTTAGAGTTTGTTCTGTTTTTGTGGCTGTCTTCTTTTAGGTTTGTTGAGGGATTACCTTCTTGCTTTTTCTATGACGTGGTTTCTGTCCTTGTATTGGTTTTTTTCTGTTATTATCCTTTGAAGTGCTGGATTCGTGGAAAGATAATGTGTGGATTTGGTTTTATCCTGGAATACTTTGGTTTCTCCATCTATGGTAATTGAGAGTTTGGCTGGGTATAGTAGCCTGGGCTGGGAATTGTGTTCTCTTAGCTTCTGTATAACATCTGTCCAGGCCCTTCTGGCTTTCATATTCTCTGGTGAAAAATCTGGTGTAATTCTGATAGGCTTGCCTTTATATGTTACTTGACCTTTTTCCCTTACTGCTTTTAGTATTCTATCTTTATTTTAGTGCATTTGTTGTTCTGATTATTATGTGTCGGAAGGAATTTCTTTTCTGGTCCAGTCTATTTGGAGTTCTGTAAGCTTCTTGTATGTTCATGGGCATCTCTTTCTTTAGGTTTAGGAAGTTTTCTTCTATAATTTTGTTGAATATATTTGCTGGTCCTTTGAGTTGAAAATCTTCATTCTCATGTACTCCTATTATCCGTAGGTTTGGTCTTCTCATTTTGTTCTGGATTTCCTGGATATTTTGAGTTAGGATCTTTTTGGATTTTGTATTTTCTTTGATTGTTGTGCCGATGTTCTCTATGGAGTCTTCTGCACCTGAGATTCTCTCTTCCATCTCTTGTATTCTGTTGCTGATGCTCGTATCTATGGTTCCAGATTTCTTTCCTAGTGTTTCTATCTCCAGTGTTGCCTCTATTTGGGTTTTCTTCATTGTTTTTACTTCCCTTTTTAGGTCTTGGATGGTTTTATTCAATTCCATCACCTGTTTGGTCTGGTTTTCCTGCAATTCTTTAATGGATTTTTGTGCTTCCTCTTTAATGTCTTCTACCTGTTTAGCAGTGTTCTCCTGCAATTCTTTAAGGGATTTTTGTGCTTCCTCTTTAATGTCTTCTACCTGTTTAGCAGTGTTCTCCTGCAATTCTTTAAGGGATTTTTGTGCTTCCTCTTTAATGTCTTCTACCTGTTTAGCAGTGTTCTCCTGCAATTCTTTAAGGGAATTTTGTGCTTCCTCTTTAATGTCTTCTACCTGTTTAGCAGTGTTCTCCTGCAATTCTTTAAGGGATTTTTGTACTTCCTCTTTAATGTCTTCTACCTGTTTAGCAGTGTTCTTTTGTATTTCTTTAAGTGTGTTATTAAAGTCCTTCTTGATGTCCTCTACCATCATCGTGAGATATGCTTTTAGAACCGGTTCTAGCTTTTCCAGTGTGTTGGGGTGCCCTGGACTGGGCGAAGTTGGAGTGCTGGGTTCTGATGATGGTGAGTGGTATTGGTTTCTGTTAGTAAGATTCTTAAGTTTACCTTTCGCCATCTGGTAATTTCTGGGATTAGTTGTTATTGTTGTCACTGTTTAAAGATTGGAGCAGACTCTGTGTTCCACTCACCAGAAGTCACAAAATCCTGTGGCGGGTGTCGTGGGTAGCTGGTGGTTGTCAGCAGACCCTGTGCTCTATCTACCCTGGTGCTGTTCAGACCGGAAGAGGCTTGTGGCCCTACTCAGGCTGGATTTCTGCCTCCCCAACCAAAGCAGTCTCAGGTCCCACGTGATTAGACTGGAGCAGAAGCTGTGTTCCACTCATCAGAAGTCTCAAAATCCTGTGGCGGGTGTCGTGGGTAGCTGGCGAGTGTCAGCCGACCCTGCGCCCTAGCTACCCAGGTGCTGGTCTGACAGGAAGAGGCTTGTGGCCCTACTCAGGCTGGATTTCTGCCTCCCCAACCAAAGCAGTCTCAGGTCCCGCGTGATTGGACTGGAGCAGAAGCTGTGTTCCATTCACCAGAAGTCTCAAAATCCTGTGGCAGGTGTCGTGGGTAGCTGTTGGGTGTCAGCCAAAGCTGCACTCTAGCTACCCAGGTGCTGGTCAGACCCTAAGAGGCTTGTGGCCCTACTCAGGCCGGTTTTCTGCTTCCCTAACTAATGCAGTCTCAGGTCCAGCGCGAAATTGGATTGGAGCATAAGCTGTGTTCCACTCACCAGAAGTCTTAAGATCCTGTGGCGGGTGTTGTGGGTAGCTGGCGAGTGTCAGCTGACCCTGCGCCCTAGCTACTCCGGTGCTGGTCTGACCGGAAGAGCAGCTTAATTCTTCAGGTGTATATGAGTAGACAGTTCTGAAGTTCTTGGATTTTTTTTCAAAATTTGGAAGCAGTCTAATTCCCTTAAATTTGACAAGTTATAGCCTTCTTTGTACAATATATTCTTAGAAATAGTATGTCTTTGCCAGCCTTAAATGAGAGGTTTTAAGTAGAAAGAGGATTTAAATAGCATTGTGATATTAGCTCCTTAGATCAGATTGTTTTTGTTATTCTTGTTTGTTTCTTTGTAGGTTATTTTTTTGTGGTTTTTAGATAGGTTTTTCCTTAATGTACAGATGGCCAGTTAAGAGGTGTTGCTTTGCCTTTATTCTTTGTATGTACAACTGCACATTATGGTGAAGACAAAATAAGGAAGATGAATACATTGGACCAGACATTCTCTTTGAACAGCATCATTAAATGCCACAAAGTTCTCATTACAAGGTTTCTGGAGTCTTTATAAAAGAAGTGAGGGTGTGTTTAGAGATAATTGTTCTTGAATTTTCTTCTACAATGTTAGTATGAGCTGTAAGTTTTCACACAAATTGATTCATAAGGCCTGTGTTGATCTCTACAGAACAAAAGTGAGTTACATAGCATCATCCTGAAACTGCTTATGGAGTGGAAAGTATGTCCTGGAAGCTAGATGTAGTAGGTAATGGTATACATTTGAATCTAAGAAGGATTTAACACATAGAAGCTCCTAACATTAGACTTAAAAATGAACATTTTTTAATTAGTAGAGAAAATCATTTGTGAGGGATGAGAAAACATGAACAGACACACAGCCTGCACACATAGAAAGACTACAAAGGAAAAAGAGCCTTTGAAAACTAAGAATCTAGCCTTTCCTTTAGGGCTAGTGTTTTTAGAGTCTTTGAAGTAACTTTTTCTCCTCATTTAGCATCAGTCATCATTCTGAACAAAAGACAGGATGGATGTTTCGCCCACAGATGTTGTGTAAACATGCCTTGGTATGCTCCTGAACTCATTTGTCTCCATTATCAGGGGAGGGGTACTCTTACAAGTGGAACAAAAATACAAGGATTTTGTTTGAAGCATCCAGGCTTTGTTTCCAGAGGAGTTTGCATGCAGAAGATGCCAGCCATCTTGAAAAGGCCAAAGGCAGATGTCTCAGAAGTTTACTATTGTTCTATTGTCAGGACCCTTCACCCTAACTGTCTTCTCATGAGAGAAGCTGTCTAAATTCTAGTGCCTCTCAGAAGTCACTCTGTTTTTAGGGGTTTAGGAGCTGGACACTCTAGTTTCTTTGAGCTGATATAAGTGGATATGAGGAAGGCCCAAGTAGCCAGAGTTCCTCAGAGAAATGTTGAACTAAGTAACCTATAAAAGCTTAACCAGGGTTAAGATCCAAAACTTAAGATGCACATTTGTTGATATCCTTGAAAGATAATATGTGAATGAGGTAGTATATATATAATCCCTGTCAGGCTTTGTCACGGACATTAGTGATCATGATGATTTTTTGTTACTTACTGCTCTCAGCTATAATAGATACACCCTGAAGAAGGTCATTAATCTGGCTTGAGAGGTTAGCACACTTTTCTCAGTCTAGTGCAAGTTTGGAAATTGACTATTAGGTTTCCTCAATGACAATCACATAGGGAACATGAGGAATCAAAATCAACGAGGAAAATTTGAAAACTTTGATTAACATAAGTCTTATTCAGTAACAATATAGGGTAATTGTAAGCTAGCTGAGCCTTCTAACAGAATCCCATAGATAAGGAAGAGGATAATATCAGAGAAATGATTCCTACTGTATGTAGACTGAGATAAGTTTTATTTGAGAAATCAAAGTATAGCTGCAATTAGCTATTTGCTACAGATATCTGCATAGGAAAAAATACCTGGAGTTTTAAAATAAGTAAGTAAGATGTAGAAATTTGGTATTCTCTGAGTAATTAATGCTTAAAATGCATCCTCCAATTATTGTGCAGAATTTTTAAATGAAAAAACAAAGGGATTTTTTCCTGTCTACCAATATTTAATCCATTATTAATATTTCCCTGTGTATAGTTTTATATTTGTTATAGATATAATAGGAAAAATATAATTCAGTGCTATGTATTATAAAATTTGGATGATGTTCTCTAACAAGGTTTTTAGAGATTACTCTTCCCCAATTGTTGATCTATTATATTTTTAAAAATTTTTTTAAATTTTTATTTTTAACTTTTATTAGATATTTTCTTTATATACATTTCAAATTTCAAATGCTATCCTGAAAGTTCCCTATACACTCCCTCTGCCCTGCTCCCCTACTAACCCATTCCCACTTCTTGGCCCTGAAATTCCCTTTTACTGGGGCATATAAAGTTTGCAATACCAAGGGGCCTCTCTTCCCAGTGATAGCCGACTAGGACATCTTCTGCTACATATGCAGCTAGAGACACAAGCTCTGGGGTTACTGGTTAGTTCATATTGTTGTTCCAACTATAGGGTTGCAGACCTCTTCAGCTCCTTGGGTGCTTTCTCTAGCTTTTCCATTGGGGGCACTGTGTTCCATCTTATAGATGACTGTGAGCATCCACTTCTGTATTTGCCAGGCACTGACATAGCTTCATACAAGAGAGCTATACTAGGGTCCCTTCAGCAAAATCTTGCTGGCATATGCAATAGTGTCTGGGTTTGGTGGCTGATTATGGGATGGATCCCCGGTGGGGTAGTCTCTGGGTAGTCCATCCTTTCGTCTTAGCTCTAAACTTTGAATGATTCCACCTCACATCAGTCAGAATGGCTAGAATCAAAAATTTAGGTGACAGCAGATGCTAGAGAGGATGTGGAGAAAGAGGAAAACTCCATTGCTGGTGGGATTGCAGGCTTGCACAACCATTCTGGAAGTAAGTCTGGAGGTTCCTCAGAAAATTGGACATAATACTACTGGAAGATCCAGCAATGCCTCTCCTGGGCATATACCCAGAAGGAGTTCCAACTGGTAATAAGAACACATGTTCCACTATGTTCATAACAGCCTTATTTATAATTGCCAGAAGCTGGAAAGAACCCAGATGTCCCTCAACAGAGGAATGGATACAGAAAATGTGGTACATTTACACAATGGAGTACTACTCAGCTATTAAAAACAATGGATTTATGAAATTCTTGGACAAATGGATGTATCTGGAGGATATCATCCTTAGTAAGGTAACCCAATCACAAAAGAAGTCATTAGATATGCACTCACTGATGAGGGGATATTAGCCCATAAACTTAGAATACTTAATACACAATTTGCAAAACACAAGAAAATCAAGAAGAGGGAAGACCAATGGGTGGATACTTAGTTCCTCCTTAGAACAGGGAACAAAATACCCATGAAAGGAGTTACAGAGACAAAGAGATTTTTTTAAAAGATTTATTTATGCATATAAGTACACTATTGCTGTCTTCAGATACACCAGAAGAGGTGCACAGAATCCCCTTACAGATGGTTGTGAGATACCATGTGGCTGCTAGGAGTTGAACTCAGGACCTTTGGAAAAGCAGCCAGTTCTCTTAACTGCTGAGCCATCTCTCCAGTGAAAATCAAGTTTTAAGACCACTACATTCCTAAAGCCTGATTTCAAGTGCTATTACTTTACCAGAATCCAACCTCCAACCAACTGGAAATTTACTAGAGACTGATTAGTAATTTGTACAGAGAAAAATTCTCTAACTCTAGCAGGTAGTATTTTAAATGGGTGAAAGTGTTTCTCAAACTCATGTCCCAAACAACCTCATGCAGTCTCAGAAGGTTTCTTCTCGCCCACACTTTGCTGTCTGCTTCGCAGGTGCCCTGTATAAATGAAAGTAAACATAACTTAAAAATTGCTTTTCTGAGATCTTTAATATTTAAAGACTTCAGGGAAACACAAAGATGAAAAGGAACAGAAAACTGGGACAGAGCAGTGGCCACTTGTGCTTCCCTTGGGCCTGTGACCTACCCAAGTGATAACAGTACTAGGCCTGATGTCAATATTCTGGAGAAAACCTTAACTACAGTCAGAAAATGATTAGTTACTTCCTTCATATTGATATTAGTACTGTACCAAGGGGGCATATCTTACCATATCTGTTCTTCTGCTTAATAGAATGGTTCAAAAATTGTCCATTGATTCTCTCTCCCAACAGTCTGCATAGTTTTAGAAAGTAGAACTAGTAGAGAGAAAAGTTCCAGGACCATACCAGCTTTATCTCTCCATTGTTTTATGATTCAAGTATACTTTTGTATAGATGTTTTTGGAGTAGAGAATCATAAAGTTTTACCCATAGCTGATGGAGTATTGAAAATTTGAGGCTGCCTTTCAAAACAAAAACAAAAACAAAAATAACAAGTCATACAATAAATGTATACAGAGACAAGCATAGCATTATATCTAGACTGAAATAGGACAAATGCAGTGGAACTGACATATTAGTGATCTAAAAGCATGAATATACTGGGAAGTCCAATGAGGAGGGATTATAACATGTAAAACCAATTACAAAAGATATTCAAATGGAAGGGGAAACAAAATGTTAGAATTAAAACATAAAGGTGTTAAGAGAAAAGAAGACTCCATTTCTTAGGCTCCCAAAGAGCCTGAATTTGACTACAGAAAGAATTAATCATCTGTTTTTAAAAATGTCTCCTGGAGTCGGGCATGGTGGTGCATGTCTTTAATCCTAGCACTTGGGAGACAGAGGCAGGCAGATTTCTGAGTTTGAGGCCAGCCTGGTCTACAAAGTGAGTTCCAGGACAGCCAGGGCTATACAAAGAAACCCTGTCTCAAAAAACAAACAAACAAACAAAAAGTCTCCCGAAGTTTCTAAAACAACAATGTAATGTAGTGATAAAGCAGAATAGAAAGAATGAACATAGCACCCAATAGTGGAATGATAACATATAAAGTAAGGTAAAAGAAATGAAGCTATGTAAAAGGCATGGACTGCATCTATACTTAGAAAATAAAGAAGAAAAGAATAATTAAATCCAAGGGTACTTTTTCATTTTAAAATAGGGATCAATAAGACAATAAATCATTGAACATCTCTTCTCATAAACATTGCAAGTTGGACACTAGGAGTGGAACTCAGAGACAAACATATGCAAGACAGGCATTCTAATCATGAGCTACACTCCTCAGCTCATTGGTTATCTTATAAATAATGCAAAGTGTAAACATATGCAGTAATGACTACTAACTGGAAAACACTCATAATAAGAAACAAAGCAAAAGACTCACACGACTGCTTTTCTAAATGCCATGCAAAGAAATATGCACATAAATTCAAGACAGGTATTTTAAAGGCTAGGAAATCTAAACAAAGTATATATCATAGAAGAAATAAAACTGTCAAGTGACAAATCTCACCGAACCTCATCTTGTACAGATGGCTTCACAGGTGACTCTTACTAAACCTTTATAGCATCAACTACTGTTGCACTGGGGAAAATGTTCCCAACATTAGAAAATGAAAAAATCTTCCAAGTGTTTTCTTTTTTTTTCTTGTTTTTGTTTTATGACCTTTCTTATATTTTCATCACAACAAAGTATTACCTAGAAAGTGTTGCACAAAAACCTAGACAAAATATTATTTATAATAAATGTAAAATTTCTAAGTCAAAATAGAAGACATTAGTAACAAAGTACTATATAGAAAGGCTTCTGGCATAATGAATGTGACAGTTTGAAGGATAATCACACTCATGGGCACATGGCTTTCAATATTTGGTCACCAATTTTGTGGAACTGTTTGAGGAGAATTTGAGGTGTGGCTTCACTGGAGAATATGTGGCACTAGGGACAGGCTCTGAGGTTTCAAAAACCCATATCCTTCCTGGTAATATTTCTCTTCCTCATGATTACATCTTAAATGTAAGCTCTGCTGTCTGTGTCTTAAATGTTAAATGCCTGTTGACATGTTCCCTTCCATGACGGTCATGAACTTTAAAATCTGTAAACCTACAATAAATTTTTTATAGGTTGCCTTGGTATGGTATCTTTAAAGCAAAAGAAAATGTAACTAAGACACTGAAGTAACTATCTAAATTTCTTTTCCTGTTTCCACTAAAGGAAGAAAATATTTTTTTTCACAATTACAGCTCCCATTTCATGGCAGAGAAGTCATAGGCACAGAAGGTTTAAGCATCAACATACAAGTAGAGAGATAAACAAACAAAAAGTAACTAGTACTCAGCTGCTTTTTATACTAAAACAACATAGACACTATCCCTAGAAATAATCTCATTCACAATTAAAGTGGAGTATTTCAACATCAATTACTTTAATTAAGAATGTTCCCCTATGGACATGTTCACAGGTTTATCTACTGGATGAGTCTAGATTCTATAAACCTCATGAATAACACTAACCATCATCTCCCTACCCCTTTTCAAGGTGACATCCAAGCACATCATTTTAAATCTCTAGCCTATTAACTATTCTTTGCATAGTCTAATAAGCCTACAATAATGTAATATGCATTGATTACAACTGTTAAATATATATACTGGATATTATTTTTTACAATCTTGTAAAATGTTGTCTTAACTTGCAAAGGAAGTAATTTAATTATTCTATATGTCTGAAAAATCCATGTTGTACATACATATTTATCAAGTTAGATGGAAAAATGATTTTTTTCTATTTTCAGTCTTTTATTTGTATGTTTTCAGTTTTTAAAATATATTTTGAACATTAAGCAAGATAGAAGTAGAAAAGAAAATCTCTTATGATGTCCTCTATGAAAGTAAATGTGACAAGTTCCTGATTAGACAGAAAGCATTCCAGCTCCAAGGGAGAATATGCAGCATACCTGTGGATTCACAGAATGAATTAGGTAGTGTTCCTTCTGTTTCTGTTTTGTGGAATAGTTTGAAGAGTATTGGTATTAGGTCTTCTTTGAAGTTCTGATATAATTCTACAGTAAACCCATCTGGTCCTGGGCATTTTTTTTTTTTTTGATAGGAGACTGTTAATGACTGCTGTTATTTCTTTTGGGGTTATGGAACTGATTAGATGGTTTATCTAATCCTGATCTCACGTAAGTATTTGGTATCTGTCTAGAAAATTGTCCATCAGATTTTCCAGTTTTGCTGAATATAGGCATTTGTAGTAGGATCTGATGATTTTTAGAATTTCCTCAGTTTCTGTTCTATCTCTTTTTCACTTCTGATTTTGTTCTTCTGGATACTGTCTCTGCATGCTCTGGTTAGTCTGGCTAAGGGTTTATCTATCTTGTTGATTTTCTCAAAGAAAGAGTTCCACATTTTGTTGATTCTTTTTATAGTTCTTTTTGTTTCTATTTGGTTGATTTCAGCCCCAAGTGTGGTTATTTCCTGATGTCTATTCATCTTGAGTGTACTTGCTATACTTGCTTCTTTTTGTTTTAGATATTTCATGTGTACTGTTAAGATGCTCTTGTATGATCTTTCCAGTTTCTATTTAGAGGCACTCAGAGTTATGAGTTTTCCTCTTAGCTCTGCTTTCATGTGTCCCATAAGTTTTCATTAAATTCTAAAAACTCTTTAATTTCTTTTTTATTAGGTATTTATTTCATTTACATTTCCAATGCTATCCCAAAAGTCCCCCACCCACTCCCCCACCCACTCCCACTTCTTGGCCCTGGCGTTCCCCTGTACTGAGGCAGATAAAGTTTGCATGTCCAATGGGCCTCTCTTTCCACTGATGGCCCACTAAGCCATCTTCTGATACATATGCAGGTAGAGACATGAGCTCTGGAGGGTACTGGGTAGTTCATATTGCTGTTCCACCTATAGGGTTGCAGATCCCTTTAGCTCCTTGGGTACTATATCTAGCTCCTCCATTGGGGGCCCTGTGATCCATCCAATAACACACTGTGGGCCTCCACTTCTGTGTTTGCTAGGCCCCAGCATAGTCTCACAAGAGACAGCTATATATTGGTCCTTTCAGCAAAATCTTGCTAGTATATGCAATGGTGTCAGTGTTTGGAGGCTGATTATGGGATGGATCCCCGGATATGGCAGTCTCTAGATGATCGATCCTTTCGTCACAGCTCCAAACTTTGTCTCTGTAACTCCTTCCATGGGTGTTTTGTTTCCAATTCTAAGAAGGGGCAAAGTGTCCACACTTTGGTCTTTGTTCTTCTTGAGTTTCATGTGTTTAGCAAATTGTATCTTATATCTTGGGTATTCTAATTTTCTGGGCTAATATCCACTTATCAGTGTGTACATATTGTGTGGGTTCTTTTGTGGGTTACTTCACTCAGGATGATGCCCTCCAGGTCCATCCATTTGCCTAGGAATTTCATAAATTCTTTCTTTTATCCTTGTCCAAGTTATCATTGAGTAGAGCGTTTTTCAGCTTCCATTTGTATGTGGGTTTTCTGTGGTTTTCGTTGCTATTGAAGACCAGCCTTAGCCCATGGTGATCTGATAGAATGTGTGGGTTTATTTCAGTCTTCTTGTATCTGTTGAGGCCTGTTTTGTGACCGATTATATGGTCAGTTTTGGAGAAGGTCCATGAGGTGCTTAGAAGTAGGTATATTCTTTTGTTTTAGGATGAAATGCTTTATAGATAACTGTTAAACTGATTTGGTTCATATCTTTTGTTAGTTTCAATGTGTCACTGTTTAGTTTGTGCTTCCATAATCTGTCCATTGATGAGAGTGGGGTGTTGAAGTCTCCCACTATTATTGTGTTAGGTACAATATATGTGCTTTGGGTTTTAGTAAAGTTTATCTTATGAATGTAGCTAGCCTTGCATTTGGAGCATAGATGTCCAGAATTGAGAGTTCTTCCTGGTAATTTGCCATGTGCTCTGGTTGAGTCAGCTTGACAAGACGAGAGGCTTGAAAGCTACTCTCGAGGCAAAAGAGTTTCACGGAAACTCGCTCCTGGAGTCTGGCTTGCTTTCTAAATTTTCCATTCCCGAGTTAGTCTAGTGGATGAATCCACGTGCTCTCTTTATTATAAGTGCCTTTTAAGATTGAATTCTGACATAGCTAAAGCCTTCTGCCAGTGTTCCAACAGTCATAGAATGTCCTTGAGCTAGACAGTGACATTCAGAATAGCCTCTCATATTACACTATCAATAAAAGCCAAGTCACTCCCATATACAGGAATTTACAATGGTTTAGGAAGTAGATCGGGCTGTGGTTTTAGAGTATTGCATTATTCATGAGATAGTTAGCTAGAATGGAACTCCCTAGTTAGAACCATGACTGGGGTGTGAAAGCCCTTGCCCTAGGAGAGTAAAGACCTTACACCTGGCTTCTAAGACTATAGCTGAGTTACACCCATACACAAGTATTTACAATGGCCTAAGGGGAAGGTGTACTATACAATAGACTAAAATAGGAACTATGGCAAGGGAATGAAGCCCTTGACCCTGGCTTCTAAGATTAAGTGAATCTTAGGTAAAACCCTTTTTGATCCCAATTGTTAACAATGAATTCTATCCTAGGTGGTACCCGTTAGACCTTCTTCTGTGTTTGCATTCCTCTGTTTTATGTAAGATTCCAGTAACCTCTTTGTACCTTGCTGGTGTGTCACCCAACTTCCTTATTGTCTTCTGCATAAAAAGTCTGATGCTCAATTTGAAAAATACATTCAGATTCCACACGACTTCTCCTGTGTGTGTCTGTTTGTCATTCATCCGATGCTTTGCCCACCCAGGATGAGAGACGTTCCATGCAGACAAAGGGGCCCAGAGGGTCTGCGGCAGTAATTTTTTTCTTTGATGAATGAAGTTTCCTTCCTTATCTTTTTTGATAACTTTTGGTTGAAGTTAATTTTATACAATATTAGAATGGCTACTCCAACTTCTATCTTGGGATTATTTGCTTGGAAAATTGTTTTCCAGCCCTTTACTCTAAGATAGTGTCTGTTTTTGACACTGAGATATGTTTCCTGTATGCAGCAAAATGCTAGGTCCTGCTTATGTATCCAGTCTGCGACTGTATGTCTTTTTTGGAGAATTAAGTCCTTTGATGTTAAGAAATATTAAGGAATAGTGATTGTTGCTTCCTGTTTTTTTATGTTATGTTTATGTTTGTGTGACTACCTTCATTTTTGTTTGTTGAAAGAAGATTACCTCCTTGTTTTTTCTAGGGTGGAGTTTCCTTACTTTTGTTGGAGTTTTCCTTGTACTATCCTTTGTAGGGCTGGATTTGAGGAATATCTTGGTTTCTCCATCTATTGCAATTGAGAGTTTTGCTTGGCATAGTATCCTGAGCTGGCATTTGTGTTCTCTTAGGCTCTCTATAACATCTTCCAACGATCTTCTAGCTTTTATATTCTCTGGTAAGAAGTCTGGTGTAATTCAAATAGGTCTGCCCTTACATATTTCTTGACCTTTTTCCCTTACTGCTTTTAATATTCTTTCTTTGTTTTGTGCATTTGGTCTTTTAACTATTATGTGACAGGAGGAATTTCTTTTCTGGCCAATATATTCGGAGTTCTATGTGCTTCCTGTATGTTTATGGGCATCTTTTTCTTTAGATTATGGAAATTTTCTTTTATAATTTTGTTGAAGATATTTACTGTCCCTTTAAGTTGGGAATCTTCCCTCTCCTCTATACCTATTATCCTTAGGTTTGGTATTCTCATTGTGTCCTGGATTTCCTGGATGTTTTGGGTTAAGAGCTTTTTGCATTTTGCATTTTCTTTGACTGTTGTGTCAATGTTTTCTATGGTATCTTCTGACCCTGAGATTCTCTCTTCCATCTCTTATATTCTGTTTATGACTCCTGATCTCATTTGTATCTTTTCTATCTCCAAGATTGTTTATCGTTGTGATTTATTTATTGTTTCTATTTTCATGTTCAGTTCCTCAATAGTTCCATCCCTTCACTTGTTTGGTTGTGTATTTCTGTCATTCTTTAAGGTTTTTTTTTTTGTGTGTGTGTGTGTGTGTTTCCTATTTAAGGACTTCTGCCTGTTTACCTGTCTTCTTCTATATTTTTTTAAGGCAGTTATTTATATCCTTCTTAAAGTCTGGTATTATCATCATGAGATGTGATTTTTAAATCAGTCTTGCATTTCTGGTTTGTTGGGGTATCCAGGGCTTGCGGAGGTGGGAGAACTGGGTTCTGATGATCCCAAGTAGCCTTGGTTTCTGTTGCTTATGTTCTTGCCCTTTCCTCTTGCCATCTCATTATCTCTGGTGTTAACTGCTTTTGCTGTCTCTAATTGTGGCTTGTCCCTCCTATATGCCTGTGTGTCAGCACTCCTGGGATACCAGTTCTCTCCAGGAGAAATTTGGGTATGGAGAGCTGTGGCACAGCTCCAAGGCACTGATGGAAACCAGAAGGGTCCTGTGCCAGGCAGTTCTTTGGTTTCTGTGTCCTCAGGGTTCTGGGCAGGGTCCTCTTGTGCCAGGATTTTGAACAGACATGGTGGTCTTACCTGTGCTCTCAGGAGTATCAGCACTCTTTGGAGAACAGCTCTTTCCCAGTGGGATCTGGGTATGGGGATCTGTGGCACAGGGTCTGCTCCAGGTGCAGATGGAAACTGGAAGGATCCTGTCCCTGGCTGCTCCTTGGTTCCTGGGTCCTGATGGTTCCAGGTGTGTCCCTCAGAGCAGAAGTAGTGGTCCTACATATGCTCACAGGTATGTCAGCAATCCTGGTAGACCAGGTTTCTCCTGGCAGGACCTGGTATAAAGAGCTGTGGCACAGGGGAAAAATATTTTTTATAAACTTAGCATTTTCTCTGTTTCTTTATTGCACATAGACTTATGATAGTTTCACACCACATCTATTGTGAGCTTTTTTCCCCCTTTGTATGGTCCATCAATAATTATCCTATATTACCATCCCAAATGTGACATCCTACTTTTTTGTTGTCGTTGTTCTTTATTCATGCTATGCCCTCTTTCCAAATTGGAAAACACAGACTTCAATTTATTATCTACTAGGGTATGTCCAATATTTTATTGGTCCTTTTCAATTGATAAATTGGGAAACAAATCCTAACTAAAACATATTTATAATCTAATGTGGACTGAGAGACTTTTCCTTCCTTTGTGTATGATGAAATAACCATACTTGATTTCTCATCTTCACATATTATTTGCTTAATACCATTACAAATACAATCATCTGTTCTTTTTTACTATTATATTGTTTGTTTACAATTCAAATAATATCTCACTTCCCAGTTTCCCCACACACAAAAAAACCGCTCATTCCATCCCCTATGCTAACTCCACTTTACCTCTATGAGTGTTCCCCTACCCACTCACCCACTCTGACTTCACCTCTCTAGTACCCCCTCCCCCATTGCAGGCACATTGAGCCTCTATTGGACCAAGAGCCTTTCCTACTACAGAAGCCAGAAGAGCTCATACTCTGTTACATATGTATCTGAAGGTATAGTTCATTCCATGTATACTCTTTGGTTGGTGTTTTAGTCCCTAGAAGCTCTGGATTAGTCCATTTAGTTGATATTATTCTTCCTAAAGGGTTACAATCTCCTTCAGTCCTCCAGTCCTTCCCATAGCTCTTCCATTAGAGTTTGTGGGCTCAGTCCAATAGGTGGCCGTGAGTATCCACATCTGTCTTAGTCAGGTGTTGGCAAAAGTTCTCAGAGGACAACCATGCTAGGCTGCTGTCTGCAAGCACATCTTGGCATCAGCAGAAATGTCAGGATTTAGGGTCTTTGCATGGGAAGGATCCTGAGTTGGGGCAGTCTCTGGATGACCTCTACTTCAGTCTCTGTTCCAATTTTTGTCTCTGCATTTCCTTTGTATAGGAAATAATCTGGGTTAAAAATTTTGAGATGGGTGGATGGCCCCATTCCACAAAACAAGGGCCATGCTTAACCACTGAATATAGTATCTACAGGTTCTCTCTCCCCTTTGTTGGGTATTTCACCTAATATCATCCCCTTTGGGTCTTGAGAACATCTTTCATCCTAGCATCTGAGACTTTCTAGTGGCTACCCTCTGTTCCCCATCCCCACTGCTACACATTTCTATTCAATTTCCTGAAGCTCTGTACTTTTCTCATATCACTTCCCATACTTGATCCTGTTCCCCCATTTTTCCTCCCCATACTATTTTCCTCCCAAGTCCCTTATTCACTCAAACTCCTGCGATTTTTTTCATTCCTCATTCTATGTAGGATTGAAGCATCTACACTTTGGTCTTCTATCTTCTTAAACCCCATATGGTTTGTGGGTTGTATCGTGGGCGAGATTTGGGGCTAATATCCAGTTAACAATGAGTACATACCATGTGTGTTCTTACATGTCTGGGTTACCTCACTCAGAATGATATTCTATACCATGTGTGTTCTTACATTGTCTGGGTTACCTCACTCAGAATGATATCCTCTAGTTTCTTCTATTTGCCTGTGAACTTCATGAAGTCATTGTTATTAATAGTTGAGTAGTACTCAACTGTGTAAATGTACCATATTCATTGTATCCATCCTTCTGTTGAGGAACATCTGGTTTGTTTCTAGCATCAGATTATTATAAATAAGGCTGCTGTAAACATAGTGGCTCATGTGTCCTTCTTATATGTTGGAGCATCTTTTGGGTTTATACCCAGTAGTGGTACAGCTGGGTCTTCAGGTAGAAATATTTCCAATTTCCAAAGGTACTGCCAGATTGTTTTGCAAAGTAGTTGTACCATCTTGCAATGCAGCCATCAATAGAAGAGTATTCCTCTTTCTCCACATTCTTGCCAGCATCTTCTGTTAACTCAGTTTTTAATCTTAGCCACTATGATTGGTGTGAGGTAGAATCTCAGGGTCATTTTGATTTGCATTTCCCTGACTATAGTTAGTAAATATGAGCTACTCCAAAAATTCCAACAGAGAAATCATTCAGCTGATAAACAATTTCAGCAAACTGGCTGGATATAAAATTAACTCACACAAATAAGTATCTTTCCTGTACTGAGAGACATTAGGGAGAGGACACCTTTCACAATAGTTACAAATAATATAAATTACCTTGGTGTGACTCTAATCAATCAAGTGAAAGATCTGTATGACAAGAACTTCAAGTCTCTGAAGAAAGACATCAAAGAAGACTTCTAAAGATGGAAAGATCCCCAAAGCTCACAGATCAGCAGGATTAACTTAGTAAAAATATCCTTCTTACCAAAAGTAATCTATATATTAAATGCAATTCCCATTAAAATTCCAACTTAATTCTTTACATTCATAGAAGAAGCTATTCTCAAATTCATGCAGAATAACAAAACCATAGGATAGTAAAATCTATTCTCAACAATAAAAGAATTTCTGGGGAAATCACTATCCCTGATCTCAAGCTTTACTACATAGCAATAGTGAAAAAAATCACATGACATTCATATAGAGACAGGCAGGTCGATCAATGGAATAGAACTGAACACTCAGAAATAAATCCATATACCTATGGTCACTTTATCTTTGAGAAAGAAGCTAAAACCCAGTGGGGAAACACAACATTTTCAACCAGAGAAACTGGTTCAACTGGTGCTCAGCATGCAGAAGAATACAAATTGATCCATTTTTATGTCTTTGTACAAAGCTCAAGTCAAAGTGGATCACGGAGCTCTACATAAATCCAGATACGCTAAATCTAATAGCAGAGAAAGTGGAAAAGGGTCTCGAACGCATCAGTACAGGGGAAATTTTTCTGAACAGAACCAATCACTTATGCTCTAAATTCAACAGTAGACAAGTAAGACCTCATAAAATTGAAAAGCTTCTGTAAGGCAAAGGACACTGTCAATAGGAACATGTGGCAATCTACAGATTGGGAAAAGATCTTTGCTAATCCTACATCAGATGAAGGGTTAATATACAAAACCTAGAAAGAACTCAAGAACTTGGACTCCAGAGAACCAAATAACCCTATTAAAAATAGCATACAGAGCTAAACAAAGAATTATGAACTGAAGAATCTCTAATGGTTGAAAAGAACCTAGACAGTCATCTACTCTATACCTACTTCTTTCAATGAACTGTAGGTTTCTAAAAAATCATTGCACCTCTCTGACCTGAGTAGGAATACCAATACTATCATTGAGTCATGATTAAGACAAATAAAATTCCTTCACAATATTGTGGAATGAGTTATCATAGGACAATGGTTTGAAGACTCAGTGTTCATTATTTCCCTAAAACTTGTGAGGCTGAAATATGATTTCTCTTTTCCTTTAGGCACAGCAAAGCCTTCTTAGACTGACTTTCTTTTACAAGAGTTATGTCATACAATTTAAGATATTTGAGTTGTTGATGAAATTCACAGCTTGAAGTAAGTTAATTATGTAAAGTACAAGTTAAAAACTCTAATAATAAGGCTGTATTGAACATAGAGGAACATGTGTCCTTGTTATATTTTGTAGAATCTTTTGGGTATATACCCAATAATAATATACCTGGGTCCTTTGGTAATACTATGTCCAATATTCTATGAAACTGCCAAAATGATTTCCAGAGTGGTTGTACAAGCTTGCAATCCCACCAACAATGGAGGAGTGTCCCTCTTTCTCCACATCCTCACCAGCATCTGCTGTCAACTGAATTTTTGATCTTAGCCAATCGGACTGGAGTGAGGTAAAATCTCAGGGTTGTTTTGATTTGCATTTCCCTGATGACCAAGGATGTTGAACATTCTTTTAGTTAGTTCTTGGACATTTAATATTCTTCAGTTGAAAATTATTTATTTAGCTCTGTGTCCCATTTTTAAATACAGTTATTTGATTCTCTGAAGTCTAACATCTTGAATTCTCACTATATATTGGATATTAGGCCTCTATCAGATGAAGGATTGGTAAAAATATGTTTTCTTTTTTTTTGATTTTTTTTTGATTTTTAATATTTTTATTACATATTTTCCTCAATTATATTTCCAATGCTATCCCAAAAGTCCCCCATAGCGCCCCCCACTTCCCTACCCACCCATTCCCATTCTTTTGGCCCTGGCATTCCCCTATATTGGGGCATATAAAGTTTGCAAGTCCAATGGGCCTCTCTTTCCATTGATGGCCGACTAGGCCATCTTTCAATACATATGCAGCTAGAGACAAGAGCTCCGGGGTTCTGGTTAGTACATCATGTTGTTCCAACAATAGGGTTGCAGATCCCTTTAGCTCCTTGGGTACTTTCTCTAGCTTCTCCATTGGGAGCCCTGTGATACATCCAATAGCTGACTGTGAACATCCACTCCTGTGTTTGCTAGGCCCCGGCATCGTCTCACAAGAGACAGCTATATTTGGGTCCTTTCAGCAAAATCTTGCTAGTGTATGCAATGGTGTCAGTGTTTAGAAGCTGATTATGGGACGGATCCCTGGATACAGCAGTCTCTAAATGGTCCATCCTTTCATCACAGCTACGAACTTTGTCTCTGTAACTCCTTCCCTGGGTGTTTTGTTCCCAATTCTAAGAAGGTGCACAGTGTCCACACTTTGGTCTTCATTCTTCTTGAGTTTCATGCGTTTATCAAATTGTATCTAAATCTAAAATATGTTTTCAATCTGTTGTTTGCTGTGTTCTCCTTTTGCTGGTGCCCTTTGCCTTACAGAAGCTTTGAAATCTTATGAGGTCTCATTTGTCTATTGCTGATCTTAGAGAATAAGCCATTAGTATTCTGTTCAGAAAATTTTCCTCTGTGCCCATGTGTTCAAGACTCTTCCCAACTTTCTCCTCTATTACTTTCAGTGTATGTAGTTTAATACAGAAGTCCTTGATCCACTTGGACTTGAGGTTTGTACAATGAGATAAGAATGGATTGATTTGACTCCGCCGAACTTAGGAACTTAGTCTGCACATGTGAGTGTGCACCACAGAGGCAGACAGCTTCTGGGACAGGCGGGAGGCACATAGCCACTGAGGCAGCACCCTTTTCGGGCCACAGACATCCGGCACCCTCCCAGCATGAGGACAGTGGCCCGCCCTGCACGGGAGCCCTCTGCGTGAGGAGAAGGGAGCTCCATCTTGGTGCCTGGACTCCACCAAACTTAGGAACTTAGTCTGCACAGGGGAGAGTGTGCACCACAGAGGCAGACAGCTTCTGGGACAGGCAGGAGCCACTGAGGCAGCACCCTTTTGGGGCCGCAGACATCCGGCACCCTCCCAGCCGGAGGACAGTGGTCCCACCCTGCACTGAGCCCTCTACCTCAGGAGAAGGGAGCGCCATCTTGGATCCGGGACTCCGCCGAACTTAGTCTGCACAGGTGAGAGTGTGCACCAAAGAAGCTGACAGCTTCTGTGACCTGCCAAAGCAACACAGCATCTGGGAAAGGTCCTGTTTTTGGCCTTCTTCTTCGGCTAGGAGGAGGTTCAAACACCAGATATCTGTGTACCTTCCCTGTAAGAGGAGAACTTGTCAGCAAAGAGTGCTATAACCACTGAAAATCAGAGGAGAGAGCCTGTCTCCCAAGTCTGCTGATAGACAGAAATCAGAATCACCAGAAGAACAATCTCTAAACAGAGACAACTATACCAACTCCAGAGATTACCAGATGGCGAAAGGTAAACTTAAGAATCTTACTAACAGAAACCAAGACCACTCACCATCATCAGAACCCAGCACTCCCACTTCACCCAGTCCAGGATACCCCAACACACCTGAAAAGCTAGACCTGGATTTAAAAGCATATCTCATGATGATGGTAGAGGACATCAAGAAGGACTTTAATAAATCACTTAAAGAATTACAGGAGAACATTGCTAAAGAGTTAAAAGTCCTTAAAGAAAAACAGGATAACACAATCAAACAGGTAGAAGTCCTCAAAGAAAAACAGGAAAACACATCCAAACAGATGATGGAAATGAACAAAACGATACTAGACCTAAAAAGGGAAGTAGACACAATAAAGAAAACCCAAAATGAGGCAACACTGGAGGTAGAAACATTAGGAAAGAAATCTGGAACCATAGATGCGAGCATCAGCAACAGAATACAAGAGATGGAAGAGAGAATCTCAGGTGCAGAAGATTCCATAGAGAACATCGGCACAACAATCAAGGAAAATGGAAAATGCAAAAACATCCTAACTCAAAACATCCAGGAAATCCAGGACACAATGAGAAGACCAAACCTACGGATAATAGGAGTGGATGAGAATGAAGATTTTCAACTCAAAGGACCAGCAAACATCTTCAACAAAATTATAGAAGAAAACTTCCCAAATCTAAAGAAAGAGATGCCCATGAACATACAAGAAGGCTACAGAACTCCAAATAGACTGGACTAGAAAAGAAATACCTCCCGACACATAATAATCAGAACAAAAAATGCACTAAATAAAGATAGAATACTAAAAGCAGTAAGAGAAAAAGGCCAAGTAACATATAAAGGCAAGCCTATCAGAATTACACCAGATTTTTTACCAGAGACTATGAAAGCCAGCAGAGCCTGTACAGATGTTATACAGACACTAAGAGAACACAAATGCCAGCCCAGGCTACTATACTCAGCCAAACTCTCAATTACTGTATATGGAGAAACCAAAGTATTCCACGACAAAAACAAATTCACACATTATCTCTCCACGAATCCAGCCCTTCAAAGGATAATAACAGAAAAAAACCAATACAAGGACGGGAACCAAGCCCTAGTAAAAACAAGAAGGTAATCCCTCAACAAACCTAAAAGAAGACAGCCACAAGAACAGAATGCCAACTTTAACAACAAAAATAACAGGAAGCAACAATTACTTTTCCTTAATATCTCTTAATGTCAATGGACTCAACTCACCAATAAAAAGACATAGACTAACAAACTGGCAACACAAACAAGACCCAACATTTTGCTGCTTACAGGAAATTCATCTCAGAGGAAAAGATAGACACTACCTCAGATTGAAAGGATGGAAAACAATTTTCCAGGCAATTGGTATGAAGAAACAAGCTGGAGTAGCCATTCTAATATCTGATAAGATTGACTTCCAACCCAAAGTCATCAAAAAAGACAGGGAAGGGCACTTCATACTCATCAAAGATAAAATCCTCCAAGAGGAACTATCAATTCTGAATATCTATGCGCCAAATACAAGGGCAGCCTCATTCATTAAAGATACTTTAGTAAAGCTCAAAGCACACATTGCACCTCACACAATAATAGTGGGAGACTTCAACACACCACTTTCACCAATGGACAGATCATGGAAACAGAAACTAAACAGGGACACAGTGAAACTAACAGAAGTTGTGAATCAAATGGTTCTGGCAGATATCTACAGAACATTCTATCCTAAAACAAAAGGATATACCTTCTTCTCAGCACCTCATGGTACCTTCTCCAAAATTGACCACATAATTGGTCACAAAACAGGCCTCAACAGATACAAAAATATTGAAATTGTCCCATGCATCCTATCAGATCACCATGGACTAAGGCTGATCTTCAATAACAAAATAAATAATAGAAAGCCAACATTCACGTGGAAACTGAACAACACTCTGCTCAATGATACCTTGGTCAAGGATGGAATAAAGAAAGAAATTAAGGACTTTTTAGAGTTCAATGAAAATGAAGCCACAACATACCCAAACTTATGGGACGCAATGAAAGCATTTCTAAGAGGAAAACTCATACCTCTGATTGCCTCCAAAAAGAAACTAGAGAGATCACACATTAGCAGATTGACAACACACCTAAAAGCACTAGAACAAAAGGAAGCAAATTCACCCAAGAGGAGTAGATGGCATGAAATAATCAAACTCAGGGACGAAATCAACCAAGTGGAAACAAGAAGAACTATTCAAAGAATCAACCAATCAAGGAGCTGGTTCTTTGAGAAAATCAACAAGATAGATAAACCCTTAGCCAGAATCACTAGAGGGCACAGGGAAAGCATTCTAATTAACAAAAATAGAAATGAAAAAGGAGACATAACAACAGATCCTGAAGACATCCAAAACACCATCAGATCCTGCTACCAAAGGCTATACTCAACAAAACTGGAGAACCTGGATGAAATGGACAAGTTTCTAGACAGATTCCAGGTACCAAAGTTGAATCAAGATCAGGTTAATGATCTAAACAGCCCTATATCCCCCAAAGAAATAGAAGCAGTCATTAATAGTTTCCCAACCAAAAAAATCCCAGGAGCAGATGGGTTTAGTGCAGAGTTCTATCAGACCTTCAAAGAAGATCTAATCCCAGTTCTGCACAAACTATTTTACAAAATAGAAACAGAAGGTACTCTACCCAACTCATTCTATGAAGCCACAATTACTCTGATACCTAAACCACAAAAAGACCCAACAAAGATAGAAAAGTTCAGACTAATATCCCTTATGAATATTGATGCAAAAATCCTCAATAAAGTTCTTGTTAACCGAATCCAAGAACACATCAAAACAATCATCCATCCTGACCAAGTAGGTTTCATCCCAGGGATGCAGGAATGGTTCAATATACGGAAATCAATCAAAGTAATCCAGTATATAAACTAACTAAAAGACAAAAACCACATGATCATCTCGTTAGATGTGGAAAAAGCATTAGACAAGATCCAACACCCATTCATGATAAAAGTCTTGGAAAGATCAGGAATTCAAGGCCCATACCTAAACATGATAAAAGAAATCTACAGCAAACCAGTAGCCAACATCAAAGTAAATGGTGAGAAGCTTGAAGCAATCCCACTAAAATTAGGGACTAGACAAGGCTGTCCACTTTCTCCATATCTATTCCACATTGTACTTGAAGTCCTAGCCAGAGCAATTCGACAACAAAAGGAGATCAAGGGGATACAAATTGGAAAAAATAAAGTCAAAATATCACTTTTTGCAGATGATATGATAGTATACATAAGTGACCCTAAAAATTCCACCAAATAACTCCTAAACCTGATAAACAGCTTCGGTGAATTAGCTGGATATAAAATTAACTCAAACAAATTAATGGCCTTTCTCTATGCAAAGAATAAACAGGCTGAGAAAGAAATTAGGGAAACAACACCCTGCTCAATACTCACAAATAATATAAAATATCTTGGCGTGACTTTAACTAAGGAAGTGAAAGATCTGTATAATAAAAACTTCAAGTCTCTGAAGAAAGAAATTAAAGAAGATCTCAGAAGATGGAAATATCTCCCATGCTCATGGATTGGAAGGATCAACATTATAAAAATGACTATCTTGCCAAAAGCAATCTACAGATTCAATGCAATCCCCATCAAAATTCCAACTCAATTCTTCAACGAATTAGAAATTGCAATCTGCAAATTCATCTGGAATAACAAAAAACCTAGGATAGCAAAAACTCTTCTCAAGGATAACAGACACTCTGCTGGAATCACCATGCTGGACCTAAAGCTTTACTACAGAGCATTTGTGATAAAAACTGCGTGGTACTGGTATAGTGACAGACAAGTAGACCAATGGAATAGAATTGAAGACCCAGAAATGAACCCACACACCTATGGTCAGTTAATCTTTGACAAGGGAGCTAAAACCCTCCAGTGGAAGAAAGACAGCATTTTCAACAAGTGGTGCTGGCACAACTGGTTGTTATCATGTAGAAGAATGCGAATCGATCCATTCCTATCTCCTTGTACTAAGGTCAAGTCTAAGTGGATCAAGGAACTTCACATAAAATCAGAGACACTGAAACTTATAGAGGAGAAAGAGGGGAAAAGCCTTGAAGATATGGGCACAGAGGAAAAATTCTTGAATAGAACAGCAATGGCTTGTGCTGTAAGATCGAGAATTGACAAGTGGGACCTCATGAAACTGCAAAGCTTCTCCAAGTCAAAAGAAACCATCAATAAGACAAAAAAACCACCAACAGATTGGGAAAGGATCTTTACCTATCCTATATCAGATAAGGGACTAATATCCAATATATATAAAGAACTCAAGAAGGTGGACTCCAGAAAATCAAATAACCCCATTAAAAAATGGGGCTCAGAACTGAACAAAGAATTCTCACCTGAGGAATACCGAAAGGCAGAGAAGCATCTGAAAAAATGTTCAACATCCTTAACCATCAGGGAAATGCAAATCAAAACAACCCTGATATTCCATCTCAAACCAGTCAGAATGGCTAAGATCAAAAATTCAGGGGACAGCAGATGCTGGCGAGGATGTGTTGAAAGAGGAACACTCCTCCATTGTTGTTGGAACTTCAAGCTTGTACAACCACTCTGGAAATCTGTCTGGTGGTTCCTCAGCAAATTGGACATAATACTACCGGAGAATCCAGCAATACCTCTCCTGGGCATATATCCAGAAGATGTCCCAACCAGTAAGAAGGACACATGCTCTTCTATGTTCATAGCAGCCTTATTTATAATAGCCAGAAGCTGGAAAGAACCCAGATGCTCCTCAACAGAGGAATGGATACAGAAATTATGGTACATTTACACAATGGAGTACTACTCAGCTATTAAAAAGAATGAATTTATGAAATTCATAGCCAAATGGATGGACCTGGAGGGCATCATCTTGAGTGAGGTAACACAATCACAAAGGAACTCACACAATATGTATTCACTGATAAGTGGATATTAGCCCAAAACTTAGGATACCCAAGATATAAGATACAATTTGCTAAATGCATGAAACTCAGGAAGAATGAAGACCAAAGTGTGGACACTTTGCCCCTTCTTAGAATTGGGAACAAAACACCCATGGAAGGAGTTACAGAGACAAAGTTTGGAGCTGTGATGAAAGGATGGACCATCTAGAGACTGCCATATCCAGGGATCCATCCCATAATCAGCTTCCAAACGCTGACACCATTGCATACACTAGCAAGATTTTGCTGAAAGGACCCAGATATAGCTGTCTCTTGTGAGACTAGGCCGGGGCCTAGTAAACACAGAAGTGGATGCTCACAGTCAGCTATTAGATGGATCACAGTGCTCCCAATGGAGACGCTAGAGAAAGTACCCAAGGAGCTAAAGGGATCTGCAACCCTATAGTTGGAACAACATGATGAACTAACCAGTACCTCGGAGCTCTTGTCTCTAGCTGCATATGTATCGAAAGATGGCCTAGTTGGCCATCACTGGAAAGAGAAGCCCATTGGACTTGCAAACTTTATATGCCCCAATACAGGGGAATGCCAGGGCCAAAAGAATGGGAATGGGTGGGTAGGGAATTGGGGGGGGTGTATGGGGGACTTTTGGGATAGCATTGGAAATGTAATTGAGGAAAATATGTAATAAAAATATATTTAAAAAAAATGAATGGATTGATTTGCCTTATTCTACATGCTGCCCTCCATTTGAACCAGCACCATCTGTTGAAAATGCTGTTTTATTTACACTGGATAGTTTTAGCTCCTTTGTCAAAATCAAGTGGCCAGAGGTAGGTGGGTTCATTTCTGGGTCTTCAATTCTATTCCATTCATCTTTTTCCTTGTCTCTGTACCAATAACATACTTTTTTTTTTGTCAATATTGCTCTGTAATACAGCTTGAAATCAGGGATGGTGATTACCCCCGAAGTTCTTTTAATGTTGAGAATAGTTTTCACTATCCTGGATTTTTTTTGTTATTCTAAATGAATTTGCAAATTTCTCTTTCTAACTCTATGAAAAATTGAGTTGGAGTTTTGATGGGAACTGCATTGAATATGTAGATTGCTTTCAGCAAGATGGCCATTTTTGTGTTACCTCACTCAGGATGAAGCCCTCCAGGTCCATCCATTTGCCTTTGAATTTCATAAATTCATTCTTTTTAATAGCTGAGTAGTACTCCATTGTGTAAATGTACCACATTTTCTGTATCCATTCCTCTGTTGAGGGGCATCTGGGTTCTTTCCAGCTTCTGGCTGTTATAAATAAGCCTGCTATGAACATAGTAGAGCATGTGTTCTTCTTACTGGTTGGGACATCTTCTGGATATATGCCCAGGAGAGGTACTGCGGGATCCTCTGGTAATACTATGTCCAATTTTCTGAGGAACCGCCAGATTTCCAGAGTGGTTGTACAAGCTTGCAGTCCCACCAACCAGTACCCTGGAGCTCTTGACTCTAGCTGCATAGTATCAAAAGATGGCCTAGTTGGCCATCACTGGAAAGAGAGGCCCATTGGACACACAAACTTTATATGCCCCATTACAGGGGAACGCCAGGGCCAAAAATTTGGGAATGGGTGGGTAGGGAAGTGGGGGGGAGGGTATGGGGGACTTTTGTGATAGCATTGGAAATGTAATTGAGGAAAATACGTAATAAAAATATTAAAAAATAAAAAAATAATAGTTATGATGAATAAAAAAAAGATGGCCATTTTTACTATATTAATCCTACCAATCCATGAGCATGGGAGACCTTTACATCTTCTGAGATCTTTGATTTCTTTCTTCAGAGACTTGAAGTTCTTGTCATATATATCTTTCACACACCAAGATATTTTATATTACTTGTGACTACTGTGAAATTTGTTGTTTCCCTAATTTCTGTCTCAGCCTGTTTAGCCTTTGAGAAGAGGAAAGCTACTGTTTGAGTTAGTTTTATATCCAGCCACTTTACTGAAGTTGTTTATCAGGTTTAGGAGTTTTCTGGTGGAATTTTTGGGGTCACTTAAGTAAACTATCATATCATCTGCTAATAGTGATATTTTGACTTCTTCCTTTCTAATTTGTATCCCTTTGACCTCCTTTCATTGTTTAATTCTTCTAGCTAGGACTTCAATTACTACTACATAGCAGTCTTATTTATAATACCCAGAAGCTGGAAAAAACTCATATGCCCTTGTACAGAGGAACAGATACAAAAAGTATGGTACATAATGGAGTACTACTCAGCTATTAAAAACAATGAATACATGAGATTCTTAGGTTAATGGGTGGAACTAGAAAACATCATCTTGAGTGAGGTAACAAAATCAAAAAAGAACCCAAATGGTATGCACTCACTGATAAGTGGATATTAGCCCCAAATGCTTGGAATACCCAAGATACAATTTCCA
Source organism: Mus caroli (assembly GCF_978045245.1). NCBI lineage: Eukaryota > Metazoa > Chordata > Mammalia > Rodentia > Muridae > Mus > Mus caroli. Next base: position 105,074,325 of record NW_028227260.1, on the reverse strand, counting down.
AACCACAGAAAGCTCAAGAATAAAGAAGACCAAAGTGTGGGTGCTTCAGTCCTTCTTAGAAAGGGGAAGAAAATACTCATGGGTGCAAATATGGAGACAAAGTGTAGAGCAGAAACTGAAGGAAAGGCCATCCAGAGACTGCCCTACCTGTCCATCAATACCAAATACAGTCTCCGAACACATACACTATTGTGGATGCCAAGAAGTACATGCTGACAGGTGCCAGATATAGCTGTCTCTTGAGACACTCTGCCAGAACCCAACAAGTACAGAGGCAGATGCTCACAGCCAACCATGGGGCTGAGCACCGGGTCCCTAATGGAGGACTTAGAAAAAGGATTGAAGGAGCTGGAGGGGTTTGCAATCCCACAGAAAGAACAACAATATCAACCATTCAGTCCCCACCAGAGCTCCCAGGGACTAAACCACCAACCAAGGAGTATACATGGAGGTACCCATGGCTCCAGCCACATATGTAGCAGAGGATGGCCTTGTCAGGCATCAATGGGAGGCAAGGCCCTTGGTCCTATGAAGGCTCGATGCCATATTGTAGAGTAATTAGAGGGTAAGGATGCAGAAGTAGGTGTGTGGGTGAGGGAACACCCTCGGGGATGGAGAATGGGATATGGGGTTTCTGGGGGTGAAACCAGGGAAAGGGATAACATTTGAAATGTAAATAAAGAACATATCCAATAAAAATAATTATAATAATAAAGACAAACTTATGGAGTTTATATTTATAATGGCACTAAAGGGACAAACAAATTATGAGATTCCAAGTTACTTTCAGAAATAGTAATAAATTAAAAGTAACATGAAGTGGGATGATTTATATTTATGTTATTGAATTTGCATCTCACATAACCACAAAGAAAGACTAAAATTTTGATCATTTTACTTCTGACTTTGGAATGCTGCGATTACTGTTGTGTGCTACATACCTGGCTAAAATTAATTTTATATTTTTTCTACCAGTGGTTTTGATATATTCATCTCTGTACTTTTATAGGATTGTGATTCTCTGTTAGCATTGTCTTTTATTCTCCATAGCATGCCAAAGTAGAGCAAACCAGTAATGTGGTAATAAAGATATAATTTTCATACTGGTGATGTAACTGAAAGATAGAGCACTTGTCTAGTATGAATAATGTAATCCTGGGCACAATCTCTAGTACCATAAAAATGAGCAAACAAAACCACACAGTTTTCTTATGACTCCAGAATTATTTTTTTTTCTTAGTTTAAACACAATTCTAAATCCACATGGTTGAAATAAGCTCTCTAAGATCAAATTTGGCTATAAACTATTGCTATAACTATGAATACACTTGTCAAAAAAGTTCATCTTCATCTAGCGAAAGAGCTGTTGCTACGCTGTTCTCTCAGTGAATAATAATAAAGCCCTGTCCCCACAGTATATTTTCCATAATCTTTGACTTTTAATTGTTTAAGATGTCGTCTTCTTTGTTCAATGAATGATGTCTTAAATATATCCTCAGAAATTGCATCAACAAAAAAGAATGGGAAATGTAATGAGTGTGGGGCAATTTCGATGTATTCCCATGTGGAACACTGCATACAGAAAACAAGGCCTACTTGTGCAGCCAGTTTTCTACTCTGTATTTAGAAAACTCTTATTTATCCTTGAGTGGATAACTCAAATTTTCATGTCAGTTTTGTTGCGAAGACCCAATCATTGTAATTGCTCATCCTGTACTTTTTCCTCTGCACATCTTTTCTTGACACATTATATAATTGAGAAAAGATAATATTTTTTTCAAATTAGATAGCTAGTGTCTACTTAACAGAGTGTTTTAAGTTTGGATAAATAGCTTGATTAGTTAAATATGACAACAATAAAATCTGCCACTAGTTCTTAGAATTTTGTGTATTCTTTGATTAAGAACAAAAGAAGATAAAGTAAAAGACCTGGGGTATCCAGTGTAACAAAATGAAAAGTTATTGATATTCTAGAGAAATTTCAAAGTGATGGTCTAAAACTTCTAGTAATTGAGAGGAGAAATAAGGACAAGCTTCTAAAAGAAAAGGATGTTAGGGAGCTACTTGAATTAGTACAAAATTCTATGAATTTAGAACATTTGTATAAGAAGAGCTTGTAATTTCTAGTATTTTGTGTATAAATCTTCAATATTCTACAAATATTACCTTGAGATATGCATTAGGATAAATCAAAGAAGCATATTAAGTTTCCAGTTGACAGACAACATATGATGCTAAATTAAAGAAAAAATGGAAATTTACAAGCAATGAGATTTACTTCGTCCTTGAACAAGGATAAAATGTAGGATAAACAGAGAATTCAATGTAAACAAAAGCCAAAGATGAGGAAGAGCTAAATGATACTTCTAAGATGTGGAGCATGGAATGGCGCCTTAGTTTTCCTCTGTGAAACTGTAGTTTTCAAAATGAATATTCCAAGAAAATGTAACTTTAAAGAAATAGGGAATTTTGAAGAAACTACCTAGAGATCAGCACTATAGTTAATTTTGTATACATTATTATGTTCTAGGACTAGGTCTCATACCAGAAGGGTGTCTAAGTCGGATGAACTATACATATCTGTGACAGGAAGTATAATAACTCAGAAAATCAATGCATTTGAGAAAGTTAAGAATACCACATACTTATTATTATTTTTCTTTTTACAAAAAGTGTTTTGCTTATGTAATACATTCTGATTATGGTTTCTCTTCCCCTCTATTCCTCCATGTTTCTTCACTTCTGACCAGCTATCTGTCTCTCATTAGAGACTAAACAGGCTTCTTAGTTATAATAAAACAAAACAAAACAAAACAAAACAAAAGTTAATACATAAGAATTGGACTAAACAATTGCAATCAAAGAATCCAAGAGAAGAAACAAGAATCAGAGACCTGTGTGTTTACATACTCAGGAGGCCCATAAAAATGCTAACCTATATATATATATATAGTATATAGCTATACTATATATGCAGAAGATCTAATGCAAACTCATGTCAACTACATGCTTGCATCATCAGTCTCTGTGAATTCATATGAGTTTTTCTCAGTTGATATTTATGGCCTTATTCTCCTGGTGTGCTCCGTCTGCTCTGGCTCTTCTACTCTTTCTGCTCATCTTCCTCAGAGTTCCCTGAGCCCTGAGTGAATGAATTTGATGGAAATATCTCATTTAATAGAGATATTACTTTTTCTCAGTAAATTTGGATCCATGTGGCCAAAATAGAGTTATCAGTGGTTCATAACTGGATTTGAATTTGTTGGGAATCACAAAATCTCAATATGGTTTCTAAATTAGAATCTAGGGTCTGGTGAAGCTGCCCTGAGCATGGTGGGTGCCACTTAAGATATATCAATAATTTCGTCCTTTTTAAAATCAACATATTATTTGCAAATAGATGTGCAGATGTGTTTCTTATTTCAACATATGGTTTTGGTTTTTGTATTGGAAAGGTCATTTTACTTATGCTTTCCAAATCTTTACTATTCTATTCTTTCTTTTACTGTTTCTTAGAAAGAGTAATTATTCATGAATTCACTGAAAATTGTGTAATTTTTCTAGTCAATCAAAATGCTTTATTGATATTCTCTTCATTTACATTTCAAATGCTATGCCGAAATTCCCTTATACCCTCTCCCCACCTTGCTCCCCAACCCACCCACTCCTGCTTCCTGGTTCTGGCATTCCCCTGTACTGGGGCATATGATCTTCTGATCTTCGCAAGACAAAGGGCCTCTCCTCCCATTGATGGCTGAGTAGGCCATCCTCTGCTACATATGCAACTAGAGACACAGTTCTGGGGGGGGGTGGTACTGGTTAGTTCAAATTGTTGATATTGATATTCTGTTTGTCCTAAACCTACATATGAATTGATTTCAGTTAATGAATTGAAAAGATGTTAGAGAGAGACAATTTGCCTAGACTTATCTGTTTCCTTCATAGCAGAATGTGCCTACTTCATAAATGAATGACATTCTATGTACAGGCTGCAAAAATTACTGCTGTGCTTCACTTATAACAAAAATTCAAAGTGCAGTGTGATTATCTTTATGATAAACTGATGGTTGCATTTCTTTTTATTATCATTTGTTCTTCTCTCATACAATAGTCTAATCATAGTTTCCCCTCCTGCTACTGCTCCCAGTCTCCACCACCTCCCTTCTTCCTCAAATTAACTCCTCCTCCCTTTCACTTCAGAAAACAGCAGGACTTCAAAGAATATTAATGGAACACAGCCTAACAAAATAAGACTAGGCACAACTTTCTATGAATAAAATTAACACAGGAAACTTGGAGTGGAAAACATAATATAAAGAAAACGCCCTAGGGGAAAACATACCCATCCCAAATAATGAGATTCTCTATAGTGGAAAGGGGATAGTATTGCAACAATGAATACATAAAAAGTAAACATAAAAATGGGATAATGTAAATAAATAATGTAATGTAAATAATGTAAATAAAGAAACAAGTAAACATAAAAAAGCAAGGAACTTCTACATACAGTACTAATGAAAAGGGCAGTCAGCAAGGAAAGATTTTGTTAATGTTGTTTTATAGAGCTACTAATATGGTGTGATAGTAGTTAAGAGTGTGAAATGGAAGTTTTGCAAAGTTAGAGCAAGTGCACATAATAACTATTTCAAGGCATTATTGGTTACAGAAAGAAGAGATACAAAGGTAATTGTCTTGAAGTATGAATAACAGCACTAAGAAGATACAACTGAGGACTTGTTATCTGACAATTGTTATTGTTATATTAAGGTATCTATTTGGGCACAGTGAAGGTAGAACAATGAGTAGTGATAATTTAACCTTTTCAGATCAAAAGAGCTATAGGAGCACTTTTTCTTTTTGAACAATGCCATCAGTTAGTTGCAAGGTCTGAACTTTTCTATAAACTCTCCAGTGTTCTGTTTTTTAAATGGCCAAAATGAACTTAAATTTCATATTCACAAATTAAAACATATATCTCACTCATATGTACAATGGGAGTCATCACTTCTTATGACATGTGTTTGTTTCATAGCTGTAAACAATAAGTTACAGGTTTCGAAAGTCAGGGCACTTAGTAGCACCTGTAATATATCACATATTTCAAAACCAATAATGAAAGATATGGTATGATTATCAGTATGTTAAATTTATCAGTTAACTTTATTGTGGTAACAAAAGCTCCCTTGTATTATTTAATTTAAGTAAATCTGAAGGAATCTAATGTGGGACATTTGATATTGATGAACTGGATATCATCTTAATATGTCTTAGCAGACAGAATGTTCTCTATTGCATGAAAATCATTGAGCCATAACATATCAGAGGCTAATTATAACAATTGACTTTTCAATTTGACTCTCATTATAATTACCCAACTATTGTACATTATTTGCTTGTTAGCATAAAAAGATCTTCTATTATAATAAAGGGGAGGGAGACAGAGCGAGAGCGAGGGGGAGAGAGAGAGAGAGAGAGAGAGAGAGAGAGAGAGAGAGAGAGAGAGAGAGAGAGAGAGAGAGAGAGCAATGTTAAAGCATTGATGATTTGTCACCACTTGGAGGGTCTGTGCTTTTATTATCTTTATTTCAGTACAGATACTTTTTTGGATAATGAGATGAGAAAAAAGGCTATATGCAAAGACAGTTGATATAGATTGCAGAAATAAAAAGCTCATAACAATACAGGAAGAAATGTGATCTTGTACTTCACTCCATCCAATCTGCCATTTCCTGCAGCATCAATAAATGCACAGACCTGATAAGGTATATATACATACAGTCATTTTATGTAATAAAGCTGAATGTCATTTACTTTTGTGAGTTGCCACCTGAAAAAATCTTAGATGCAGGTTTCAAGTGTAAATCATCACTATCCAGGTTTCCATGTACTTTCTAGAGCATTTGAATCCTAGCTAATTCCATATCCATTACCTCTAGCATTGGTGCAAGCATCAGGATGGAGAGAGACATTTAGCCAACTTGTCTGTGGAAACAACATTTCTCTTTTTAAGAACTAATGCCATTAAAAGAATATACAAGTACTTTAAGTAAATAGTTCTTAGTGCAAGCTGCCTTTGAGTGGTCATTATTTTTTCTGACTGGCTTTCTATAAATAAGGTCACGCAGTTATAGTACAAAAGTATACAACACTTAAGTATATTTAAGGTTGTGTTCTAAGCATTTTAAGATTTGTGTGTTTATAAATTTTGATAGTGAATTATGTATTTAAATTTTAAAGACTTGTATACATAAAAGAATCATGAGCTTGTAATAATACATACCATGTCAGTGAACTTGTCCAAGACAGACAACTTTCCAGAATTGTTGAGCTAATCTTTTTTTTTTTTTTTAGGTGAGTTAATTTTATTTGGATGAAAATAGTAATTTTTTTATTATTTTCTTTTTTATTTACATATAACACTATTTTTTATTACATCTTTTCCTCAATTACATTTCCAATGCTATCCCAAAAGTCCCCCATACCATTCCCCCTACTTCCCTACGCACCCTTTCCCATTTTTTTTTTTTTTTTTTTTTTTTGTGTTGAGCTAATCTTAAGAAACTGCCAAGCTTTGGAAATTTTACTGTCTCTATTGTTCTTTCAAGACAATGGGTCCTGGGAACTAATTGCTAGTTTTGCTTCTATAAAGCAAAAGTTTGCTTGCTGGAGAAAACTGAGACATCTATAGAATATGTTTTGTAGACGTTAGACACTGTAGGATATGAGCTAATTAGACCCCTGAAAAATGCAACTTTGTAACTTTGTGATTTCTCTATATATAGATACTTAGGAAAAATATGGCTATGTGCTGCATCTTGAAAGTGATCTAGGATGTAGACTGTGCAGAATGAGCATCCAGATCCAGAACTTAAAGCCTCTTATTTGTTACAATTGAGTCATGGTCATTGCTCAAGTGAACCTCTAAGCAATCTCAGACCTATTGCAAAATATTCTGCTTGCATAAGTGTCTGTATATCACATGCCTGCCTGGTGCCAAGGAGGTTATAAGACAGTGTTATATTGCCTAGAACTAGAGATGCAAAAGATTTTGTGCTACCATGTGGGTGTTAGAAACTAAACCTATATCATCAAGAGTAGCAACAAATGTTCTTAGCTGCTGAACCATCTCTTCAGACCCTTGAGCACTTTATCTTAATCTTTACAATAGCAATATATGTTCATTATTTGGATTACAATGATTTTATAAATGAGGAAAGTGAAGCACAAGCAAGATAAATCATAAAATCAACATGGGAAAGCTACACCAACTCTGTTTGCCAGAGGCAAAATTAGAATAAAAAATGGTATATAGAATGTGTGTTCTTAGTTGCTGTGTTGTAGCCTTATACCAAACTATAAATTGAATAATTTATCATGGAAATTTTGCCAGATATTTCTTTTGCACCTATTAATGTCAACTCTGTCTGCTTTGTTTTTCTCTAGTATGTAAACTTTTATAATATCTACAGTTCTTACTGGGTAAAATATACTAATCTGTAGGCCTTTTCGGTATATAGAACCTTTAATTATTTTGAAGAATCTGTACTACCCAAGAAATTCACTTTCATGCATGCTTTAAGGTCCTTTAATACAAATGTAGGCAAGAAACTGTACAGCACTGGTCCTTTATCCTGATCTTTCTGAGTCCTTACCACATACAAAGAATTTTGTTGTGTGACTGCATAGATTAACATAAGTCTTTTTAAATTGTGTAAAAATAAAGTATGATTTTCTGTGGCTTTCAGCAAGTATTCCAGTCAGCAATCCCGGCATAAATTACACTTCTAAATCCCACTCTACCAGATACACTCTTCTCTATGGAAAACACACACACATGAATAATCAGCATCTCATTATTATTATTATTATTATTATTATTATTATTATTATCTCATTATCATTATTATTATTATTAAAAGATGCTATAAGTGTTTCATTCTCTTCATCAGGACCTATTTGCAGTTTGTCAAAACATCTATCCTCTCCTGAAACAGTGAGGTGCCTTCAAGTCATATCCCTATGTCTCTCTGATTTCAGTCTAAGACAAGAGGCATAAATAATTTTAATTGGTTTAATATATCATGAAAATGTTTCCTGTATAATATCTGTGCTAGGAAACAAGGAAGGAAACAAGAATGGAGATTCAATGAGTGGAACAATGATTTCCTTTCTCACAGAAACATTTTCTTCATGAGCTAATTAAACCATTTCCTAAATTGGATCCGTGGCTCTAAAATCCATTCTCCATGCAAATACCAGAAGCTTTTAGTGTATAACTCATCGCAATGAGTTCCTCTCCAGCAGAATCATTCCATCCAAGCAAAAGTTCTGTGAATTTGAGAGATTAAATTGGTAGATAAGAATTTGTTAGATCATACTGGCAGATATGTATCGGTGATAAGAATAATAGTTCCATTCCCTTTTGTTTGCTTTGCAGACATGTGTGTTTGACATCAATACTCCAGTGAAATATTATGGTCTTGTTCTTCTAAGTCTTGCTATATAGTCTTGTAGCCATGTAGTTATCTATGCTGGAGTACTTTTTGTGCTCTATATTCTCACATTTATGTACTCCTAGACAATTACATTGACTAAAATATGACATATTAACTTACAATAGAAACTAAATTTCCCCACTCTCAGTTTCAAAATTTATGGACCCACTATTGATGCAATTGCTGAAGTGTATTTGTGTTCAATTCTAAAGTTCATCTTTAGTTCATATCCTTAATGCTAAATGTTTTCTCCTTGCCATTATTTTTTGATCTAAGAACTTGAGAACATAAACGTTATATTCAACATTTATTCCTCCCTCTTCACAAATGTTGGTGGTACTTTATAATAATATTTAATTTTTGAAAATTCTATGCATATAATGTATTTTGAGTACATTCAGACACTTCCTTTCCATTCCCTATAATGTTTTACACCTTATCTCTCTTCCAATTTTATGTCTTAATCACCCCCAGCACAATTAGTGCTGTTTGTATGTACATGGCTATAGGGCCATGGGCAACCTACCTTTAACCCAAGGGAGAATGATTCCCCTCCCTTAGCAGCTATCGACAAACAGTAGATCTTCCACTAAAAATGGCACTTCTTGTGGCCTGTTATCATAAATGATAAAATTTTGACTGGCTTAATATTGTACAGGTAACCACAGATCCTGTGAGTTGATATGCACATGGCCATGTCCCAAAGTCGTATTCCACAGCATTTCTCCCCATTTTTGACCTAGGACATTCTTTCTGTCTCCTCCTTTTTGGTCTACAAGAGGGGATGTGAGGGGAGATTGATATGGATGATCCATCCACTTCGAAGCATTTTGACAAGTTATATCTCTATATTAGCTACTAACCAATGCAAAAAAAAAAAAAAGAAAGAAAAGAAAAAAAATAACCTCTCTGACCATCTTTGATGGCAACACAAATTAATGTATGTAAACAAAAGCAAAAATATTTAGAAGACAGTTTGGCAACATGAGGGTTTAACAAAACAACAGCAGTAGCTTACCCTATAGGGCCTAAGCTTTCATCAGTTGTGGGCTTTTAATTAGATTTACAGTACTAGTCATAAAATTCTGTCTGTGGAGCAGGCCTCATATTTAAAGGAAAAGTGGTTGGTTATCCCCATTACTGTTATGCAACTACTGAAACAATGGTTATATCTTGGCTGACAGGTCATTATTGTAGTTTGCAGAGTCCAGAAGTAGGTTAAGAGAATTGATATCTTTTCTTTACCAGCAGCCTACATAGAATCAAATTTTATTACATTCTTTCCCTTCACAGCAGAACATCATATACATAAATCTCCATTCTTTGTTTGCTATGTTTAGTAGTAGTTCTTGATGACCTATTTGCTATAGGGATGTTATTATACTTCACTCATCAATTCATGTTTTCTTTCTTCTCATATTATTTGTGTCAGCAAGATTCTTGATGCTTCAACATCAACTCCCATTCTCTCTAGAGGAGAACATCCCCCAATAAAGGAACATTCATTGTTTCCTGTTACTATGACAAAAACCATTCTGCATGGATAGAAGATAATAAAATTATTCTGTAAATAATTTCAACTAATCTTCATCTATAAACATTACTATCTATATTATTCAACTCTTGAAAGAGAACTGTAAGATTAATAGGAAATTTCTGCAGTCTCCCCTATGTATGTTATTTGTCTATTGGAACTCAAATTTTCTACCTTCTACATATTTGTGGAAATAATATAGCCCTTCACATTCTCTTCTATCTTGGACATTTATTTCTGTTTTAGTTACTAATATACTCAAATGGCACTGCATACCAATGAAGAAAAAAATTTAGTATCATAAGTCTATAAACATTTTCATAGCTTATTCTTCCCAAGATGTTCCACTGAATTCAGCTTTGCATTTTAGCTGGGCTCACTCTTATATATGCAGTCAGCTTGAAGTGCATTAGGTTCTGTTTTGGTTTGAATGTGAAATGTCCTCCATTTCCTTATGTAATTGAATAATTGTTTGGCAGCTGTTGATGTGTCTGCTGAAGGGTGGGGGATACATACAGAGGATTCAACCAGCCCAAGAATGAAGTGTATGCTGTACAACTACAGAAGGCTACTTAAACCCTTTGAAACTGAAACCTCCAATACAAAACATGATGTCATAACATTTGGTGTTTTTCCTGATGAATAACAGGTATTTCTTTGGTCCAATATTAACTCATCAGCCTCCATTCCTTTCCTTTAGAATGGGAATACCCATTCTGTGCCATTGTATGTTGGATGCATATAATTCATTTCTATTTTCAGTTTTAGAGAGGGTCATGGTTGAGAGATATTTTTTTTAAATCTTAGAAGACATTCTGAGTGTTAGAGAATAAAAAGACCATGATACCATTTAAAGTTAGAATAAATACATTTTATATCCTGAGTTGGCCATGAATCTAGAGGGATTGGGGGTAGAATATTATGACTTGAATGAAAAAATGTCCCTGAAAGGCTCGTGTATTTGACCATTTGGTCTTTATTTGGTGACAGTATTTAGTCTGAGTATGGTACATTTAATAGATAGAAACTTGCTGGGGGAAGTATGCCACTGAAGGTAGGTTTTGAGGTTTTGTAATCTGATCCTACTTGTAGCCTGTTTACTTTCTGATTCTGAATTTCGGATCCAATGTGACACAACAGCCTCATGCTCTTGACACCCTGCACTTTTTACCATGATAACTTACTTCTAGGACTGTAACCCAAAATAAACCATTTCTTCTGCTAAATTACTTTTGCCATGTTATTTTATCATGAAGAAGTACGTGTGTGTGTGTGTGTGTGTGTGTGTGTGTGTGTGTATGTTTATGTATGTGTGTGTGTGTTAAAGAATTTATTAGAATGGCTTACAGGCTGTGGTCTGGGCACTCAAAAAATGGCTATCACTTGCCTGAAAGGCTAAGAATGCGGTATTCACTTGTTAAGATTGAATATCTGGCTCACAGATGAGGAGGTGTGGGATGTGGAGCAATTGGAGTTTGGATGGGGCTGGGGAATGGAATATGAAGTATAAAAAATAAATTAATTTAAAAAAATCGAATGTCTCATTAGTTCCAATTGAGTGCTTTAGTCAGGAATTCCTAGAGAGATTTTGGCCTATGTTAGAATCTCAAAGGAGTAGGTTATAATATCATTGAAGGAATGTTCTAGCAACAGGATATATGGACTTGCTAACAAGAGTGAGGAAAACCATGCAAAAAGGTAAATCCTTCTTTGATGTGGCCTGCTACTAGAATTTGTGGCCTGGATTTAAAGTGGATCTTCCCATTTCAAGTGATTCAGTTTAGAAAACCTTCACAGTCATGCCCAGCTCCTTGAGATTTGGTGGATTTCAGATATTGTCAACTTGACAAAAATATTAGCCATCAGAACCTCTTTCTGTTTTTCTTTTAAAGTACATTTAGTGGTGTGTGTGTATGTGTGTGTGTGTGTGTGTGTTTGTGTGTGTGTGTAGACAACATTCAGGAGTAGATTAACTTTCTCCATTCTCCATGTTGTGGGTTCTGTGGATGAAAATCAAATGGACAAGAGTCTTTATCCACAGAGATACCCCACCTTTATATTTGATAAGAGTATCTTTGAAAATGAAAACATGGCAGCTTACAGAGTATGCTTAGCAGTTCAAAGTGATGTGGCAGGAGATGTGGAGAAGGTGTAATAAGTATAGAAGGCTGTTGCCACCAATAAAATTAGTTTGACTCATTCTGCACACTGAATTTGAATTAATAGTGGAACTGTGGCAAGTAAAGCAGTCATGCACCAAACTAAACTAGTGAGTTTCATATTCTTTGAAAACACATGGAATTATCTATGTGTATTTCAAGTTCTGTAATGTATCTTCTCCCTTCCTCTTTTGTGATTATTATAACATCTTTGACAACTCAGAAAAATTCCATTAATACATGAAAACATTCCATAAATGACACATTTTTCTTTACTTATTTACTATGTTTGTTACTTTCCAGAAGAAAAATTGGTAGATTTTAAGTTTGTTTGAGTATGTGACATTTTTCATTAGTCCTTTTCTATGAAACAGTACATAGTATTTAACTCCAGAGATAGGTGTGTGATCTAAACCCAGCAGTCCTTTTGTCCTGGTTGGTTTTGTGTTAACTTGACACAAGCTGGAGTTATCACAGAGAAAAGAACTTCAGTTGAAGAAATGCCTCCATGAGATCCAGTTGTAAGTCATTTTCTCAATTAGTGATCAAGTGGGGAGGGCCCATTGTGGTGTCATCCTTGTGCTATTAGTCTTGGGTTCTATAAGAGAGCAGGCCGAGCAAGCCAGGAGAAGCAAGCCAGTAAGAACTTCCCTCCATGGCCTCTGCATCAGCTCCTTCTTCCTGACCTGCTTGAGTTCCAGTCCTGACTTCCTTGGTGATGAACAGCAATATGGAAGTGTAAGCCGAATAAACCCTTTCCTCCCCAACTTGCTTCTTGGTCATGATGTTTGTGCAGGAATAGAAACCCTGACTAAGACAACTTCCCTTGGTGATAATGACTTATTCACATACAGATACATTAATCAGTCTTACATTAATCAGTCTTCTCCAAGTCAAACATAGTTTAAGGACTTGGAACAGAAATACCTGAAACAGTTTCTCTAAAAGTTTTTAGAGTAATAGTTAGGCTGTTAGGTTAGAGTCCTGATGCTCTTGGTGGTTATCTTCCTCATAAAATGTCACCCAGTAAAGAAAACATGAAAAAAATAGTGTCAACTGTTGAAAACAGGTATTTCTGTAGGAATGAATGGAACATGTAGATCACTTATTATTTTACAGCTATTTAATACTTGTGGACATTAAGTTACATAAACTGGCCAATATTATTCAGACCTATTTTTAGCTGTAAATAAAATTTGATTCTCTCTAAAAAGCAAATGCCTGGCTGTGCTTTTTTGTGGTAGTTTGGTTCACATCTTTAGAGTAATATTTCTGTATCCATTCTCTATCTGGGAAACTCTTACTATGGACATATGGTGAATAGAGTTGTGTAGAATCACCAGGTAAAAGAGTTCTTTCTTACTACTTCCTGCTGACTTGAAGATTCCACTGTGCCTTCCAGCAGTACTTCATTCTAGAGTGAGATGCTACTGAAATAAGTTGATTGTACCTCTCAATTTTTAAATAACCATATTTGTACACAGGTTAAGAAGCACTATCAGCTGTGCTTTGCATTCTCAGTATCACACTGTACTGCTTATACATTTACATTTATCTGTTCTTAAAACTTATTTGCAGACCTCTAAGATAGCATCCTTCTCTATTTGTCCTTCAAAGGTACTTTTTATGCCACAACTGAAAAATTACACCTGCAAGCTCCTAGGTAAATTTTCACTCGTTATTTTCAGGCCTCTAAGATACTATCCCACAAAGTTAATATCTGACAATAAGAAGACATATGTTGTATGAATCAATGTTGAAATACATTACATGTTTTGGTCTTCTCCATAAATTGACTCTGTTAACTATCTGCCTTAAGTCATGAGTTTATTATTTCCCAGCCCCTACCACAACTTGATTTCCACATGCATCCCTGTCTTCTATCTTCAGAGTCCCTCCTATTCATGCTTAGCACTCTCATGGATTCAAAGCTTCTATTATCGTTATTAACATCCATTAACTGAAAATTGTGAATGATGCTCAATGTGACAATTATGTGCAAGCATACATACACTTCCTTTTTCTAGCCTCCCACTGTCGTTTCTAAAATATAGTAATCACTAGTCTTAGAGCTTTTGATGTGTTTGTCCTTGATTGTATGCCTTTCTTTATATTTTCTTCCAAAGACCTTTTTAAATTAGAGATGTTCATGTAAAGCTTCATTTGTTTTATTTAATGCATTCTATTTTGCTTATTCAGTGAAATAATTTGTCAATGATAGCCTAAACCACATTGCTCTAGGCTTCTATTACTTTAGCTTTATTCCCTTTGAGAGTTTCAGACCATTGAATTATAAGTGCCTTTGCTATGACTTCTGTGATTTTGGTTGTCAAGGGTAAGCAGCATCCTTAACCTGTATGTGTACCTCCATCTTCATGTGTCAAGAGGAAACACCAGAGATATTATTCTAAGGAATAAGGAATTATCTATCATTAATGTTTATTTTTTATTTATTTTTTAAATTTTTTATTAGATATTTTCTTCATTTACATTTCCAATGCTATTCCGAAACTCCCCCATACCCTCCTAACCCCCCCCCCCCAGCTCCCTTACCCACCCACTCCCACTTCTTGGCCCTGGTATTCCCCTGTACTGGGGCATATAAAGTTTGCAAGTCCAATGGGCCTCTCTTTCCAGTGATGGACGACTAGGCCATCTTCTGATACATATGCAGTTAGAGACACGAGCTCTGGGGGTACTGGTTAGTTCATAGTGTTGTTCCTCCTATAGGCTTGCAGACCCCTTTAGCTCCTTGGATACTTTCTCTAGCTTTTCCATTGGGGGCGCTGTGTTCCATCAAATAGCCTACTGTGAGCATCCACTTCTGTGTTTGCCAGGCACCGGCATAAACTCACAATAATGTTTATTTTTAAGGAAGCTCTGATACTCTGTGTGCTCTGGAGATCCCTGTACCTATTCTTTCTTACAAATGTATAAGAGAAAAAGAAAAAATAATGCAACTTGTTTCTGCAAGCTTATATTGCCACTCACCATACTTGTAGTTCAACAATCTGCCTCTAGAATACCATGGCTATGCTTTTCATTTATTTATACCTGTTTCCATTAACAGCCATATATCACGGGGCATGCTATATTCACCGAATACTAATATTGCCATAAATGGCACATATCTTTTCTGATACAATCTCTTATTTGATTGGGTCCCAGGGGCCATTCTACTCATCATGCTGAATGTCGTAATATATGTTCAGTGAGAACTCTTATTTTCTACCAATTTTCTCATAAGCATTTTGGTTTTAGAGGAAAACAGTAATCTTCTGTGGTCATCTCTTCACCTACCATCTTCTTTCTGGTGATGTTATTATCTTTGAACTAGATTTAGAAAATTAGTAAGTCTATAACTTTTATCATTTTCAGGCAAATAGTCTTTTTAATTTATTCAATATTGAGTACAGTTTGTCAATCAATAAAACCTTATCTTTGCTATATAACAGAATTCAAATAAGATTACAACAAAATCCCTTATTCTTAGAAGAGCTGGCTCTTGATCTATGAATTGCAATGTTATATATGTGAAATTTACTGATTTCAATACTCAATAGACTATCATCCAAATGAACAATTCAATTCAATTTGCTACCCCTTTTTCCAATACTCTTCCACTAAGTACATTTAATGGGTGGTGGTGGTGCATGCCTTTTAGTCAAGCACTCAGGAGACAGAGGCAGGTGAATCTTTGTATGTTTAGGTCTAGCCTGGTCTTTAGAGTGAGATCCTGGACAGCCAAGGTTACACAGATAAAGCCTGTCTCAAAGTACCTCCCACCAAAGAGAATATTCATGATAGTACTATAAACAATCACATTATCAATAAATATAACTAATTAATTACATCAATGTCAATCAAAATATTCTTTATTTAATACATTCCATTTTACAATTTTATGCTCCCTATTTGTCTAACTTAAATAACACTTTGATCTCACTAGTTTCTAATTGATTGTTGCAAATGTGCTTTTACTGCCTTTCTTTTTTTTATTATTAGGTATTTTCCTCATTTACATTTCCAATGTTATCCCAAAAGTCCCCCATACCCTCCCTCCCACCCCGCTACCCACCCACTCCCACTTTTTGGCCCTGGCGTTCCCCTATACTGAGGCATATAAAGTTTGCAAGACCCAATGGGCCTCTCTTTTCAGTGATGGCCAACTAGGCCATCTTTTGATACATATGCAGCTAGACTCAAGAGCTCTGGGAGTACTGGTTAGTTCATAATGTTGTTCCACCTATAGGGTTGCAGATCCCTTTAGCTCCTTGGGTATTTTCTCTAGCTCTGTGATCCGCCCTGTGATCCGCCCAATAACTGACTGCCTTTCCTTTTTAATGTCTTCTCTTCTTTCCTTATTTTGTAGCATCTCCGTATGGTCACTCAGCATTTTGTAGAGTCTCAGGGATAATCTGTCAGCCATACTTTACATTTCCAATGATTGAATCTATCAAACATATAGCAAGCAAAAGTAAAAGAACAAATAGCAAATAGCATCTAAAGCAGCCAACACTCCATTGCAAAGCATTATCAAATTAGGGAATTAAAATATCCAAATGACTACTGAAATAGCCAGATTATGGAGCAAAAGTAATATCTTCAAATTAAGGTTTAGAATAGCCTGAAGAAATAATGGAAGCCCTGTTGAGACAGCAATATAGAGTTCCTATTTGAGAGAGGTTTTGGTCTATTTTGTTTTTACATGGATGAGTTTCCAGATTATTGTTTCTACTTTGAGCAATTTCATACAATAGGGTAAACAATAGTAACCAAGGATGGAAATGGTTTTCTTTCTAATGGTTCTAAAGAACCTAATGTTTTACTGTTTAGCAGTTTTCCTTTTTCCTTGTCATAGTGTCAGGGAGCTAAAGGTTATCTTGGAGGACACTTTAAACAGTTATGGTAGAGTCTTGCATAATGTAGGATCTCCTGGTTGCCAGAATAGGCTTTCAGTAAGCTTGAGAGATGGCAATGTTTCAATGTAATGTATATTAGAATTACTTATATAGACAAACACCCCCTTACAATTAACTTGATTTATTGTACTCATGGCAAAGTTGCAGCCTCAGTAAACCAGATCAAGGGTCTCTAGTTAAACATGCATAATTGTATTTGACTTGAGAAAAATGTGAAACTGCTCATTTACTTCAATTCAAATTTGTGGATACTTACTTCAAAGCGATCTATAAGTACCACATTGTAATTATGCCATGTTTGTGATTCACTCATTTTCTTATCTCCGCAAACAATCCTGTTAGACTTATTTATCTATCCTTATGATGAACCCATGGGAAAATATTTTGTTTGTTTGGAGAGCAAACAGCCTTAGTTAGAATAGGCATAATAGTCTTTATTGGCACATCCTCCTAATAGAATGCCTCTGAATATGTATATTTGATCTTCCCTCCTTTTGATATTGTGTAAAGGCATCATGTTTTCTTTATCATTTTTTACATTGAAGAACACCTAGTTTGTTGCCCAATTTATGGCTATTATGAATAGAGCAGCAAAGAAAAGGTTGAACAAGTGTCTTTGTAATAGGGTGAAGCAACCTTTGAGTATATGCCCAAGAGTGGTATAGCTGGATCTTGTGGTAAATCAAGTCTCCTCTTTCTGAGGAACTATCACACTGATTTCCACAGTGGCTGTATATGTTTGCACTCTGGCAGCAAAGGATATGTTTTTCTTCTGCTCTACATCTTAGCAAGTGTGAGCTGTCACTTTATTATTTATCTTAGCCAGTCTAACAGGTATAAGATTAAATCTTGTACCTCCAATTTGCATTTCCCTGATGACTAAGTATGTTGAACTTTAAGATTTTTCACCAGTCTGAGTTTTCTCTTTTGATAATTATCTGTTTATATCTGTACTCCACACTTTAATTGTTTTTTCTTGTTATTTGTTTTTTGAGGGGTTTGTTGTTTTTAGTTCTATGTACATTTTTTAATATAAGCTCTCTGTCATGTGTCTGGTAAAAATCTTTTCCTTTTTTTTTTCATTTTGTAGGCTATTGCTTTCTTCTAATGATGATGTCCCTTTCTGTACAGAGGAAAAGGTTTTTAGTTTCATGAGGTCCCATTTATTAATTGTTCATCTTAGTGTCTCTGCTAGCAGTGTTCTCTTCAGAAAATATTTTCTTGTGTCAATGAGTTCAAAGGTATTCCCACCTTCTCAGGTTCAGTGTATCTGGTTTTATGGTGATGTCTTTGATCCATTTACAGTTGATTTTTGAGCAGGGCAATAAGTATGGATCTATTTGGATTCTTTTGCATGAAGCCATCCAATTTAGCCAGCACCATTTATTGAAGATGCTGTCTTTCTATCTAATGTGAATTGAACCTTTATCAAATTTTCCCAAATGAAATCATGTCTTATTATAATAATAAATCTGTTATATTTTAGTGTCTTTGCTATTTATATTTCGATCATCTTTATTCTCTTTTTTTGCAATTTGAATATCTTTTGCTCCTTTTCTAAGTTCTTATTGTATAAAAAATAATGTTTTAATTTTCCTTTGAGAATTTTGGAGGGACAGGTGATCAGAAAGACAAAATCTCACTATGTAGCCCTAGATGGCTTCAAATTCAGCATCCTTCTGCCTTCATTACTAATGTGTTAGAATTACATATCACCCAACTGCTTTTACTATATTGATTATAGAAGTTCAAAACAACATACTAACTATTGTGTTTTGTTATGTTCCATAAGTTTTAAAATATATTTCCATTTATCTTTCTTCTGTCATTATTTTGAAATATTTTACTTTTATGGTTTTTGTTTGGGTTTTGTTGTTTGTTTGTTTGTTTGTTTGTTTGTTTTTGCTTTAGGACAGAAGACATGATTATTTCAATGTGTCTGTGAGTTTTTCAGTAACATGGATTTGGATAACAATTTATATGAATTTCATTCTCCTCAAATATCTAGGTGTGTAAATTAAGATCTATTCACAAGGTTATTCTATGTGTGCTTGAAACGTGCACTGTGTTGTTGACTAGAATCTTATATATATATATTTGCTCTATTTGACCCACAATATTGTTCAAATTTGTCATTTCCTTAATGATTTATCTGGATGCTATGTTCATTGCTGAAGTGTGAGGTTGAAATTTCTACAATAATATATTAACTGGTGATGAAAGGTTGTCTCATGGTTACTAATTTGGAAGCAATATTAAAGACTAAGGGATACTACTAAACTTGATTGTAACTTATTGTATGGTCTTATATATCCACAATTTTATCCCATAAGCTCAAAGTAGCATCTCAGTATAAAAACACAGAATTTGAAATTTTTGTGTCCACACATTAAAATAAAAATTACATCATTGAGTGACATGTAAGACACTGGATGCAACATCTCTGCTGCAGGGCACTGTAATCTGAATATTCAATGGATGATGTGAAAGTCCTATGGACAATATTTAAAGTCAATACACTAACCTGATGTGTTTAGCCATACAAGCTCTGCAGCTAGGCAAAACAAGCAGAATTAGCTTAAGTTCTCATGTAGACATCAAAGCTCTTTGAGTAAAGCAGAACTTTTTAGCTTGCAAGAGAATTCCTTCATCCCAAGAATGAAGTTTTGAAAATTATATGTATCATCATCTCATGTCTTAAAATTCTTTGGTGTAAAGAAGTTGTGCATGATAATATGCTAGATTTTTTAATGGATGAAAATGTTTCAAATATAAATAATTAACCTCTTCTCAAAACTCGAGTTTTAAATTTTTGACAGTAGAGGTGAACCACTGATTGTGTTATGTAGTCAGTTAAAATGCCTTCTTAGTATGCATGGTTCAGACTTTGAATTGTTTTAATTTTTCATAATTTTTGCTGTATTTGCACAAAAACAAAATGTATATCAACATCATCTTGAATGATATATTTATAATTCTTAAATATAAATGACAACTTGAATTTGATTAAAATAGGAGTGCATGAAGTATTAAAAGGTTCTTCTCCCCATGGCATCTAGTGCCAATTTTGTTCTGTCCATAAAAATCATCCTATTTACTGTGGCATATATAAAATATTCAGTTTTCTGATTTATTCTCTGTTGTATCTCATTGAATGACAGCTAAAAATTAGACAGAAGGTAGGGATATCAATATCTTTCTGCACTGTGAATGCAGCTCCTGGGGAAAGGAGGAAAGTGGAACACTGCTTCTTCAGGAGATAAACGACAATATCTTTCTGTTTCAGCTCTTCAGTGACGGGCATCTGCCTTAGAGATGACTATCATTATCAGAGATGGCTTTGTATCTATTTTATGGAAAAATGTTTACATTTTGAACTGATGCAGCAAATCGTTCACAGCACAGTTAGTTGATAATAGTCTTTCTGGATCTCAGCCTTACCTGTCACTGTTTTTCTACTCCTTAGCTTGATTTCTAATACATCTCATCACTGAATGGTGCATTGATCAATATGCTCACCATCATCTTCTATTGTTATGCATGCTTATCCAGATGTGCACTTCTTTGACTTCTCTTCCTAATAGAGGTACACTTGGTTATTTATCTCAAATTACTTGTTTTAGTTACCAGATCATTTACAGTGTGACAAAAAAACCCTTCATTTTATGTTTTTTATTCACATAAAATATACATTCATTGTTAAAAATTCTGGTCAGCCATTTTAAACATAACTATGAACAGGCTCAGTAAAAACTCATCTTTTTAATTAATAAACTTCTTTATAAAAGCTTACAAATATAATCATTAAATCACAAAGTCAACCAGATATAAATGTCCATATATCTCAATGAACTTTTATACAGTTATAATAGCCATTCTGAAAATTTGGACTTTCACATGCATTTTATACTTTTACTATAATATATATTTTTCTGTGTTTGCTTATGAGGAAGGTGTGACTGCAGGTAATAGAGACAAGTTATGAAAATACATATAAAGCTAATCACTTTCTCATTTATTTCTCATGATTTTTTCTTTTTTTGGTGGGTGGATCAGTTATCCTTTATGGCTATTTTTTTCATGACACTATTAATATATACTTATTGAGTTAACTAACACAGAAAAAATACAATAATTTCCTTTATATGTATATCTGTACTGTACTTATGATATTAGTTACTGAAAAAATAAAGAGTAATGATAATATGATAGAATCTAGTATTAAAAATTAAAAACTCACAAGGTCTGGTAATGTAGGAGTGTAATCTCAGCAATTCAGGAGCCTGCAATAAGAAAATCAAAAGTTCAATGACTTCCTGCCCTATAAAATATGTTCCAGAACAGGCCTGCAAACTTAGTGAGACTTTGTTTCACTGTAAAATAAAATAAAATAAAATGAGGTAAAATAAAATAAAATAAGCTTGTCTACATATAATTTATTGATAGAAATCTTGACTAGCCCTTGCAAAGTCCTGGGTTTGATTCATACGACTATTTAAAAAAGGGTAAAGAAAAGAAGAAAAATAAAGTAAGAAAATCTTTATCCTTATTTAAACTAAAATATTTGTGTATGGGGTAGAAGGAAAAATATAGGAAGAGATCACTGGAATTAGAAGGCATTTGAAGGATAACGTGAAAGCCTAGTGCAGTAGAAACTGCCTGGATTATTTGAGAGTGACCCTAGGAGGATTCAAGTAATGGAGGATATAGAGCCTAATCAGGTCATATTATATACACAGGCAAAGCTTTGAGTAGTGCAACTGGGACAGCAACCACAAATCCTTTGACCAACAATCTGTTCTTCCTACAGGATGGCTGGGGCAATAGTTGCACTGAATTTGTGGGAGGGACTGACCAATGACTGGTCTAATTTGAGGTCTAAGGTGTCAAGTAGCTGGAGGCTGGATAGCCCAGAGACCTAGGGTAGACCAATCAGGACTTGAAAAACCAAGTTTTCTATCTAGTACTCTGTGTAAGACTGGATTAGTAGAAAAATATTGTTTTTTATTTTGTTATGGAATATATTGGTTTCTCCATCTGTGGTGATTGAATGTCTTTCAGGGTATCATATTCTGGGCTGGTATCTGTGGCTTCTTAGGTTTTAAAAGACCTCGGTCCTGGATCTTCTAGCTTTTAGAGTCTCAGATGAGAAATTGGGTGTGATTATGATAGATGAAAGATTATGTTACTTGGCCTTTTCTGCTTGCTGTTTTAAAACTTCTTTTTATGTTCTGTATATACTTCTTTCTATGTTCTGTATATTTAGTGATTTGAATAATATGTCATGGGAGTTTTTCTTTTCTGGTCTAATCTATTAGGTGTTCTGTAAGCTTCTTATACCTTTGTATGTATCTCTTTCTTTAGGTTGGGGAAATTTTTCTTCTATGATAAATGATATCTCAAAAATGATGAGACAGTGATTGAGAAAGATAAGTAATATCAACCCCTCTTTCCATACATCACCCCACGAGTGTATTACCTACATGTATACATTCATACACACACACACACCTTTCATCATCAAAGTATAAAGTTGCTATCATTATAGATTGGATATCCATTTAAAAATTCTCACTGAAGTTAATTGACATTAGATCAAGAAGAAATCGTACAGAAAATATTTAAAAATTATTGAAACAAGATGAATACACAACATACAAAAGGCTATAGAATAGAAAAAAACTGTATTTTAGTAGTTTATAGCAATTAATATCTATATCCAACGAGTAGAAAACTTCCATATGAATAACTTAACTCATACTGTCTCTCAAAGAACTAGAAACAATAAAGATCAGAATAGAAAAATGAAATTGATCATAAAACAAAAAAATTCAAAATGAGGAGAGAGAATACCCAAATAAAAACAGCAATAAAATGTACACATTGCAATTGATATGACAGAAAATATAAAATATTTTTAGAAATTGCTACAATCAATAATACACAAGCAAATTTTTAATCGAAGAGAAATTGAATAAACTTCAGTTTCTACCAATTTATGAATGGATATAGAAAATATAGTACACTTAAAAATAAAAGCCAGGCAGTGGTAGTACATGCCTTTAATCCCAGCACGTGGAAGGCAGAGTCAGGTGGATTTCTGAGTTCGAGGCCAGCCTGGTCTACAGAGTGAGTTTCAGGACAGCCAGGGTGATACAGAGAAACCCTGTTTTGAAAAAAAAAAATACTGTTGAGTAATAAGACACAATGGAGACTTATCACCAGGACCAGCTATCAGGAGGCAGATCAACTTTAATTAATTCAAGGCTTATGAAGTTTTAGGGCACTGAACATAGGAACATCAAGGACAGGCAAAAGTCATTGGATGAAGGCTTAGGGCATTGAACTACCATGGAGTAGAATTTCAGGAATCTCAGGTGCCAGTTGAACAGATTTATCAGGAGAAAGGAATTCAGTTCTGTAATCCAATTCGGTCTATGTGACATTATTGAGGTAGAGGTGGATCTAGGAGCTTAGAAATCCCCAGAGGACATCAGAGAACTAAAAGCACTGCTAAGAGAGAAATCCCCATAAATCCCCATATTGCATCAAGCCCAGAAGCTATCTAGTCATGATGGACTTCAACATTCGTTAGCAGAGTTTTCCCACATTAACCTTAGAGGAATTCTTAATGTGCTAAGTTTTGTGAAAGTCAATCTATGTAAAGAGTTTGAAATGTAAATGAAAAAATACCTAATAAAATTGTTTAAAAAATAAAACAAAGTACTTAAAATAAAAAATAAATAAAATAAAATACCTCCAAGTTAAAAAAAAAAGAGTTTGGAGAATTGTGAGTAGTTTGTAGTAAGAAGTACTGATTAGATTTAAAATGAGAATGAGAGAATTCTACAAATAATTCATCAAAAGCTGTCTGCTTGGTCTGAATTTTTTCATCTTCTATTATATTAGTTATTGGACCATACAAAAGGTCTATTAAAAAAGACAAAAGGTCTATTAAATACTTTTTATTTTATTTTTTTAATTTTATAATGTATGGAACTGGGTAGTACAGTGCACATTAATGTTTTTCATAATTTTATAGCAGCACATTTCCATCTCCCACCCATATTCACAAACTCAACAAAACTTTGTAATCCATTTTTAATCCCAGTTCCTTCTAATTACTTTATGCTTCCCAGGTTCAAATCTCTTTTCTGAGATTCAGCATAATATACATTGAATGATGCCTTTGGGGCATGTTAATGAATAGGGTAATATGTAACTAGGAAACACGGATATATTGTTCCTGTGAATACCTTTTCAGTGCATAGTTTCAAATAATGCATTTGTCCCCATAGTCATTGTCTATTTTGTCTCTTATAATAAGTTATACAAGTGTGAAGGTACTTTGCACATTGAACACATAAGGAAATTGCTACAGAACATTCCATAATATTATGCTATGTCCTTATAAGATTATTGGCCTCCAATGAACAAAATTCCATAAACTGTGCAATAGAGAAACAAGTTTTCATTTTGCTTCCAGCAAGGTAGAAGAGGATAGTTTCCTTGGAATAACATTAACTCATGAAAGAATTCTTCAGTGGAAGAAAGACAGCATTTTCAACAAATGGTGCTGGCACAACTGGTTGTTAACATGTAGAAGAATGCGAATCGATCCATTCCTATCTCCTTGTACTAAGGTCAAGTCTAAGTGGATCAAGGAACTTCACATAAAACCAGAGACACTGAAACTAATAGAGGAGAAAGTGGGGAAAAGCCTTGAAGATATGGGCACAGGGGAAAAATTCCTGAATAGAACAGTAATGGCTTGTGCTGTAAGATCGAGAATTGACAAGTGGGACCTCATGACCCTGCAAAGCTTCTGCAAGGCTAAAGACACCATCAATAAGACAAATAAACCACCAACAGATTGGGAAAGGATCTTCACCTATCCTAAATCAGATAAGGGACTAATATCCAATATATATAAAGAACTCAAGAAGGTGGACTCCAGAAAGTCAAATAACCCCATTAAAAAATGGGGCTCAGAACTGAACAAAGAATTCTCACCTGAGGAATACCGAATGGCAGAGAAGCACCTGAAAAAATGTTCAACATCCTTAATCATCAGGGAAATGCAAATCAAAACAACCCTGAGATTCCACCTCACACCAGTCAGAATGGCTAAGATCAAAAATTCAGGTGACAGCAGATGCTGGCGAGGATGTGGAGAAAGAGGAACACTCCTCCATTGTTGGTGGGATTGCAAGCTTGTACAACCACTCTGGAAATCAGTTTGGCGGTTCCTCAGAAAATTGGACATAGTACTACCAGAGGATCCAGCAATACCTCTCCTGGGCATATATCCAGAAGATGTCCCAACCGGTAAAAAGGACACATGCTCCACTATGTTCATAGCAGCCCTATTTATAATAGCCAGAAGCTGGAAAGAACCCAGATGTCCCTCAACAGAGGAATGGATACAGAAATTATGGTACATTTACACAATGGAGTACTACTCAGCTATTAAAAAGAATGAATTTATGAAATTCCTAGCCAAATGGATGGACCTGGAGGGCATCATCTTGAGTGAAGTAACACAATCACAAAAGAACTCACACAATATGTATTCACTGATAAGTGGATATTAGCCCAAAACTTAGGATACCCAAGATATGAGATACAATTTGCTAAACGCATGAAACTCAAGAAGAATGAAGACCAAAGTGTGGACACTGTGCCCCTTCTTAGAATTGGGAACAAAACACCCAGGGAAGGAGTTACAGAGACAAAGTTCGTAGCTGTGATGAAAGGATGGACCATTTAGAGACTGCCGTATCCTGGGATCCATCCCATAAGCAGCTTCTAAACGCTGACACCATTGCATACACTAGCAAGATTTTGCTGAAAGGACCCAAATATAGCTGTCTCTTGTGAGACGATGTCGGAGCCTAGCAAACACAGGAGTGGATGTTCACAGTCAGCTATTGGATGTATCACAGGGCTCCCTATGGAGAAGCTAGAGAAAGTACCCAAGGAGCTAAAGGGATCTGCAACCCTATTGTTGGAACAACATGATGTACTAACCAGAACCCCGGAGCTCTTGTCTCTAGCTGCATATGTATCGAAAGATGGTCTAGTCGGCCATCATTGGAAAGAGAGGCCCATTGGACTTGCAAACTTTTTATGCCCCAATATAGGGGAATGCCAGGGCCAAAAGAATGGGAATGGGTGGGTAGGGAAGTGGGGGGCGCTATGGGGGACTTTTGGGATAACATTGGAAATGTAATTGAGGAAAATATGTAATAATAATATAAAAAATTAAAAAAAAAGAATTCTTCAGTGAATAAAAAAATTGTATTTATGATAAAGAAATTAGTTGATTTGATCAAGTGTGACATAATTTCCTAGGATGATACTAGGTCTCCTTGCAAGGGGTAAGATTGAGAAGCTTAACAATTCACCTGTATCCAGGCCCTTCAACAGAGGGCCACAAACTTATTTCTCACTTGAAAAGTTCTAACCCAGTTTCTTGGGGGCACATTTGCCAGTATAGCTATTTATGAAACCCCATGCACTTCATTTTAATACAGTGGAACCACTCATCAGATGATCTAATTGCCTGTCCCTCTGAAGCTGTCAGCCAAAAGAACTGAATTGCTGATTTTAAAGGGGGAAAAGTAAGTGATTGAAAGTATTCCATTCTTAATGGATGGGGTTGAAATGTCATCAGTGACATTACTAAAAGTCATCACTGTAGAGAGAGCACAGAGTGCCCTACTTATAAATGTAGAGCTTCATTAGGGCATCCACCCACTGCTATCACATTTTCCTTTTCAAAAAGCTTTCTGCCATTTGTCATAATCAGACCTATAGGTAGGATTTTGGCAAGCCCAAGAAATCTGCAGAATAGATGAAGGTTCAGTAACAAAAAGTCAATCAAAACAACATCATAGTTTTATTAAAAGGTACATTTAAGATCTCCTATTATACATCCTAAATTTTTAACACTATAAAATAATGACAACCTACAATGAAAACGGTGTTCTCCACTATTCCATAATAATTCCATGTCAATCTGATGCAAAATTACCTGGAAAATAAACAGAAAATGAAGATGGATCCAAGAACAGGTTAGGATTAAACAAAATTAAGCGAGGACACTGCATTATGAAATGTGTGTCATGTGCAGCATCAGTATATCTGACATTGAAGCATAGCTAGGATAGAGTCATTTCTAGAATGACAAAGAAAAGATGATTAAAGTTTAGCTCTTCTCGAAAATTAGTGAAAATACTTTCAAAAAGAAGAAAAGACAAAAAGTAACATGTTAATAAAAGGCTTTCTGAAACACTGAAAGATTACTGGCTCAACCTTACTGGTACTATATCTTAATCTTATTTATACTACATCTCAGTAAAATCAAGGAACTCTGTGCTAGTTCCATTGTCACAGGTTCTATAGGATAAAGAGTGGGTTTTAGAATCCTGCAGAATATTACATCTCCAGTTAGCTGTTAATCTTTGACCCATCAGGAAACTCTGAGAAATGACTCTGGGAAAGACATGCCACTGGACCCCTTTGATCTGACTTAGTTTTCTGAACTGAAAATGTTAGCCACAGGTTGTTAAAACATCAGCAATTCAGAATTGCAACCTTATGAAGAGGGAATTTCATTGGTCCTAAATGACAGATTAGTCAAAAATAATATAAAGTTCTAGAAAATGAGATAATAGTGATGTTGAAATTTTTCCTAATTTTCCAAGCATCTAAGGGGAGTGGGATCAGCTATGCGGGCAAAGAGTCAGTAGGGAAGCCCAGAGGTCCAGAAGATTTAATGGAAATATGCAGCTTCTAGGAATGTGGGGTAGGGGGACCTTCTAGAACTGCAGGAACAGAAATGGAGAAGATACTGAAGGAAAGGAGGTTTAGTGACCAGCCCAACTTGGGATTCATCCCATGGGTGAGCACCAAGGCCTGACTCTATCATTGAAGCTATACTATGCTTACAGACAGGAGCCTAGCATGGCTGTCCTTTGAGAGTCCCTACGATCATCTGACTGAGACAGATGTAGATACTTACACCTAACCATTGGAATTAAGCCAGGGACCCCTATGGTGGAATTAGGGGAAGAATTGAAGGGGTTGAAGGGAAGAGCAACCCCATAAGAATCCCAACTGTCTCAACTATTCTCAGAGACTGATCCACCATCCAGGCAGCATACATAACCCTGAGGACACCAGTACATATGTAGCAGATGACTGCCTGGTCTGGACTCAGTGGGAGAAGATGTGCCTAATCCTATAGACACTTGAAAACCAGGGAGGGAGAATTTGGGGGTAGGGAGAGGGGGAAGCACCCTCTTAGAGTCAAGGGGGGGAGTTGGATGGGGAACTATGGGAGGGAGAACGAAGCAAGAGCGATGGCTGGAATGTAAATAAATAAAATAATTATTTGAAAAAAATACAAGTCAAATATAATGGCATGCACTGTTGTCTAAAAAGTATCTGAATCAAATCAAAGCATTCACTTGTAATTAACTTCATAATTTTACACTAGCAGAAAATGAAAGCTGAGATACTAAGACCTAACAATTGTGTGGATTGATCATATTTTGACATAGTCACTTGATATGGCTTATGCTGCTATGTGGTGGAGTTGTTACTCCCTGGGATGTCATAGGTCATTAGGTAGCAATAGTATAAGCATGTATGTGTATAGATCAGAGTAAACATCACTAATCATGCTTGTCATTTGCTTGACTCAGAACTCCAGTCACCTCAAGAGAGGTCTTGGCAGTCATGCCTTTGTTGCATATTAACAGGTTAGTCATATTTAAGGACAGATTGAATATGGTCTATGAGTCATTTATTGGCTATGATGTTGTTTGAATCCCACTTAGAGGGGGAACAAAATAGTCATAAGAAGCAGAGGAAGAGACAGATCTGGGTGTGAGAGCAGAGGGATAGGAGAATGTGGGGGTAAGATCAAGCACTGAGAAAGACAGAAGAGAGACCCAAAGGGCTGGGAGAATAAATGTCAAAATGCAGTTTCCTGGAGTAGGGGTTAAAGAGATTCTCTAGGAAGTCCCAGAGACACAGGATGAGGGAGGCTTCCCATAAGTCAATTCAGGTAATCTTAGCTGAAATGCTGAACAGAGAGGGATATGGAAGGTGAAGAGACCATTTCCAGTAGCCAGATAGGACCCCAAGTGGAGGTACTGGGACACCAATCCACCTATAAAACTTTTGACCCCAAATTGGTCCTGTCTAAAAGAAATTCAGAGACAAAGATTGCACAGAGACTGAAGGAGAGTCTGACCAGTGACTGGTCCATTTTGAGACACATCCTAATGGCAGGCACCAATTCCTCACATTATTTTTTTAATTGGATATTTTAATTTTTACATTTCAAATGTTATCCCTGTTCCTGGTTTCCCCTCCATCCTCTGCTACATCTGCAGCTGGAGACATGATGGTGTTATGTTGTGCTTGCAGACTAGACCCTACCATAACAGCCCACTGAGAAGCTCTATCCAGCAGCTGAAGCAGATGCAGATGGCTACAGACAAACAATGGACAAAGATTGGGGACCTACATGGAAGAGTTAGAGGGAGTCCTGGAAGCCCTCAGTGAGATGGCAAACCCACAGTAAAAGCATCAGTGTCAAGTATCCTGGACGGCTGGGAGCTCCCAGAGACTGAGCCACCAACCAAAAAGCATATACAGTCTGGTCTAAGGCCCTGAACACATATGTAGCTGAGGGCTGCCATGTCTGACCTCAGTGGGAGAGGATGCATCTAATCCTGCAGAGACTTGAGGCACCAGGGTAAGGAGAATACTGATAGGGCTGCTCTCTCAGAGGAAGAAGGGAGGGGAATAGCAGTATGAACTCTGTGAGGTGGGACATGGAAGAAGGACAACATTTGGGATGTAAATAAATAAGTAAATAGTTTTTAAAAATAGGTTGCTGCTTGTGTAGAGGACCTGGATTCAGTCCCTACCCCTCATATAGCACCTTATAACTATCTATAACTCCACATCCAGGACACCTGACTCCATCATCTTATATCTGTGGGTATCAGACATGTTTGCAAATGCTTTACATGCATATACACATGCAAGTAAAAAAATTACAATAGTGTATATACATTGCTTTAAAAGTAAATAAATAAATAAATAAATAAATAAATAAATAAATAAATAAAATATGTACAGCCATATCAATTTTGAAAAGAGTACTGAGAAGGCATCACAGAGGAAGGACAGCTTCTTCAACAAATGCTATTGCAAAAACTGCCCGAAAATAAATTGAATCTCTATCTTACACTATGAGCAAGATTTAACCTGAGATGAATTGTAGGTATACAGAACATTGAGGCATAGCACACATAATGGATGAGCAAACTAAGGAGCTAAGAAGAAAAAATAAGTAATAAAAAAAGCAGAAGATAATAATTTTAGAAGCCAAGAGGCAGAAAAGCACTAAATCTGCTGTGGTATAGAAGATTAATATGAGAAGAAAATGATTGATGCAGGCAAATATCAAAAGGTTATTGTGCCACTCTAGGCAAGATAAGAATATAGGCTTCATATCCATGTTATATAAGAGACAAGGAGTAAATATTGAAGAAATAATATTTGTAGAACAGTCAGACAGCTCATACGCGGTTTAGTAAACCGTGAATTGCATATTCAGCAGTAGCTCCATGAAAATGGAGCTGAACATTTCTTTCCACCCTATGACACCACAGTACAACACATCCCTCACATGTAATTGATAATGTTGATATAAACAAACCTACTTGTCTGGAGAGATGACATTCTGTGTAAATATGCTTGCTGTGCTTACATGAAGAACTGAGTTCAAATCCCTGGCATCAACATAAAAATCAGGGCATAAATCAGGGATGAAGTTAGAGAAATTGTTGAGGCTTTCTGGCTACAAGCCAAGCTCCAGGTTCAAAAGAATAAGGTGGTGAGTAATTGAACCCAATGCTCTCCACTAATCATTGCCAGCAAGTGCACAGGCACACACCAGCATTTACCAGCCCATGTGAGCATGTGCACGCGCGTGCACACACGCGCGCACACACACACACACACACATATACACATGCACGCATGCAGAGAGAGAGAGAGAGAGAGAGAGAGAATTTACTGACAGTATATGAAGGTTTAACATATATAGTTATGTGCTGTACTTAGTATTTAATATGTGATAATTAAATAATAGCATATATTTAGAATTTAAGTATTGATTGGACCATACTGTGATATTTTTCTCATAGTTCTACTTATTAAAAGCCATAAATGCATATTATAAATCACAAATGCTATGTTATCGACAGCAGTTATAGATATGCATGTTTGCAACTCTAGATCTTATCACTCATCATTTCACTTCCTTTAACACCATGCAGTATTGTTTACCATGAACCAAAAAAATATTCCATGTTAGAGATGAACATATGTTATAACTCAAGTGTGTAGTTGAATATAGTATCAACATCTGTATAGATATACTCTCTCATAATTATACAATAATATCACTAAGAAAAAATAACATTTAACAGGAGATATTCTCATCATTATGAAACAGGTTTATATTTGGTAAATGATTGCATTGAAAATGTGTCTATATGAATATACACATATAATATTTATTGTATAAATCATGAACATACTTGTGTATAACAATAGTGAGAAGTGGTGCCATGAGTTTAAAAATAGACAAAGAGGGATATATGAAAATGTTTGGTAGGAGGTAAGGGAATGGAAAAACAATACACATATAATCTTGAAAATATGAGCAATAATAAGGATTAAAGTCATAGGTATTACTCAGACTTCTAGATAGAATTAAGTGAATGTTTAGTGTCATCCATGGTTTCTAGAAACAAAGAAAATGTATATGAAGAAGAAAATGTTGAATTAAGTTTTGGATATAATGACCTTCAAGTGTCTATTCAAAGTTCTGGTGTAAAGTAAAAGAAATGTATTAGAAATACAAAGTTATTATTAGGAGCCAATTGATTATAAATAAATTAAGAAAGTGTATCACAAAATGGGCTTGAAGAATTCGAAGATCCCCAACTTTCAAGAGTTGCCTATGTCATGAGTTAATTAAAAAGAATTAGGAGGGGAAAAACAAAACAAAACAAAAGAAAAAACAAAAGAAAAATAGAACGCAAGGAAAGTAGGAGAAATATGTGGCTCATCAGAAGACAAAGAAATGTCCATGAAGGAATATTCAATACTGTCATATGTAATAGATGTGTCTATAATAAGGGCAAAATTATATAAATAAAC